>NW_022147141.1:1072664-1126858 GCF_002938485.1 Sitophilus oryzae
CAGTAAACCAAATCAAACTACAAAGACTAACGATTCGATTAATCGAACATCGATATTTCGATGTTCGATTTAATCGAGAATCGATTCCAATGCTTTCGATTCAAATCGAATCGAAGATCGATTTTTTTTAGAAAGAATCGACATCCCTACTGAATTCTCTATTTTGAAAAAAATGTCGGTTACAACGTTTTTCGGGGAAGCCCTTCAATAAATACAGTGTTCGCCATAACGTTGGATACATATGGACGTTTTTTTTTGGTATTAGAGTTTAAAAAAAACTTTTTATGGCAATCAATTCTGCTTTAAAAACAACTTAAAATGCACCAAGTTAAAGGTGAAACATAATTTTGTTAGTCACCTTTTTTAAAATAATAATAATTTAACCAATTTTTAAAAATTTCTTTTAAATATTTTGTATTTGTCAGCTCCCAGATGTTAGCTGTCAACTTTGACTTGGTGCATTTTAAGTTGTTTTCAAAGGAGAAATGATTACCACAAATAGATTTTTTAAAACTCCAATATAAAAAAAACGTCCATATGGATCCAACTTTATGGGGGACACTGTATATATAATGTTTATTATATTTAATTTAAATTTAATTATATTTTCACTGGAATGCAAAATAATGTGTTTATCGAAAACTGTGTATAAATATTGGTGTATATAAATATTGGTGTATAAAAAATAACAAAAAAAAGTTGACAAAATGGTGAATGTAGCAAACATTTTTCAAATCATATTTTAAAAAATGTTGACAAAATGGTGAATGCGCCAAAAAAAATTTCACCTGCGGCGCAATTTAGAAAATTAACTCTTCACCTAATTTTATACCCACGAGTTACCCACGAGCCGCCACTGACTAGTGTTCTTTACATAAAGTAGATTTGAAAATACAAAGTTTTCTTCGACGGACTAAGTATAATATAATGAAGAAGTAAAAGATTAAACGGCTTATCCCTCAACAACTCGTAACCGTATACAAAGGAAAGAAAGATTTTTTTTCTTCTTTTTTATACATTTCCTTCACTATTTGTTTCTTGTTCATATAATAGATATAATGTATATTATTTGCCAAATAAGGTTGTGTATATATTATCAAAATTGTATGCATGACTGATTCACGCACACACTACTTTTTAGTGGGTATATTTAGATCGGTAAAGACTCGGATTGGTTTGGTTTAGATAAATCTTTGATGAACATTTTCAAAATTAATACAGTCTGCACTACTAGTAAAACAAATTGAAGGATTCAATCGCAACATTACAGCAATTGGTTCTTATAAGTAGAACTAGTTGAACAACTAAACAATCGTAGCCTTGCATATGTTGACACAATGAAAAAATCTAAAATGAATGGCCGATTTAGAATATTTATTGATTTAATAGTTTAAGTGGTTTTATTTTATAATCATATGGATTTTTGGAAGCTATGTTTTTGAATGATTTTTTATGGTAGCTAAAACATTACCTACAGGTCCGGTCGTACCGAACTCTTAAGACAAAAATGGACTAAAAATGGACGTATTCCACGTCTTTTAAATGCAAATAACATTAGTTTCATCAAAATCAGTGACCTGCAGGGGCGGCTTGTCCTATGAGATGAGGCAGTGCCTCACCAATACATTTGAAAAATTACACGTATTAATCGATACATCTTTAATCACAATTTTATTTTTTTTTTCCTATTTGCATCAATAATAATTGTATTTTTTAACAGTCATTCTACAATAAATTACGTCGATGGTATTCCTGTAAACGCGCTTCCTTTCCCATATGCGACAAACTCGACGATGTGTATCCATCTCATTTGTTCTTTAAGAAGTATATGTGCAGAGGTTGCCTCTCGCCTTTCCTTGTCTAGCGTATTGTGGTATATCGCACTGACGGAGCGACAGCGTTCACTGCAATCTTAACTCTATAGAATGAAAAGAAAAAGCATAGGCAAAACCTTTAGTTGAAGAGAGATAAAATGTATGGAGTAGTAGCGCGTAAAAAGACCGTATTGAGGCGAGCCTCAAATGTAAATTTGAACCTTAAAAGCCGTTCGTTAAAAATATGTATCAGTTCCCGATCAGCCGGAGAGATTTTAGGCGACAGGCTGAAAATGCAGAATTGCATTATTTGGGAATTTGGCTTAGTTTGAATCAGAGTTTGAATTAATTCTGCCGGTTATTACACTATTTTGTCTGTAATTGATTAATATCTACGTTTTTTAATGTGAATTGCATGTTTAATTACTCTTTTTACTGATTATTGTACATATTAAGTAAATACCTAAAAAGTAGGCAGTGACTTATTGTTGATTGATATGATGATTTAGGGGGACCATGCATCATCAGAGGACTTCCCCAGGTAAAGTTTTTCGAATCATTTCTAGATAAATTGTGTATAGTCAAAAAGTAAAGCGACCTGTTACAGATTTTGTTTTGTTTTATTTTTATAGGATGGGTAGCAAAATAAAAACACTAAATCACCACAATACACAAAAATTTTACTTTTACACTGGACGCGCGTTTCGCTAACCATGTTAGCATTATCAGCAGATGATTATAAACCTGGAGGATGAGTAGAAAAACAAAATTTTACCATACAGAGTAAAATATAAGAGAAAATATCCTGAGGTCGCTTTGATAAAAATTTACTGTTGCAATAGCCCTATGTTATAGGTACTGTATGATCGAGAAGAAACGGCGTTAGCGTTGGCTATGAAATGAAGATCGCTGTCATTTTATATGTAAATTTATATGGGAAATGTCATCGATCGTCATTTCCCAGCCAACTGAACGCCCTTTTTTTTCGATCATGCGGTATAATACTGCGAATTATATTACATAAGGCTATTTCCGCAAGTGCTAAAAATTTAGAAATATTTTAAATACAAAAATGTGCGCTATTTAAGTCTGTAGGTATCTAAAATACTAAAAATAATATACAGCGTGTATTGCATTTAAAAAAAACTGAGATATAGCATTATAATATTGCAATGTTCGCCGCGCCATAAAAAAAACCCTGTGAATGTGATTTTTTCTCGGATTTCTTCTTTTATCCTACATAGACCTCGCTATATTATACGTACTTAAGCAATAATATATCAATAAGTTAAATTCACTCCAGGTTTTTACCACTTTTTAAAAGATGAAATTTTTCAAATATGAATTATCATGGAAATCCCACATATATAGTGCTTCAAATAAATCAATAGTGTGATGTATGCTGAATTTTATACTGAATCCAATTCTGTACAGAAAAATGGTAATGTAACGATTGCAATTTTAAAGAAAATATTTTTTTTAGGATATGTACTTTTTTTATATAGAACTTCCTCGTACTAATGGCCACCCTATATACATACTAATAAAAATTCTCTTCTAATGTGCCTCACCATCTTCCAGTGCTACAAGCCGCCCCTGGTGACCTGACCAAAATACACAAAGAAAATGGAAAAATGTAAAAAAAAATTACTATTTTTTACAAGATTTGACAGCACTTCTGCTCTGAAGACTTAGATACAATTATTTTATCTCAAAATTTATTCTTTAGTGAGTCTTAAAATTCACTGTTAGTCTATTTTTTTATTATACTTGTTTATAATTTTATGCCCATAAACAACAAAGTGCTAATCGCAACGTAATAAGTTGTGAATAATATTGTTAATAATGTTTTGTTGGTACTAAAAGACCTGTACATTGCATTTTGTGACAAAAATTAACACAGTTTTATAAATGTCCTTATTTGATAAATAATTTTTATATCCAAAGTCTATAAAAAATTGAATAAGATTTTTTTTTTTGAGATTCTATAATAAAATGATGAGAAATGTTTAAACAGTTTTCAAAGCTCTTAGAAAAATAGTAAAAATAGTCATAAAATTATCCGCTTGATTTTTTTGTACCTAATAAGAGTAGGAAAATTGGCAAGGATGGAATGTTATTTGGATTTACAAAGAAAGTGACTCTTCTTTTACATGTTCCCCGAAAAAATAAATCAGTGATTTTCATATCCTCAATGCACCACTCTAAAGTCTTTGATGATTGAGAATTCGCAAAAATCGGAAATCATAACATATTATAATTTTACAAAGAGTGGAGCGGACGCCCTTGACGAGAAATGTACTAAGCATTCGACAAGTGGTCGTGCCAGACGATGGCCTATGGTGATTTTTTTCCGCATATTGGATATTAGTGGGGTAAATGTTTTTGTAGTCTATTAGGCATATAAAAGTAATCATACACTTGAAAAACTGACTTTCTAAAACTACTTGAAGATGTACCAGGGGAGTTGAGATTTTCAATATGAAGAATTTTAAGACTTCCCAAAGAAACTCCTGAACCTAGCGGCGCGGCGTGGCGTGGAGAAGCTGGAAAAGAGAAAACATGCTATACATGTCCGTTATAATTAAAACGGAAGACCTTTCATTTGTGCTTCATGTGTAAAATCTGATTTTTTTCTATATATTTAATTAGTATGATTTTTGTGAAGATACGATTTTTAAATAACATTTTTATTATTTTTAGTATATAATTTAATTGACCTTTAACTTGAAGGAAAAATAAAATATTTATTTTTTGAGTTATTTGTTTTTGTGGAGTAAAAGTTTTTTAGTTTGTAATTTTTTACTTGAAAATAGGATCTTTATAAAACATTGGGATCATCAGAAGTTAGTAAATACATGCACGAATACGAACGAACTGCATGAATAAAAACGAACTAATTATTTCAAATGCTTAATAATAATATAAAAATTTAAATTAGAGCTTATAATATTTCTTGCCAAATGTTATTAGATGAAGCTTTGAATGGCGATAATTAAATACATAACATATTATAGGTAAAGCGTAAATAAAAATATACATTTATCACTTTTGTTATTAAACTGAATATTAAATTATATTTATATTTTAAAATGAATCAAACGAAGACCAGCTTCAAAAAATAATAAACAGCCAACTAATTTTTAGCTCTTTTCTGATAAAACTTAAAAGAGAATACTTTCCAATTTAAAGTAAAATACAATAGAACTTTTGTTAGAATGAAAATATAATGCGTTTTCAGAATTACTTTCGGAACAATAGGAAATTCTGATACTTGTTAAATTTTCAAGATAGTATGCGGTTATAATAAAAAAATCTAATTAATTTTATAAAAATCTTTTTACAAACGTCGGGAAATTTTGTATTGTATAAAATTAAGTTATTGTTTGCCCTTAAAGTTTTTAATTAATTCCAATAACAGTATACGAAGAGATGGAGATACCCTAGCTTAATGTGGAACAAGCTTGAACAAAAACGATTTTTGAAAAATGATCTCTAAAATGAAGAGACGAGTGAAGTTTTTTTTACTTGAAATCGCTTATAAAAAACAACAAAACATCTAGTATATAGGAAATGCATCATTCTCTTTTTTCCGACTTGACCAAAGCAATCAAAACACGCTGTAAGCTAAAACGCGCATGTTTACGAAATCCGATTGCCGAGTACTGTTCAAATCTTGTTATTTTTCAATATTTTGAAAATCAATAAATGAAAATTGTACATTTCCGAATGAAGTTTTTTGCGTATCTATGTTTGGTGCAGAAAAAATTCTACAATGAAAAACAGAAAAGGTGTTTTTATGTATCTGGTTATTCTAAAGTTGAAAAAATTGAAACTTTGTTGAAATACTAGAAACTCTTAGTTATCGATATGATATTATAATTTATGTTTACATCTTATATTATCTACATCTTATTACTGCCATAAACATATTTCGCTGGAAAGATTAGAAACTACATGTAAATTAGACCACATCAACATACACATCAAAACTTAATTGCTAAGACAAACTAGTATATTTGGTAATGTCTAATTATCTGAGTCTCATCAATCCTTTAATAATAATAAAGTGTAAAGAACAAATGCATATTAGAATGCTATAAAAACGCTATATAGAATTTTCAGAAACAGCTATATTTAATGATTGAAAAATACCTATATAAATACATAACCCAATAGGATTTTCCCTACTATCGAAGATCGTATTTTGTATTTTGAGCTATTCGAAAACGTAGAAAATCTTATTCGATAGGTATATTTACATATCAGATTTCTACAGATAAAACTATATATTGTTCTCTATTTGTATGTTACTACAAATTTTATTTTATTAAAATAAAAGTTTACAGAACCTGAGTATAAAAAAAATTCAAGGGGAAATACAAAAAATATAGAAATGTAAGATACAAAAAAATATAAAACGACTCAAATTAAAAAAGGGTACATCATATATTTAAAAAAAAGCATAGTCAATCTAATATAAATAGAAACGAAACTTGTACAGAATATAGAAAAACGAACATACTATATGTATAGGTTACGGTTAAGGTCCGATGTCCGGTTAATGTCGATATTACCCCGGTTAATCTTGAGAATAACACACAACAAAACAACCAAAAACATAACCTAACCCAAACATTAACATGTTAATGTCGACATTAACCAGACATCGGACTTTAACCGTAACATATACACAGATGTAAAAAAAACGCAAACGATAAAATTTTGGTCAAATTTAAAATGGTCAAAAATATTTTTTTTTATTTTTAGCCTTATTTTCATGAATTTTTTAGCAAGCTGTATATAATTATGTCAACTTTAATTTGCAAACTGATTTTTTTATAAATTTTAGTATTTGACATATTATAAAGGGTTGATCGAGGGATTGTTTTTACCCTAACTTTGACACACCCCTGTGCAATAATGTATTGTGTGAATTTTCTTGGAATATAATTTTAGGGGTCAGAACCATGTCTCCTGAGCATTTTGTTTTTTGGATCATGTCAATACATGCCTTGGTTAATTTTTAAGAGCGAAATGAACTGGCCACCAACAATTTGCAATTTTTTCAATTATAATTTATTTTTTAATTTTTTTTTCAACATTACAAGGCAGCTTTGGTGATTATTATGAACTATATACCACTACGAACTGCCCATCATGTTCGACGTTCGGGAAATGCTTGGCAGGTGGGGTAGAGGTCGCGAAGCGTTACCAGCTTCATTAAATGAACTTCGCTGGGTCCTTAAAGTAGAATGGGAAAACATAACGCAATGTATATGCAGCCTCAATGATATATATGCAGCCTCAATGATATTGACAAACGTATACAGGCAGATATAGTAGCCAGGGGAGGCGATACAAAGTATTAGGGTATTTTTTACATTTTTTTTTTCTGTTTGTATATTTCAGTATTACAGATGTTTTCATTAATATTGTTAGTTCTGTTATCGTTATAAATGTTTATTAAAACCAGGACTGTATCGTTAGTCTTTACGTTTTTTTTAATTAGTATCCTTATTTATTTATCTTTATATTAGTATACTTTTATTAATTAGTATTTTAGAGTATCCTATACAGCGTACGTTACGACAATAGTTGCCAAAACCATCTCGTCTTTTTACAATAATATCAAAAGTGATGATAACTGAAAAAAATGCAAATTGATCGTGATCAGTCCATTTCGCTCTTAAAAATTAACCAAAGCATGCATTGACGTGATCCAAGAAACAAAATGCACAGGAGACAACATGGTTCTTACCGTAAAATTATATTTTAGCAAAATTTACACACGAAATTATTGCACAGGGTGTTTTAAAGTTAGGATAAAAAAACAACCCCTCGATTAACCCTGTATAATATGCTAATTACTGAAGTTTACAAAAAAAATGAATTTACGAATTAAAATTGATATAATTATATACAGTTTGCTAAAAAAAATCATGCAAGTAGGGCTAAAAATAACAAAAATATAACACTTTAAATTTGACCCAAAAATTTCTCTGTTGTGTTTTTTTTGCATCTGAGTGTATATGCACATGCACGTAGCGGTTACATGCAGGTAATCCAATACCTGGCACGCTCCAGAGCGAAGAGAACTTATTTCTTTCCGCCAGATCTTTCTGAATATATACAGGGGTGATTATATACAGGGTGTCGTAATATAAAAATTCATTGAACACAATTTATCTCTACACAAAAGTGCTTCGTTTATCGTTATAAAATAAACACATTATTCAGATATTTTAAAAATTGTTATTCCGATTTTAATGAGATTTTGGGTGTCTATATTTTGCTAAGTGCTCTAACATCTGGCTTTCACAAAAATCAATAAAAAGTACGGAAAGGGTGAAAACTACCCACATCCCTACATAAATTTTAGGATAAATGTTTTTTAATAATTCTTTTTTAAGGACAATTTTCTTTTCATAAAATAGCTCCTCTAGTATTTACTAAATTCTTGTAAAAAACACAATCGTGAATACTTGAGAAAAAAAAATATATTTGCAAAGCTGACTTCCAAAAAATGTTTTTGTCACATATTATGTGATATTATTATTGTTCTAATCATCTAGTTAGTAAAAACATGGAATTTTTTCCCTTTCTTCCTTTTCCTTAAAACACTCCTCTGTGGTGAGCCATTCCAAAAAAAAAGTCTGCTGGAAAACAGAGTGCTGATGACTTGTACAAATTGATCTAAATCATATATCAAACGGTTGTAATTTTTGCAGACTATTATTTTAATTTTTACACATCAAACAATTCTATATAAATACATTAAAAACTTTGTTTACACAAATGTGAACCAGTGCCGTGGCATATTAACTCATGATATAAATATAATAGGCTGGTTATAATCTACATTCCACGAAGACGCACAGTCTTCTAGCACCGATGGGCCCAATGACACTGAAATAAATAAATCAAATATTTTTTACTTTCTTTTGGAATTTTTTGAATCAGTGCCATTGACTAGATATGTAAATAGTCAACGTTTGATCTACAGTTAAACATATCAGCGAGAGTGTGAAATAGAAGAACAGAGGAGTTTAATTCTCATAAAATAAGCCTAAATAATTCAGACGGCATATAAATGTATTTTGCGCCAAATAAACCTGGGTATTTAAGTCTAGTGCTGTCAAGAAATCGTAGTGAAAGGAAGTGTTGTTTGGAAGTGTGGAGTTATGGTGTTAGGTAAAGTGATAAAACGACGCTCTAATAAGCAAATTACATAGATCTACTATCTATCGGAGTCACGTTTTTTAATGTTAGATAAGTTTTTTACTTTTAATCTGAAAGCTTCAAGTAGTTTTTAAATCTCTCTAATCGACGTGCCAACACTAGGCGTCGAACAAGCCGAGATCCAGGTAATTGCTTGGTATTTGCTAATTATCGATTGTTGCCAGCGGCTCTCAAAATGTTGCCATTATTTTTTTTATTTTCGAAGTTAAATAACTCGGTTATTATCAATTTATTTTAAAAATGGTAAAGAGAAAAATACTTTGGCCAGATCTACCGCCCCTTAAAATACTTGCACTTATTTCTGGGACAGCCTGTAAAATAACAACTTAGGTATTGTTTTTAATAAGTTTATATAGCATAGAGTTATATGAAATTTAAATTAAATTTTAAGATATATCTTGCATACGTACTTTAATAAGCATTGCAGGTTTCGTGTTAGGAATAATGATGTAAATAATGTTTCCCATAAGTTAGGCAAAATAACTGTTTTTCCTTATACCTACTTGCAATATGCTTTCTGTTATATTACAAAATTACTTTGCTTATACAATAAGCGAGTTGCACCTGCTTACGTTTGCGTACCGGTTCGTGTAATAATTCTAAAACTAGATGAGAGCTATTTTAATCGACTCTGAATTTGTTTATATCTCTTTATTTGTTTTTCTCACATGAAGTGAGAATGTTAAACGTAGAAACTGTAGTTCAGAACAGCTCAGCTCTAGAAATAAATCAAATACAGGATGGAATTTTTCCTATCTAGGTACGACTGAGGCTCTTTAGAAGAATAATTATTGTATTGAAAATCAATTTTTATCCAAATATAAGGTTAACTTTAGGTGCATTTTAAAATTTGGTTTTTAAAGCTGTACAAAAGTGATATGTAAAAGTTGGGGTGCAAGAGATATTGAAGCGATATATACAGGGTAGTCCGAACTGTGTTCCGGAAACTTTGGCAACATATTCTTCAGATAAAAATAAGTAAAAAAGTTCCCATAAATGTATGTCCTAAAATGCTTAGTTTCAGAGATACAGGGTGTAGAAGCTTCATTTTTATTTCGATTTTTTCCAAATAATTTCTGAAGTAAAGTCAATATTTGGATGAAAATTGGTGCCCGGGAGTTTTTTGACATGAGAAATTTCATTTTGATGTCAATATGATTCCTATTAGTAGAGGGCGCCACATACATGTGTTTTAACTGTTATGAAGCGTAATAACTTTTTGTCCATACCTTTATAAAACCACCGAGTGAAAAATACCCTCTGGCGACTTTTTACGTAAAAACATCTCTTTGTAAAAATCGCTACGAGCAAACTGTTCTTCAGATATTTAGATTGAAATAGTCAATACATGTCATTATTGACGACAAATATACACTTTGAGTAGATCAGTTATTTGTTATTTCACTCGAAATAATAAATTTAGGAAATTTTATATTTTTAAATTAATCATAAATTTTTTCTGCAAAAATGATGATAAAACAGTTTCTGCTGAACTTTTTCGCACAAAAACATTTCAAATTTATGATTTCAGTCTAATAACTTTTTAGATCAACATATGTTTAATTATTTATGTCACTGATGACAAGTATTGATAGATTCGATCTGAAATATCTCGAAAACCATTACTCGTAGCGATTTTACTAGAGACCTTTTTTCACGTAGAAAATCGTCGTAAATGTATATTTTTTACTCATTAGTTTTATACAGGTACGGACGAAAGTTATTATTCTTCAACCGAGTTAAAAACATGTAGGGTGGCGCTTTCTACTAGTAGGAGTCATATTGACATCAAAATCAAATTTCTCACGTCAAAAAGCTCCGAGACACCAATTTCTATCGAAATATTGACGTTACTTCAGAAATTATTTGGAAAAAAGTCGAAATAAAAACGAAACTTCTACACCTTGTATCTTCTTCGAAACTAAGCATTTAGGACATACATTTATATGAACTTTACTTATTTTTCTATCTGCAAATCCGAAGTTTCCGAATATTATCGACCACCCTGTATATAGCCTAGCTTACCCAAAAAGTCAACCTCACCCTTCATGTGGTGCACCCTGTTTAAAACAAACGAGGCCTGGCCACAGAATATATACTAACGAAAAAGAAGCCCAAGTTCCTTGCTTAATAAATCGGTTCCATTTTCATATAGAGTTTAAAACATATTATGAAACAATCACATAATATGTTTTAAAAATAAAATTACACGCGGGAAACAAAAGGACTGAAATAATCTTGAAAATCTACAAAGTTTATTGATAAAAAAGTTAGGCTATGCAAATTGATATATTAAAGTATAACCTCTTTTGGTATAACATTGTTAAACAAACATTAACAAATCATAACATATCAGATCGTAGAACTAAAAAGTACTATTACATAAAAACAGGTGATACAATACTTCAAAATTAATTTTAACATAATATCAAAACCGAAAAAATCAAACTGCAAACACAACCACACTTTATCAACAGAAATTAACACACACACTCACTCCCGCGGCAAATGTCCAAGAAAAGAGGCTGATCATTCTGATTGGTCCTGGTCCGGTCGTAGCTCACGTCGTATTGTCGGTAAGCAAAATCCCTGTACAAAATTTTGACGATCAGCGCCATCACCCCTCATAATTGGGAAACTTTTGCTGGAACCATTTTTAATATTTCACCTTACATGGCCCTGGCTCTCAGCGTCCGAGTATAGGCGAGTCTGCCATCTTCTGTAAGATGAGTAGTAGAGCTACCCCTAGCCGGCTGAGAATGTAGCACAAGGGAACTATCGTCTCAGTCCTCACTGTTCCATAGCTATGAAGTGCTACAGTTGCAGCCAAACTGTGCGGCAGCGTAACCGTCCCAGTTGAAACATTTTACGCAGCTCACGTTCACCAAAGTTGAACATTCGAGTAAAGGCGGGTTCTCACCTGTCAGTTTCTCGCTGACGCAGTCTGACTGATTCAGTGATACTGAACAAATAATGAACATCAGGAGAACACATTTTCATGTTAAATGATCAGTACATTCGTACTTTCAGTTAAAGTGAAAGCCAGTTCTACTTTTTTTCATTTTTGACTGATCATTATCGAATAATGAATAGAAACTGGAAACGTGAGAACTACATTTTCGTGATTTGTTCAGTTTACAAGTTTTGAGGTTAGATTAATATTCGTTAGCAACATTTTAAAGCACTTAAAGCAATTTTTAGCACGTTATTCAAAATGGTTTTCCGATGGCGTGATGAACACATGGATGCATTTTTGGACAGTTATAGAAAATATGAGTGCCTTTGGAATATCACCAACGACTTATACAAAAATAGGGTAGAAGGAGAAAATGCCTATGTCCAGCTTCGCAACGACGCGACACACAGTGCTTCGAACATATGGCTCTAGAGGACAAAAATGCAAAACTTCTCTTTTATAGTAGGCAATTTATTCAAACTAGGTTTATTTGACACAAATGATGAGTACTCTCATTGTACTAAATGATGATGTTCTTAGTCCCACGTTTATGAAAAAATCTTATAAAATAATAAAATGTTGGAGCTGTGTTCCTCTAAGAAAATAATAATGTATAGTATGAAAACGGTGTAAATATTAAATAAATCCATGTGATAAAAAAGAATTGAAATAACATTAGAACTTATGATTCCTACAATATAAGCTAATATAAGATAAATATGTTTTTCTTTATAATGAAAAGAAACATTAATGTTATATTTAATTAAAAAAAAACTTAAGATACTATAAATTTACTTTAGGACAACAAAATGCATAGATCGTAACTACTCTGATTCAGAAGAATCACTGCTGACAGAATCTTCCAAATTTATAGTATCCAAATCACAGGTAGATGAAGTATCCTCACATATAAGATATTTCTGTACATCATTTTCTAATAAGTTAATTTTTCGCGTTGTTACTGTTCCTCTTGCTGGTATGAGGGGTTCGGATATTAATAGTTACCTCTTTAATAGACCATATCCATATATTATTTTTCCTTTTCTTGGGTATGGGGTTTTATAATAAATTGAAAGTTGGAAAATTTTTATGCGACGTATCGCTCCAACATAGTGGGCTTTTTCAGGCACAAGTGGTGTCTCATTTGACTGGAAGGTTCATCAATATCTAATAAAGAACACATTTTCTGAAATACAAATAATTTTGAGTTCTTGTCCTTATGATCAAGCCACGTATTAACCAGATCGGCATTGCTTATCAATTTTACTCCATCTGAAAAAGTATTATAAAATAAAAGTTCGTCGGCAAGCAGACGCAGGTGAACTATACAAAATTAAAAGTGTATGAATATGACAACACATATTCAATAAATACGATATGTTTTGGATTTGTTTTTTTAAATGCCTTTTGAAGTTTGAAACTTAAAATTTTTATACCCATTTAAGAACCATCTTAAAAATAAATAAAACTAAACGATCACGAACTTGTTTAGAAATAAATTTAAAGTACATTCCTTGTTTAACAATATCCATAGTGGCTTTCAATTAAGCAATACATACCTGTTTAACTCCATAATATACAGAACTACTTTTATGAATGTTATTCTTTTCACTGATAAGATTATGATCGCAAAATTTATTTTTAGTGAAAATATTTGCTAACAAAAAACGCTGTTTATGAAAAATAATATACAGGATGGTTGAACATTGCTATAAGTATATAATTACATATTCAGATATTAATAAATTTTAACTTTTTTTTTCGGTTTTTGTCCATGGGACGAAGCACTGTGCGACATGCAAATACCAGAGTTAACGGTCGCTGATGTTAAAAACAAGATCAAAACGATAAGAACAAATTACAAAAATGAATTAACGAAGATATTAAAATCTGAAAAAAGTGGAAGCGGATTTTCAGAAATATATATACAATGTTTCATTTTGGTTTAATAAGGCCGATGCATTTTTGAGAGGAGTATTTGAGGCAAGGGAAGAGAACATCTAATTTGGGTAAGTAGGTTTATTTATTTATTTTGACAGAAATAAGTACAATTTATTATTTGTTGTAACAAAATAATATTTTTCTCATGTGTTGTTTTTGCCAATCATTTTTAATTGCCAAGGCACTGCTTCAGTAGTTGAAAATTTTTCAGCATATGCATCTCGAATTGCTTTTTCTGCATGGCTGTGATTATTACTAGAATAAGTATTACTTAAAGGTGCTATTCCGTGAATTTGAGCATCACGCCATGAGCCTTTGGTAACACGGCCTACAGTTATATCCTCGGTATCAACGTTTCCAGGTGTAATATAGTGATCTGTAGTTTTTCTCAGCCAATTATGAAGTGCACATGTAGTCTTTATGACTTTAATAATGGTACTTGTAGCTAGCGGAATCGGTTTCTCGAATATTCTAAATCTGGGAAGTTAGTATACCAAAGCTGGGCATTTTCAACGATTCGTCGTGCTTTGATAAGCGATAATTAAATATTTGTTGGCATTCTGTTAATGGTCCAGATCTACTGTAGGCCTTTAAAAGGGTTGGTTCTTAATGGAAACGCATCATCTGCTACAAATACCCATTTGAGGGTAAATGAAGAATATTTTGTTCCATAGCCTCATAGAAAGACGATTTCGAGAATACTCTAGCATCATTAACACGACCATTGGTACCAACATCTATGTACGAGAAACAATAATTTGCATCTACGACTGCCATCAAGATAATGCTGAAGGAATGTTTGTAATTGAAATATTCAGAGCCAGTTTTTGCTGGACAGCGTATTATTACGTGTTTACCATCGATCGCTCCCAAACAATTGGGAAAATGCCAGCGGTGATAGAATTCTTGCTGGATACTCTGCCACTCTTGTTCCGTTTCTGGTACCTGCAAAAAAAGTAGATATTTTATGTAATTTTTACCATTTTTGTTACACAAAAATATAATTTTTAATATTGATCTAGTAAGTGCTTTGCAACTTTAGAATATATTTTTTTTCAGAATTCTGCATCACTGACACCTGACGATAGTAATTCAAGCCTCCAGTCGCATTCAGATGCTGCACAGGAAAATAACCTGAATAGCATTGGAGTCGAAAAGCAACTATCCACTGATTCCATTCGAACACCACAATATTCTAGAACACCAAAACAAAGAAGTGCTATGAAACGTCCATCCACCATGTCACAAATAGAAAATAGCGTTAACAAACTGGAAAAGATTTCCAAATTTTGGCAGAACGATGATGAAGACGAGTTTGATCTTTTTGGTAAAAGCCTCGCGGTGCAATTAAAAAAAATGCCACTTGACAGGGCTCTTATTTGTCAAGAGAATCTTCAAGCTGTTATGAGGCAGGAGAGATTATATAAATTAAATTATAAAGCCATCAAAATCAAGATCAGCTACACAGCAATTCATCATACAAAAGTATTCCCGCGGCTTCGCCGCTAGATTTGCACAACTCTGGCTCAGTTCAATCACATTCGAGTCAAAATAACGATACTGACGACACTACATGTACTGATTTGCAACCACAGATTTTAAAAGTCATTGACATAGACGAGACTTCTACCCAACAAAGTCAAGATATCATCTCTCGAAGCACTATTTGGTATAAAAATGGTAGTATATTGTAATTTTACATGTTAAATAATTATGACCCAGAGCAAGTTTTGCCCACTTTACCTTATAATAAAATCTTTTGCAGAACTTCATATATTGCATCGCACACATGTGGAATAAACTGAAATACTGTTTTTGGTACCCTGTATAGTACGCAAGGCTGGAAAAACAATCGCCTGTTGCTAAATACCGAAGTGTTATTTGTAGTTTTAGGTTTCAGCCGGTAAAAGCCTCTCATGACGGTATGGTTTTTTTGGTATTTTTGGGGGCAATTTTTTTTGCAGAATCTCCTGAAATTTGTCTTCGCTCATTCTTAAGTGGTTTCGATATGAATCACAATCTTCCAAAGCCATATTCTTTTAATATAGTTTCAATAGCACCCCTGTTTATTTCTTCGCAATATCCAGGACCTGACCCACCACCTACGACGTTTTTCTTCTTTTTCTGATTCACCAGAATATTCTGTAATTCATTTGCTAATTGTAAACAAACTTCGCGAACACCTGGTTTCAATTTTCTTGTTTTAACCATCTGGTGTCTACGAAATTACCACGTTAAAATGTTTGGGACCAACTGAATACTGAATGTAGCAAAACATGAAACGTGTGAATATAATCGTTCTTTTTACTTTCAGTGATAATGAATCAGTCATGACTGCGTCAGTGAAACTGACAAGTGAGACCCCGCCTTAAAATAAAATCATCGTCCGGAGGTACCCCTTCGATCGGATCTCCGGGAGGGTACCTACTCGAGCGCACCATCGGAGAACTTCATCGTCAATGTTTCACGTTTGCGGCGTAGAACATCCGCACTCTACTGGACGGGGACAAACTCCACTGACCAGAGAGAAGAACGGCACAAAAGTCAAAGCTGGAACTCCACCGGCTAAATATAGATGTTGCCGCTCTTAGTGAAACCGCTTTGGTAGATGAGGTAGTCTGACTAAGGAGCATTACACCTTCTTGGAAGGGTCACCCTGCACCCGAGCGCACCATCGGAGAACTTTATCGTCAATGTTTCACGTTTGCGGCGTAGAACATCCACACTCTACTGGACAGGACAAACTCCAATCGACCAGAGACCTTCTATACACAGAGAAGAACGGCACAAGTCGTACTGAACTCCAATTTACAATATAGAATGTTGCCGCACTTAGCTGAAACCCGCTGCAGATGAAGCTGCAGTCTCACCAAGTGTGCGAACACACAGTGCCAAGCAGGTTTACCGCTTACCGCTGGTAGTCAGCGCCAATCTGGGGTACCTATTCTTGACATCGTTCATACGCATCACGTGTATTGTTATAAACAGGGTATCCCAGAAATAAGTGCAAGTATTTTAAAGGGTGGTAGATCTCGATAAAAGAAACATATTTTCTCTTTATCGTTTTTCAAATAAGTCCAAAATAACCAAATCCAATATCCAAAAAAAATGATTTTTTGCTAAAATTTTGAGAACCTTCTTCTTCATGTGCCTTCTCCTCATCGGAGGTTGGCGACCATCAATTGGAATTCCTCCCTGTCTTGAGCCAAACGGATAATTGCACTGGCACAGTTTAAAGAATATAAAATATATTTATATATTTTATATTCTTTAAGCAAATGGCACTGGCCTCTCCTATATTAAACCACTGGCGCAAATTCCGCAACCAGGAAAATCGTTTACGCCTGATGCCTCGTCATCCTTCAATCTAATCCCTCAACGATCAGCTGTAAGGAAACTATATTTGTTTTTTCAAAAATATGACCAAAATATGCTGCTTTCTGTCGTTTTATTGTAGTCAATAGTTCTTGGTCCTTACATATTTTTCCAATACTTCGAGATTTGTTTGAGAACCACTGGATCTTTCTGAATTTTCTTTCTTGTAAATTTAATCTACTATATTTGCCATATTATCAAGAAATTATTTTTTTAAATAAAACTCAAAAAAATTGAAAAAAATTCAAAAATATTTTCAAAAAATTCCTTGAATTTTCAAAAAAAAAAAATATTTAGAAAAAACCCTCATAGGCGTGTTTCTGGGGTTGAACTATACTACCAGTTAAGTTAAAACACTTGCACTTATTTCTGGGATACCCTGTATGTGGTTACATAGTAGAGCGCTGCGCTGCGCCGTATAACATCTTGAAAAATTAAAGCGTGTTAACAAATCCGGCTAGTTCACAGTGAAAGCAGGCAGGGCACCGTCAACCAGCGTTCATCGGCGTTCTCGTTTTTACCGAAACGAAAATTTATTTATTTCTGCTTTTAACGCGCCGACGGCGCACAGGGGGTATTAAGAACTAAAGTTGGCCAAAATTATAAGTTTATGAGTTATTTTGCTTTTTTGCTAGTAATAATTATTAACTAGAGGAGAGATTTGCTAATATGGAACCCCATTTTGTTTTTCCTACACAAATAATTTTTCCTCTACTCTGAAACCCTTTCGACCGATCAAATAGGGCCATTCTGTGCAAAATCAAGCAATTGGATGAGGATGCTAGAAATTAAGAAAAGTAATTTGTATTAGCTACTTGATATTTGAGCGAGGATTGCAGTTAAATAGGGTAAAGATTATTTCCTTTAAGAATCTATTTAAATCAATGTTTTTTTGGCAGTGGCAAATATTGGCAAGATTTTTTGTACATATTCCAATACTGAGACTTTAAGCATTGAACGGATACTAATTTCCATGCGGAATATTGCCGAATAGTCTTACACCTTATAAAAATGCTCTGATTTTTTAAATATAAAACATTATAAAGAAATAGAATAGAAGGAAACGTTTCAAAATAAAAAAAAAAAAAAAAAAATATGGCATAAACAGAACAGAGCAAACAAACAAAGCTGGCTCTGTATCCATCATGACAGTTATTATGAACAATTTGCAAAAAGCACTACAAACAATTCAACTATTTTATAATCTTAGAAGTATTCAGAATACACTCAAGGAAGATAATTCATACTTTTTAACTAAAATATATTATTTATTTGATAGTCAACTTACGAGTTAAAAAGCTAATAACTAATAAACATGCTTACATTTAGTATTTATAGATTTATATTCAATTAAGATAAAAATGAAAATAAAAAATATATCACTTTGGCCAGGTTTATAGACCAAATATTACCTATGTGCGGCCCCGTGAGGTGGGCGCGGCGTTTGAATATGGTTTGGTTAGGTTAGGTTAGTTAATCAGGTAAATTTCCTCTTAATTATCTACTTGAAATTCTTCTCGCATCTCTCGAAATAGTACATATACAATAATACGTGATGCGATACCGCAAAGTTACGCATCTGTGTATTGTTATATGGCTTTAGGAGATGCGAGATGCGAGCGATATTTGAAGATGCGAGTGGTCAAGAATAGGTCCCCAGAGACGGCGCTGGTTGCCAGAAAGCAGAAACCTGCCTCCACTATGTTCGTACCCTAAGGAGCATTACACCTTCTTTGAAGGGTCACCCTGCAACACACCCTGAATTCATGACGTAAGCAGTGCAGTCAAAAACGAAATCGCTACCAGTTTAACAGAATTACCCATAGGAGTCTCCGAACGTCTTATGACCCTAAAGGTTACCTTCAACCATTGGTTAGGGCCTACGTCCTTCCCTGACGCTAAAATTGAGGATAAGGATAAATTTTACCAAGCTTTTACAGAATGCTCTACAACGAATTCAAGCAGGAGCGAATCATCTTGCTAGGTAACTTTAATGCACGGACGGCAATCAGAATGAAATACGGCCTGACGTATTGGGTTAGGTTAGGTTAGGTGCTTAGGCATATGGAATGGGAAACGTAAATAACAATGGTGAACGCTTACTGTAACAACATGCACATGCACAATCTTTTGTATCGCCAATACATAGTTAAATCTGAAGGACAAGATTAAGGGAACCTGGAAACATCCCAGATCAGGCAATCCTTCGAAGGGCGCATCTAAAAGATGTAAGAAAGAGCTGGCCTTCTGTGGAGCCGTCTCAGACAGATACTGGCTTTTGTTAGAAGCCCTGAGACTGTATGATGACTTATAACTCGTTATAACTCAAGCAAGGGGAACACACACAGATCTCTAAGGTCGCGGTGATCCAAAACCAAAACTTCCCTTTTAAACATTCTACATTCTACAAAACTCGCAAAAAGCCAGAATAGATGCCGAATATGATACTGACCATCGACTGGTAATTTCAAAAGTGAAAATTCAATTAAAGAAACGCCTACATCCACACTGTAATAAGCAAAACAACATTGAACACTTGCTGAGACTTGAACGTACGGATGCCTACCGGAGCCAACGCCCTCCAGAGGTCATCACAGAAGCACTTTCTTCCGATAACTCTGGGCCTTAAGCTGAACATCGATAAAATCTAAAAATCATGTGCACTTCCCCGGAAAATCGTAACAGTGCTGTAAAAATCGGAGAAGAACTGCTGGGCAAGGCGAGATTCAATTATCTGGCAGTTTGATTTCCGGAAAAAGGCAAATATCGACTCTGAAATTCAGCACAGAATTAGCAGCGCCTCAAGAGCATCCTCGAAATCAAAAGACAGGGTTTTCTATAATCATAACTTGAGCAGAAAGACGAAACTTGCAGTGTACCGAGCAATAATAATCGCCACTGTTATATGGAAGCGAAACCTGGGTGCCTTACCGTCGCATCGGTACACGAACGTATTAAACAAGTTGCAACAGAGACACCTAAGACAACTGTTAAGATTCGAATCGGTACCTTTCACCATGTCCCAAACATATCGGTTCTTGAAAAAGCTAGCTGCGAGAGCGCTGCAATCATGATTACTAACTCCCATTTAAGATGGGCTGGCCATGTATGCAAGATACAAGAAAACCGCCTACCGAAATCTGTTGTTCATTACGGTGAGCTTTTAGAGGGTAAGAGGAAACTGGGTGGACAACTCAAAAGATACAAAGGATATTTTTGTATGAAAACTTAAAGTGGATAAGCAGGGTAGAATCAGTGGGAAAGCAGCGCACAGAACCCAATGGAGAACAGTTGTAATCTCAGTTAACAACGACAAACAAAAAATAAAGAGGCAACAAAAGTAATGAGATTTTTGCATGTCCGAAGTACGGAAGAGATAACATCGCTTATCAAGCTTTTCAGTAACAGAAAAGCTCATGAAAGAAAACGCCTTGCATAACCATCTTCTGTGATGCGTGTCAAATACTGTCAGCGAGTAATGGCAATAAGTAAGTAAATATCAGTAAATAAAAAGTATAACATTTTTTTTATGGAACAGCCTTTATACTAATTGGTTTTTGAATTATGTGGCGAACTTCTGCTGACCAGTTCTTTCAATTATAATGTTTTTGACATATTTGACACTTCAAAATTTCAAAAGATGTCACAAGTTATAATGAACTCTGTATAGCATGCTATAAATGTGTAACAATGACTATTGTAAGGATATATAAACAATTTAGGTAAATGGTGTCGCCTTGTCGTACTCCTCTAGGAGATATCAGAGATATTTGCGCGATACCTGCAAGAAGTAATAAAGCAACTTTAAATGTTGTTCAACGTTATTTGTTTGGTTTTTAGCCGAACCCTAGAAAATGAAATAAAAGTAAACTCCAGATGGGCAGAAAGCGTCATATAACTTCACTTGCACAAAATGCATATTGTACCTTGGAGACCATAATACCATAAGGTTATTAGTTATCTCATCTTTGTCTGGTTTTTAGCGGTTGAATTAATTATCAATAATTCGAAAACGGTTCACGCATATAGACAAAACTATGCTCAATATCATTGATTATTTTTTATTTCACATTCAACATGTATTTCACCTTTTTCCCGGTTCTGCTGGAAATACTACGTTTTTTAACCACATCAAATAATAATAATTTAATACACAATCCTGCAGGTGTCGCACTAAATATATCTTATTTCTCTATTTTTGGTAAATATAATGCGTATTATATTGTATGGGATAAAATATATAGCTGAAACTGTAATTAATCTGTTTGTCATAACCAACAAAATACGCATGATTTAACGGCAAAATTTGCTATAGGTTTTATAATTATTCTCAACAGTTATATTGCAGTTCAAAATAAATATATTAACTATATCATTAAACATTATAAATTAATTGACTTGATTTATGACTCAAAATATTCGCGCTAACATTTTGCATTACTTTTTTAAGGCAATTTATTTAACTAATAATTTCCACTAACTCTGATAAACGGCATACATTTAAATTCGAAAATATAGCCTGATTTTAAATAAACAGTAAAAAATAATCTAAGCCAAAGTATCAAAGATATATTATATTATGTTTAAAAGGGCTTAGATATAAATACAAATAAAATTTAATATAATATATAAAAATAGATACACATGTTGAATTTGACATGTAGGAATCTGGAATATCTCTAAAGAAAAAAAAATGCATCAGCAATATCTCAAATACGTGTGAGGAGTTTAGAGGAGAGAAATATTGTTTTTGCTGATATCTACCGGGGATTTTTATGAAACATTTTAATTTCCAAAAGAAAGTCAAACTTGGTAGGTTTCAGAAATCTTTCTAAGACACCAGTATCTCAATAACTAATTTGTAAAACTAAAAAGCTAAAGGAAAGAAGTTTTTAACGATGTGCATTACAAAATAGGTTCTTATTATAAAAAATGGATTATTATAATTAAGTTACATATATTTGAGATTGATACTTTTCAAATTGTTACTTTATAATTAAACACAATAGATCTTTAAGGTCGCGGTGATTAACTCCTCTTCCACTCTACCTTGTAATAAGTTATGTATCTATAAGATGCATTTAAAACATTTCTGTTTCGTATTTTGTGAGAAATTCCATTGTAACCAATATCTTGGAACTTAACAAAACTACTACGTACTATAACGTACTACAACCTAAACAAAAATGAACAATATTTATTAATCTTTGGCTATCAAATTAACGGGTTCTGGAAGTCCCGTTACTTAAGACTGAGAAGGAATAGCGTTTCAAATTTTACAAAACGATTCTCCAAAGAATATTGAGAGGGGTCATTAAACAACTTACCAACTAATATAACGTTACATGATGGTGAAATTTTGGTTTCCTTTGATGTATCTTCCTTGTTCTATATACTTTAGGCTACTTGAAGGAATTATTGAATGCAAAGGATCTCGACAACAAAACTCTGATTGAATATTATATTGAACTTACATCGCTATATATGAAACAAAATTGTTTTCAATTTTATAATAACTTTTTTTAAGATACGGCAATGGGTAATCCATTGCCTCCATTTCTGGCTAATTTATTTATGAGCAGGTTTTAAGTAGAGGCTAAAAATCAGTTAGAGTATTTTTCACGAGTATGGTTTAGGTATGTAGATAGTATTTTTACCGTCTTTGCCACACATTCTGGCACCATTGATAATTTTATTTCTAAATTAAATAACCGTTTTCCTTCTATCAAATTTACCTATGACATTGAGAACAGCGATAAAGTATCATTTCTAGATGTATTAGTTATTAGAAATACTACTAATTGCCTCGAATTGGATAGAAATCTATAGAATCTACAGAAAAATACCACTACACGCAGATATATTCCTAATGAATCATATCATTGTGTTGAACATAAGAGGGCTAGATTACATTTCTTAGTTCATAGATTACTTAGTGTAAACAATAGATCTTGTATTTTTAAATAAAACACTGGATTTCCCTCATAACTTCTTTATTACATTTTAGTACTTAGGATTACGACACAAACATGTGTATCGTGCGAGCGCACGGTACCGACTGACTGCTGCGGACGCCTCACTCCCAATCTTATCTCCCGTAACATTCTATCGCCTCTGTCATAAAAACCATGCATTCTGAATAATACACTCTGACATAATACATAAATCATAATTTGTTAATCATAACAATACACTATAAAAACAAGGTACTCATAAAATCATAACACTCGGCCATCCTACTTTCCGGTCGTCCTCGACTTCCTTCCTTTATTGCTTCTGAAAAGATAAATAAAAAGAAAAAAGCAAAAAAATTATTTATTTTTAAGTTTCCATGCTCGCATTAGAGCTTTTATTTATTTTTAAGTTTTTATGCTCGCTTTAGAGCTTTATTTATTTTTAAGTTTATATGCTCACATCAGAGCTTTACTTATTTTTAATTTTTGTCAGCATTAGAGCTTTATTTATTTTTAAGTTTTATGCTCGCATTAAAGCTTTACTTATTTTTAAGTTTTTATGCTCGCTTTGTTTTATTTATTTTTAAGTTTTATGTTTCGCTTTAGAGCTTTACTTATTTTTAAGCTTTATGCTCGTATTAGAGCTTTACTTATTTTTAAGTTTTTATGCTCGCTTTAGAGCTTTATTTATTTTTAAGTTTTTATGCTTGCTTTAGAGCTTTATTTATTTTTAAGTTTTTATGCTCGCTTTGTTTTATTTATTTTTTAAGTTTTTACGCTCGCATTAGAGCTCTACTTATTTTTAGGTCTATGCTCGCATTAGAGCTTTACTTATTTTAAGTTTTATGCTCGCTTAGTTTTATTTATTTTTGAAGTTTTACACAAAATTTCTTAAAATTTTACTTATTTAAGTTTTTATGCTCGCATTAGAGCTCTTACTTGTTTTTAAGTTTTTATGCTCGCATTAGAGCTCTACTTATTTTTAAGTTTTTATGTTCGCATTAGAGCTCTACTTATTTTAGGTTTTATGCTCGGATTAGAGTCACTTATTTTTAGGTTTTATGCTCGCATTAGAGCTCTACTTATTTTTAGGTTTTATGCTCTCATTAGACCTCTACTTATTTTTAGGTTTTATGCTCGCATTAGAGTCTACTTATTTTTAGGTTTTATGTTTCACAGAGCTCTCTACTTTTATTTTTTTAGGTTTATGCTCTGCATTAGAGCTCTACTTATTTTAGGTTTTATGCTCGCATTAGAGCTCTACTTTTTTTAGGTTTTATACCGCATTAGAGCCTCCACTTTTTTAAGTTTTATGCTCGCATTAGAGCTTTACTTATTTTTAGGTTTACGCTCGCATTAGAGCTCTACTTATTTTTAGGTTTTATGCTCCCATTAGAGCTCTACTTATTTTTTGGTTTTATGCTCGCATTAGAGCTCTACTTATTTTTAGGTTTTATGCTCGCATTAGAGCTCTACTTATTTTTAGGTTTTATGCTCGCATTAGAGCTCTACGTATTTTTAGGTTTTATGCTCGTATTAGAGTTTCATTTATTTTTAGGTTTTATGCTCGCATTAAAGCTCTACTTATTTTTAGGTTTTATGCTCGCATTAGACCTCTACTTATTTTTAGGTTTATGCTCGCATTAGAGCTCTACTTATTTTAGGTTTTATGCTCGCATTAGAGCTCTACTTATTTTTGGGTTTTATGCTCGCATTAGAGCTCTACTTATTTTTAGGTTTTATGCTCGCATTAGAGCTCTACTTATTTTTAAGTTTTATGCTCGCATTAGAGCTCTACTTATTTTTAGGTTTGTGTCGCATAGAGCTCTTACTTATTTTTAGGTTTTATGCTCGCATTAGAGCTCTACTTATTTTTAGGTTTTATGCTCGCATTAGAGCTCTACTTATTTTTAGGTTTTATGCTCGCATTAGAGCTCTACTTATTTTTAGGTTTTAAATCAGTAATAACTTCCTTGATTTATATATTCAAAAAGTAAATATCTTACGGTCATCTTAACAAAGACCAGAATCTAATACTTAATAAAATAATTCATAACCAAATTTTAAAATACAGCAAATGACAATACACGCCTTATATTGGCTGCTAACGTGTTTGCTTATGTTAACACCACCTAACTATTTAATTATTCCGATCTACTTAAATTTTGATTTTTGTTTTATTTTAACAAGTAAGTAATAATGAAATTAAGTAAAGTGGGAAAAACCTAATCCACTTTTAAATTGTTGTATTCAGAGTAAATTGTAACTTTAAAAGGACGTTCGTTCATCCTGACGTTACTCGCATCACTGCAAATCGTTGTCCCTTTTTATGGTTCTAAAGAATTGAATGTTGAAACATACAGAACTTTATATCTACTTAATAATTGTTCGCCTTAAGTAAACCCATAAAGTCGAAGAGCATTTTATATTAGACGTTAGATTTCTTTTTTTTAAATATTGATGCTCACCTATGGCAGATACTGCATTTTAGGCAAATCTCTAATTGTCAGAATTAATTATTTATTACTCATTTGATCTTTGATTATTGCATAGATTTCATTTAGTTTTGGACTGAAAATTTTATTTATTATGGAATTGTAATAATTTTTTATTATTTAGAAATATTTATCTACCAAAAGCTTTCATAAACCGATTTATTTTTTCTTTTTACTGTTTGCAGTTTTAAATCACACTTCTCCAAATATGAGAATTAAATTCACCTTACTTTTCATACAGTAACCAACCAAGTATATTTTCAATCGATTCATATTTTGACCCTATTTTAATAAGAATAAGTATTAATGAATAATATTTCAATTATTTTTATACTAGCATATTTCTGTTTTATTTTTAATTATTATTTTTTATTTACTATTTTTACTGAAAAGTTTAGATTCAATAGACCACCAATCAGAACCCAGTTGAAGAGGATCGGGCCCATAATCCCC
This sequence comes from Sitophilus oryzae, assembly GCF_002938485.1. Classification (NCBI taxonomy): domain Eukaryota; kingdom Metazoa; phylum Arthropoda; class Insecta; order Coleoptera; family Curculionidae; genus Sitophilus; species Sitophilus oryzae. The sequence continues at coordinate 1,098,895 of NW_022147141.1, forward strand.
TGCAACCAAAGATCCTCAATGATCATTATCGAAGTCAAACATTAATTAATTAATATGGGTTGCAGCCTTGTAACCCTGTGCTTTTCTGATACGTACACAAAAGTATAAAAACATTTTGTTCTAATTTTTATACCTTCCTGTAAAATTTAAAATTAATTATAACTGAAACTTTTGTTAAAAGCTGAGATGTTTTTTTTTATACAGTCTCTTAAATAGTAAATATCACTTACTAATAATAGTCAACTTCATGAAAGACTGGTATGGTTTTTCAGAATTCCTTGTACGAAATATAGTGTTAGTTGTATGCAGTAATTTGTTTGTAACAGGTTTTTTTTATAAGTTATTTTTTACCAAAGAACTTTAGTTTTTATCAATATGCTTCGAACATTTTATTAAACTATCGTGTCTTTAAACAAAATATAGAAATATTAGAAATATTGATGATATTCTGATACTCTTTGTTTAGCAAGTACTTAGTCATATTTAATTTTTTGGTGTTTTAATTAAAAGAAAATTTTATCCTGTAAAACATACAGGGTGCAATTTGAGTGTTTTTGCTTGAACTCTATTGTGGTTAAATAGAAAATTATTTACTCAATTGTTTTTAATAAAATTATTATTTTGATAAACTATATACAGCAGTCAAATTTGTAACATTCCATGAAAGCTGGAGGCAATGAAATTGATATCTGTACCTAACTGCTATTCGTAAGTAATAAACATAAATTATTATTATTTTGTTTTTTTCGATACTTTAGTGTTGATGAACACTACAGATTGAAATTAATAATTTAATTAAATTCGATTTTTTTTAAATGCACAAAAATATTTTTGTTACCAAATAGTACAGAGTGACTAATGGTGTGATGACTTGAAAGGATACATATGATGGTTGAAATCAAGTTCCAACTATATAAGTAGTAGGTAGTTGCTCAATTTGTTTCTATATAAAAGAAACAGATACTTCATATTCTTCTAAACTTCATATTCCAAATCGCTCAGCAAACTTATCATCTGTAAATGACTCTATTCGGCTGTGCTACCAAAAGAGACACCTTGCTCTCTCTAGGATTCTAGAATCTTGATAATATCTCCCAATTCATTTATAATTTTATAATTACAGTTAATTTTTAAATATGTCTTCCATGTCACTAAAACAGATTTCAATAAAAGAGATTAGCGAATAAATCATGGAACAAAATAATAATCATTCAAAAAGTGAAATCATATACTGTTTCCAAAGAGAACATCCAGAATAAACATTTTTTTTAGAAGTAGAATGTCGTGAGGACATTGCGTTCAATGCTACTGGCTTTTTTTTGTTGCAAAACAGTCTGATTTCTTATATTGATAAACTTATTTTTTTTTTTAATTGCTATTGTCTGAAGTTACAGCTTTTGGTATTTCAAACTTCCTATTTATTTTGCTTATTTTTTTTTTTTGAGGCCGAACAAAAGTACTATTTAAACTTTTTATTCCTCCGACACTCTATCTTCTGGTAAAATCCTGAAGGCTTTACTAAAACCATAACATAAAATATAATCAACACAACACGAAATTAATTAAATGGTATTTTTTAAACTCCTCTGTATAAATTGTTAAACATACAAAACAATTTTTTGTGCATACTAATTTCTTTTACAAATCCAAACAAATATTATTGTGTTATGTAAAAACTCTGTGTGTTTATCGACCTGTGTACGAACATTTTCTTTTATCAATTATCACCATATTTTTTTTTTGAAACATATTGTGTAACTCCTTTTATTTTTATTAACAGATACGTCTAAAAAAAATAAATTAAAAATAATAATAATTAGTCCTTAATTATTTTTAAAAAAGAACGTTATAATTGCTTTATATAAGAAACAGAAATAATTTTTGAATCATAAACTTTATTAAAACAATAATTATTTTTTAGACTATATCGGTCTATAATGTTTGTAGAGACTTATTTTTTATGATTATTTGTTCACAGTGTAAATTTAAACCTTGGTGATATTTTAAACCTTCATATTGTTTAATTCTTATTCACCTTAGAAATAGTCAGCCTTACAAAAATCAATTTAAATACTTAGACATTAAAAATGTGATTTTGCTTGTATCAAATTTGCAAAGAGATTATGCAAAAGATGCTCGTTTTCAATTTTAGTTAAACATTTTTTTTTTGTTATACAGGCTGTCCTATATTGATATCACTATCATTAATTGATCTGAACCTTTTATTTTATTTGATTCTTTTACAAATTCAATTTATTGGAATATTAATTTCAATAACGTCTTTAAAATCATAAACAAGCAACTAAAAATTTTATATTCGTAACTATGAAACATAAATTAACAATTAATTGATATCTGTGTACTTATCTTATTCGAACGTATCCCTGAAGGCTATATTTTCTCACTGCTTTAGTGTTTATGTCAACATGGTCAATCAAAAGACTATTTTAGCAAACATTTACTTGCAGTTTGCACCTTGCACATCCTAACAGCTTTGCCCTTACTTTTTGGAAGTAGGAGTGGATGTTTCACTCTCCAAATGTTCCTGTATGTGCTATTATCCTTTTTATTCACTAACACTGTTGGACTTGTTGCTTTATAGCTTTATGTCCTTTTCCAGCAACTTAACTTATGGATTCACACACAACATGGCATATTAGCACTTTTTAAACTCTTGTGGTACTTCTAGTAGTTCTATCCCACTTCTGATATGTAAACAATAGATCTTGTATTTTAAATAAAACACTGGATTTCATAACTTTCTTTATTACATTTTTAGTACTTAGGATTACGACACAAACATGTGTATCGTGCGAGCGCACGGTACCGACTGACTGCTGCGGACGCCTCACTCCCAGTCTTATCTCCCGTAACATTCTATCGCCTCTGTCATAAAAACCATGCATTCTGAATAATACACTCTGACATAATACATAAATCATAATTTGTTAATCATAACAATACACTATATAAACAAGGTACTCATAAAATCATAACATTAGTTTTCAAGTTACTAACGAAGGGTATAAAATAGAAAGAAGTTACATTAGGAATGTAGCTGTGTGTAATGAATATTCTCCATCATTAGTTGATAAAATAATTATAAAACGTAGGTATATGTTTGCAATTTCAGCAAATTCGACTTTTCAAGTGGAGAAGGATACGTAAAAATATTTATCGCTACGGTTTACTAGAGAGTTATCCCGTGGTTTAAAAAGAATATTTAGGAATGTCAATTATAAACTTGTATATAGTGCTAATGAATAAATTACAACAATTATTACTGGCAATTCTGAAGATGTAACACTGGAAAGGTCGGTATTTATGAAATTTTATGTTAAGATTGTAATCAGAAATATGTTGGGCAAACCAGAAGATCAATATTAATCAGATTTAACATATGGCTCAGATAAGATTTGGTAGACCCGATAAATCTTGCGTAGCTGAACATATTGTTGATAAAGAATATTTAGGATTTATTAATAATTTAAAATTATTAAACAAGTCTCAAATTACAGAAAATTAAATGCATATGAGAGCGTATCTGAAAGTATAAAATTAATAAATTTTAAGACGGTGTGAACAGATACCACGGTCCAGTTCCTTAGAGTTCTCTGTTCCTATTGCTCTAGTTTCGGTAATTAATGTTACGCTCGGTTTGTTTTGAGACTAGTTTGTCATGCCTATTTGCGAACTGAGCACTATAGAAACACTCAATTTGTAGATATTGGTTTGGTTTTAATCATCTGCTGATCTACTGATATCTAAGTACATGGTTAGTGAAACGCGCGTCCCATGCAAAAATAAAGTGTGTTGTTGTATTGTGGTGTTTTATTATTGGTGTTTTATTTTGTTGTTGTAACACCAAAAGTTCCAACCTTCAACTGTAATCAACTTACCTTGTTTTAAAACCACATTAGTCAGACATAGCTAAGACATAGAAACAGTTAAATATCCAGGATAGATTGCTGAGTTAATCGGGATACAATAGAGTCATTTAAAAGATAGATATAAAAAATTAACATTCTTGTATTGAATTTCTACGTATATATTTCATATTAGTTGCTGTGTAATAAAAATAGTTTCTGAAATTAAATTTCTATCAGAAACATATATAAAAAGAAATTATCTAGAAGAATCGCCTGCCAAATCCAGACTAGACGTGTTCGGAATCCAGAAAGACCTTAACGGTGAGGGCTTGCGGCCTGCTTTTGCCCATTCTTTTTCCGCCTCCCGCCCTTCACTCTTCCTAATTCTCTGAAGAACGACCACGGATTATTAATATTTTCGATATAGATTTCGCCTGGGTCGGCCCTTAGCTTTCACGTTGTCAATTAGGTCGTAATTTAGTGCTCGAATTAATTTAAGTTGGCCATCGTATATTCTAATGGCGTTCTCGCGCGTCGGTCGGATGGGACCAACCTTAGTCTTGAAAAAAAAAAAGTTCTGAGAAAGGATGGATTATTATTATTTTTACAGTTTGTATTTAAGAATTAGATTTTCTATAACAAATAGTTTTGCCGATAATATCAATATTAATTTTTAAATAAAGCATATATGCTGTCATAAAGAATATAAGATGTCTGGTTCACTCTCCATCTCCGGGGAGTATATATATATATATATATATATATATATATATATATATATATATATATATATATATATATATATATATATATATATATATATATATATATATATATATATTTTTTTTTTTTCTCCCCCTGTATATTTCTCCAAATATACAGGGTAAGTTTTAAATAAGTGCAAATATTTTTAGGGATAGTATATTCTGTCCCCAGAAACACGATTATGAGCATTTTTTCGCGAAAAAAGATGAAAATGTGGAATTTTTTGAGAACATTTTTGGATGTTTTTTAGTTAAAAAACATAATTTCTTGATAATATGGCAACATAGGTAGTAGATTAAATTTAGAAGAAATACAACCCAGAAAAGATCCAGTTACTCTCAAAATTCAAGCATAAAAAACATTTTATTTTTGGAAATTTTGAAAGTAAAATAGCTCGATGATTTGGGACTTATATTTGCATTAAACCCTGTAGAGTGCAACTTAATCGGATCATCCAATAATCGGAGCACGCTTAATGCGAGGTTATAGTCAGAACAAGTCGAGAATGTCACCATCATGGATCACTGAGCGATCTCTTCCTAACAAATAGAGGAGTTAGGCAGGGATGTGTCCTAGCTTCTCTCCTATTCAACATATTCATGGCAGTGCTCTTTATTACAGTGGACAGCAAACTGCAGGAAAGAGGATTGGGTGTTAGATACAGGTATGACGGCGGTCTGTTCAACATAAAAAGACTCAGGGCAAAAAAACTCCAATACGCTGGTGACTGCGCGCTAGTTGCAAATACGTTACAGCAATTACAGGAAATGTTGAACATATATAACTGGGTATACGAGACTTTGTGCCTTAAACTGAATATCCATAAAACTAAAATTATGTGCACTCCCCCGGAAAATCAAACCAAACCAAATCATAACAGCGCTATAAAAATCGGAGAAGAACTATTGGAATATGTATCGCAATTTAATTATTACCTCGGCAGTTTGATTTCGGAAAAGGCAAATATCGACTCTGAAATTCAGCACAGGATCAGCAGCGCCTCAAGAGCATTCTGGAAATTAAAAGACAGGGTTTTCTACAATCATGACTTGAGCACAAAAACGAAACTTGTGTGAAACTCGAGCAGTGTATCGAGCAGTAATAATCCCCATGTTATATGGAAGCGAAACCTGGGTGCCGTACCGCCGGCACACAGGCAAAATACAAAAACTAACAAAATGGATTCGTGTAAAATTCTTTTAAACTCAAACAGATTATTACGTATGAAAACGTCAAATCAAAAAGGTTTACATAAAATCCCTCTTATTTTCTATTAAATAATCATTTCCTGAATGTTTTTGCCCTTATTCATTTTTGCCATGAATATTTTTAACGTTATACAGTAAGTGTATATGTATATATTTAAAGAGGTTATATAAGTTAAGTAAATAATTAGCATTTAATTATCTCAATTCATACCTTTAAATACAAGACTACTTGTTAATATTTTATCTAGAAATTTGATATTCACTATTCTATCTCATTCTATCTACCTATACGTATTTCTCTTCCATAACCTGTAATAAAATACCATTAATATTATATCAATAATAATAATAATAGCTCCCGTATATAGCGTTTAACGCCTTGGGAGTAGCAAGGTACAGCTTGCTATACTAGAGCCGTTCGGTATACAAGGAAGGTAATGTGGCTAGCACTACGCTTCAACCGCCTATTATTACCTCAAGATTGTGAATCCCAAGTACTCATTTAAGGCTGAGTCGACATAGGTACCCAAACTATTTTTATTTTAATAAAAATAGTCGGCTGATGAAATGCCGGGTGTGGGAATCGAACCCACACCTTGAGATTGGTAGACGAGACCCTGTACCTCTACGCCACCGGGCACCTATATTATATCAATACCATCGTTAAAACTTTTTTTACCTATTTTAACTGTTATTTGCCTTCTTTATGGATTATTTTTATCGAATTTCATCGACTTTTTATTTAGATCTCGACGATTTACAAATCGCAGATTGATGAGATTGAAGTTCGTTTGACGCACGAGTATGTATGCCACAGGCCACAGAATATATTTGATGTATGCCATATGTATGCGTCAAATAGAGAAGAGCAGTGTTGTCAGATATTTTCGAGCGAATTTCTTCAATGGAGCGTTAAAATCCTTTCATATTCCTTCAAGTTCACAAAAATCCAAATCTTGTAAAAAATCACCAAATTTCGTGTATTTTACTTATTTTATAATAAGGAGAAATTTTTTAAAAAGCTTATTTCTGGTAATTTCGGTACACTGATGTATTTATATAATTTTTTTATTAAAAAATAACATGATCAAAAATGCTGTGATAGATACTCGACAGCAGTATTATAAAGTATGTCTCAAAACATTCATTTCTTACAATGGCTGCTTCAATCTAAAATAATTAAACTTATATGTGTGTAATAAGACGTGTTGAAAGATAAAAATGTATCTATTATCTTTTTATTAAATGTTAAAATCTTTCGAACTGTGGACTTTTTGAATTGCTTTTAACTTCATCCTTAATTAAACACTGTTAAAGTGAAAAAATAGATGTAGGATATAACAATAAATACTCCTACTACATATTTTAACAATTTTTATTGTGCAAAGCTGCCAGAAACCTTCATATTGTCTTCTTTTTGGATAAAATTTTTTCAAAAATAGCATTTTAATCGACGAGATTTGACTGTATTGTTCATATTGAAGGAAATCCTGCAATTCTAGCAACACTGGTTCTGTCATAATTCTAAAGAAAGTGCAACGCTTTATTTAAATGGAATGCGTCCGCTGTGAGCCGATAATTTTAACATCTTTGACGTCACGCCTCGTTTTCGCGCCAAGCGAATTTCAATCATTAATTTAAGTACTTTCCAGATGGAATTTGTACAAACTGATTTTACATATATATGTTTTAGGTAAAAATGTATAAATATTTAAATTATACCCGCCACGTGCAAGGACCCTATCTAGATATTTTTTCGTTTATTAAGCCTCCCATACTGAAGTCCGCCATATTGGGAAGTTTTAAATGATAAGAACTACACATTCTAGGTATTTAAAAAATATATTTTAGGACCTGCAAAAAAAATCATAATTTTGTTGATTCAAATTTAACTCACCAATCTAGTTTTCACTTAACCCGATGTTTTCTTTAGAATGATTTAACCGGAACCGCCATTTCCCCTGCAAAATTCCACGCAGGTTCGACGTGTAATATCTGACAGTAATCTGTCCCAAAACCCATTAGACTCCATTTAACCGCTGCCAGTGCCAATATGGCCGAAGGATACTCGAACTGAATCCTTAAGAAGTCGAAACCGGTCGAAATTAAAAGATTCTCCCCCGACCCTGCTGTTCCGGAGCGGCACCGGGCAAACTGTTTGATTTATTGGAGTTTGTTTGTTTGGTTTAGGGAGAGGCCAGATTTCATTTTGTGCCGCTCCGAAACTTTAAAATAACTGTTTCATTCACATGAATTGTTCCTGCTATTTGAGGGAATTAAAAGATTTGCATGGAAGTATTTTTCGATGTTTAATAAAACAGATTTTTCTTCCTCATTTTCGTCAACTTGACTAATAAATATACCTCCTAGAAATAGATTATGTTGTTAATTATGCTTTATTACAACTTTTTTTTTAGCTATTTCCAAAATGTGGCGGTATCTGTATCCAAGGCAAAGTTTTTTTCATAAATCTCTCAGTGAAATAAAACCAGGAATAAAACGTTTCTAAAATAGCTGTTGCTACGATGATATTTCGTTAATTACATCTCGTTTTATGTTATTTGATATATATTCCACAGAATTAATTTGAACACGCGTTTATTATATGTATAGTAGATATTTTTTTTTACTCTTCACTTAAAGTGCAGGAATATAATTAAAATATTTTTATGATTTAATATATAATGAATCAGTATGTAAAATTGTATATGATATGTTTGTTTATGGCCTTAATTGACTAATATAGTAGCATTTCTTGATGAGTAATACTGGTAACATTATCCATTTATCGTCACTGGAAAGGTAAAAGGTCTGGAGCGACAAATAGGTAGGTTTTCAGGGGAATGTTTTAAACTGTAATATTTTGAAAAATAAATTATAATAAATTACTTCGTAAGTTATTATGAGGTTTGAATTGACTATCAGGAAGATTGATTTTTTTAGAAAATTGGTATGGCAATGAATTTCTCTAAGACTAAATAATTCAATCAATAATTGTCACTTAAGTCACATTGAACTCTTATTTTCTCGAAATATGAAAAGGTAAAATGACTAATAAGATAAAAACAGTTGTGCCAGTATAAAGCACAGTCGCTTAAAGAATGATAAAATGTTATTATGAGTGATGTAAAACATGTTAGTGTATTAACTCTACTACAATTAATCACAAGTAAAATGTCTAATGAAACAAACAAACAAGCAAATTTTAAAACAAAAACACCTATTACTGGATAATAAAATTTACCGTAAATAGAATTTCCTAACAAAATTAAATTAAAGACGTATTAATGATAATATTGTTTTATTTTGTGAGTTCGGAAAAAGATTGTAAACATTATACACAGTAAACAAAATAAACAACATATTATATAGTAAAAAATTAGCTAATACAAACTCGTAAAAATAGTTTTGAAAAAGAGGACTACTGTACCAACCTAAGAACCTAATAAAAGTGTCTCATATGTTTGTTACGTTATAATGTTTATCAGTACACATGTTACTGACTATAGAACAAACACTTTTTTAATTATTATTATAATATGTTTTGTAATTTCTATTTAGATTTTTTATAATAATAGTATGGTTGGTATATTGTGTTGAACTTAACAATAAAACAAATAAAATAAATACTATTTAACAGAAGAACAAAATACACTATTTAGAGTAAAGACTAAAACCAAAAATTGTCTTGTTAATAAAAATAACTTATATTCTAGTATCTTATAATTCTTTTGGAGCTGATTTGACTAACACGCCATTGTTCTTATATACTAAGAATCCAATATTGTCTAAGACGCTAATTGAAGGGTCTCGGGGGAAAACCATGGATGTCACAGAATATTCTTTTCGAGAGAAATGAATTTAAAGTTTGATATATTATAAAAGCTTTAATGAATGTGCTAAAATTAGCAAAATACACAGTTTGCAAACATGTATTTATTTTAAATGCCAGTTTTAGCTAAACGTGTATATAACATAGTTCTTAATAAACACAAAAAAATCTAGGTTATGTTCAATTTTTAACGGAGAAACCATGTCCGTCTCCATGCAAGTGCTTTTATTCACAAGAAGTGCCACTTTTTATTTTTATATCTTCGCCAAATAACTGCACCGCGAACGGTTATTGTTTACATCTAGAAATAATATAGAATTGAATTTTATCAAATTTCCAATATTGTGATATGTCATATTCTAGTGAATGTCTTTTACCCTGGATGAACCCGGTGTTGAGCAGATCTTCGGTTTGCTCTCAGTGGTTCCTTCTTTTTCCACCCAAAAATATGCTTAAAGTGAATTATTATTGTTAAACTTTCAATGTTAGAAATATCTCTACCAATAATACCTAATCTATGGGTGGTTTTATCGTGGATGAACCCTGGTATTGCTGGATTTTTATTTGAGTTAGTTTTCTTTTTTCAGAATGAGTCTATACAGTTCTTTGCGTCTTCGGATTCGCAAAATTTTGATTAGAACAGGTATGTCTTTATATTTTTCCTCATTTATAGGAAATGAATGGTATGGCATCGGCTAGTAATTCGAATTGAAAGGTTGTAATTTATTATTTAGGTTTGGGCACGAGACGATTGGATCTTTAAACTTTATGCCATGGTACGAGTCTCGATAGAAAATAGTTCGAATATGTGTATTTATACAAAATATTTCTTTCATTTTTTGCATCGCAAATGGACATTTTTGAACATATTTCTCTTTAAAAAAATTACACCATTCTCTCACCAAACTTTGAGATACGGAAATGACATGGAATGTTGTCGGCTTTATACAAGAAAATGCGATTATTTCCTCCCAATCGGTAGGTGTTTCCATTCTGTTTCTAAGGTTAATTAGGCAATTAACTCAAGGTACGAATGACCTCTAACTGGGTATGTTATGGTAATTGATTGAAGCCGTTTAACTACCGTAACCATATAGTGAATAAATCTTACAACGGTGTAGTTTTTGTTTTGCCATCCTGCTCCGTCACCGAAAATGTGGACATGTCGGACTTCTGGTGGCAAATAATTCATAATGAAATGGAAAAGAAACGAACATACTTCATCAGAGCCCTTTTTAGCAATAAACTCTGGGTAAGTATAAAAGTACGAGTCAGCACTTGATAAAACTTGCACGTTAAAGGAGTACATCGAGAGTTGTCGACGATAGTAGACATCATTCGTCGTAATATTTGGTAGCGAAACATTCTTTTGGTAATCCATGCTTATAGCTTCAAAATCATTTTGTTTTCTTGCCTTTCTTTTGCATGCCTTTTTTCTATCATAAAAAGCTTGTGCCTTACGGAGATAAAGTTCTTTAAGATTCTTCAGTTCTTCAAATTCTCTATTTTCATTTCCATCGTGAGTTTGTATTGCTTTCATTTTTGCGTTAAATTCGTCACACTGGCTGCATGTATCAGACCGCGGATATCCAAAGCTAAGATTAAAGTCCCTTTTAAAAATCTCTCTGTATGTTTGATAAGAAACTTTATAACTAGCGGATATTTATCTTTAAACATGGAAAACATTTTCGTTATATTCAAAGTTTCAGGTAAATATGTTTTGGCACTATTGTCAGATAAGCTGTAGTGGCTCTTTCGTGCTTTAAAAGACTGAATATGGCAGCGGACAGTATCTAGAACATCCGGCTTTAACTTGTTATAGTTTACTCCACCCCTTCGATCTTTAGGAGCTGTGCCACTCATTTTTAACTGTTTTTGTAAATACTGAAGTTTACTCCCCGTAATACCATGTACTGCCAAAAAAAACTTAGCGCATACTTGTACTTCCTCATATAGTGCTTCCGCATTTTGTCTCATATCCGACTTGATCCTAACCCTGTACATATAAACCGAATCGTGGAACATTGCATTATGCTGATCTTTGGCTCTAGATCGACGCCTCTGAATATTTACTAACGATATTAGAGAACACAAGTATGCGTTTTGTTCATTGTGGGATAATAAGGAATTAAAATGATCTAATATTTCTTTTCTCTTATTGTCACTTACTTTTTCAGTGCACCTTAAACGTTTGCATTTGCAAAAATCACCAAATTCGTGAGATTGGAGCCTGATTTTTTTCATGACTTCGTATAACCTGTCCATTTTTTCTTTCCTTTTAAGAAAGCTTTCCTTTTTTGCCTTGATTTCTGCCATTATAATTCAACTATTTGAAAACAATATTAAACACCTCTTGTATCACTTTGTTTAGTATATCTACGAAAACGATCCGACCACGTGCATACACACTTAACAACTAAAAACAAATCACATATGGAAATAAAATTTAACTTTACCAGATCCTCCTAAGTGGACATACACTGTTTTCGCCGTTTACGCGCGGACATCCACGGTTTTCTCCCTATATAGGATATTTTAAAAGTGTAATATCTCGGCACATTCAGCGTTTTCCTATATTAATACATGAGCTACCAGTAGTTGCCGTAATCTACAAATGGAGTGTTGTCCCAATTTTAAAAATTTTGTGACATCTATGGTTTCTCCCCGACAATCTTCCAATTGCTCTAATTATTAAAATGATGAAAATTGACTAAACAGACAAAATATAGTAATTTATGTCAGTGCCTCCAGATGGATTGACCAATAAAACAGTAAAATTAGGAAAATCACAAAGTAGCTAATGGTAGTTAGTTTAACAACAGTTTGGGCTTAATTGACTATTGTTGAAAATGTATGTTTTCATGTCGCTTAAGCAAATCTAATAGGGAACAATTTTAACAGTGTGCCTCTCAAAAAATTCTGCCGCTATTAGGATGCCACCGTTCAAAGATTTTCCTCCTACTTTATATGGGTTCGCAACAATGCCGACATCTCTAGCTCCCCTGCAATAAACAAATTGTGTGTGTGCACCATGTGCGCGTATTTGAAGTGAGACTTTTTACTTACAGCTATTAAATTGAAGGATTTGAAGGACATATTTGAAAAAGTGTAGTTTGAAATAACTAAAAGTAATATATTAAAAATTAATAAATAAATTGATTCCCTTTCACAGAATTTTACGACTGGCCAAAACTTGACGTCTGTCCGTCTGAGGACCCATTCGATACCTATATGCACGTGCCGAGTTTGGTTCCAATCGACCAATAATTAAGAAAATCCTGACGATTGCGCCCATTTAGAGGCATCGGTTCGAAACGTCGGATGGTGTCATCCTGCAGCCTGTCCCCAATTGCGCCTAAATCCACAGTTTTCTTCAATATCAAATACTTAGTCCCACCTGATGAAAATGTAACCGAAACGTCGCACGGTGGGGTATTAGCATGAAAAAAGGTGATCGAAATTCGAAAGCAAATGTTTTTGGTGATTTTCAAAAAGCATAAATGATAAGTTAAATCATCTCTGGCCATGAATGACACATTGCTATGGGTGTGTTCAAAGACATCTAAATAAAGGGAGATCAACTTACATTTTACCGCAACATGAACCGTGTTGCACAAAATCAGATGAGATGACAGATTTCCTTTGCGCCTTATAGATTGCAGTTTGTTGTTAAAAATGTTATTATTCTTATTAATGTTTTTTGGGTACGATAGATACGTTAAACTAAATATTTGTGTAGGTATATAATTTTAATTAAAATACATAGATTATATCTTTGAAATTATTTTTAGAAATTATTTTTTCTTTTTAAATTATTATATTAAAATATATTAGGGAAATTACTGTGGCAACGCTTGGCATCGTTGTGGTTGAGATTTTACTACAAATTGTAGGAATCTGTAGGAATTACGCTAATTTTTGAAGGTTTCATTCATCAAATGTTTTACAGGCCGTTGTTGCGAGATTTCCTTTGCGGTTGTGAATTTTTTGGTTTTTAACAGGTTTTCAAGCAATTATTGCATTTTTTTTGCGAAGAAAATTATTCAAAGTAGTATTTTAACTATATACGATGGTTCGCAAGTGCATAATTTGTAAAAAGGTGGATTATTCTATCCCTGGATTGATATTTCGGCGGTAAGTAACATTACGTCTTTCTAGCTTTAACAGTGGCGTCTCTACTATTTAGAACTATACGTAGATTATTAAAAATGCGTATATTTTATTATTAGATAGCGTTTTCGATTGTGAAATTAGAATTACACTCACATTCGAAACCGCTATAGGAAATGTTTTAAAAATTGTGTATGTTATGGCTAATATCTGTACCAATAAAACAGCTATTTAGGTAGTTAATACCTGAAAGTTGAATATCAAAATCGCTATCGCTATTTTTCAAAATTAATAGGAAAATCTATTCTCTGAGGAAAATATAAATAACATAAAATCCAGATTTTCAATATTTCATTGTTACCGCCAGCCATACGCGCAGACGCGAGCAAAAGGTATATTCTAACCTCAAATTTTGTCAAAAAATAAATAATAAAGTGATCTCAAACATTTAGCCGAATATCCGTACTTAAACAGTTAATACATTATTTGTAGAATATCAATCAAATTTACATCAATAACTTTAAGATTAGCGGCGTACCTAAAAGGTACCATCACCATTTTTACAATTACTTCAGACCAGAGCTTCAGACTTTAGCCAAAGACTCTTCTATATAATTCTTCCCCTAATGTTGAAAGAAAACTGTTTTTGCCATCTAAATGGTATATTTGAGCTCTAGTTATTATTAGCAGGTTTTAGATATTAACCGTAACATATATTATAGGTAAGATTGATCTATTATTTATTTATTATAAAGATATAAGTCTGTCCTACAGTCAAATTAAAAAAATAATAAAATAACTATATAGTATATGTATAAACCTAGATTTTTCCTTTAGGTTAATTTTGCCTTTTTTACCACATATTTTTATTATTTTACATATTTTATATACTATATATTATATATTTAATATATATTATGTATGTGTTGCATATGTAACCAATAGTATTTTTGTAGCTTTACTGTAAATACTGAGCGTAGACAACGATGGATTTCACTCTAGAATTTGGAAAATCAATCAAAAGTGTGCAATCAAATTTGTTGTGATAAGTTTGATAAGAGTGATATTATGATCACCGAATAAAATGGTTGAAGGCAAATAAGACCAAATGCTGAGCCTCAAATAGATACTACCATTTTTGCTGGTGCCTTATCATGCAGGTAAAAAGCAGTGAAATACATTTTATCAGTTAATAAGTATTGTAACAATATTAGTATTATTTAAGATAGGTTTTCTTCTAGTTGTGTGCACTCCACCCAAAAAATATTTTACGTAAATGAGCCTCCAGACCAGCTGAGGGACTGGCAGTTTGGCTTGTTCCTTGGCTGGCCCCTCAAATTTGTAAGACCATTGATAAAATATATTTTATACATGTATTTTAATATTGTTTACATACATACATATATTTTATATGCATGAGCTTTTGCTCTTTGCACTAGAAAACCTTCTCGTTTAAACTTCCCATGATAAATTTAATAGGTATAGTTATTTATTGAAAAATTAATTATTAATGTTTTTTTTTGTTTACAGCATAGTAAGATAATTCTCATTTTCTGATCTTTCAATAGTTGGATATTTATTGGCTCAAGAAGTCCTATCAGAAAAAGGTAAAAATTATCTGTACATTATATTATACAGGGTGGCGCCTCTCATACGACGCGGTGGCTCCAAAGAGAGCGGTGGTTTATATTGAAATGTAATTTTGGAAGCATATGTAGGATAATAGAAAGTGTTTTACAGAAATATCAAGAGTTCTGCGGGGTGTCCCCAGAAAAAGTTACGCATCAAAGTTTTTTTTTTGTAATGGAACACCCTATAAATTACATAATTGATTTTCGGATTCTAGGAAAGAAATAAAGGTGAGTTTCATTAAAGAAGCATATGTCTAAAATACTAAAATGTAAGGCTTGTCATATCACATTTGGTGAAAATAATGAATAAACTTTAAATTTCAGTAAGAGCTACCTAAATGGTACTTTACACATTCATACATTTGACATTTAAGCATTCTATTAATTGATGAATGCACACTACAATTAAAAGATCAGAATAGTATTCTGCGTGTTCCATTTGAAATAAAAGAGAAACTTGCTTTTAAAAGTGGTCAATATTCAATATTAATTTTGTCACCCTGTATAACTGTTTGAGTCCTGTTGTAATCTGATTTCAAGTACAAAATTTTAAATATGTTAAAAACCTTACATTTTAGTCCAATAATGAAATTCACCTTTATTTTTCTCATAGAATCCAAAAATCAAATATTACAAAAACAAAACTTTGTTGTGTAACTTTTTTGGCGACACCCTGTAGAACTCTCTATTTTTAAAAAGCACATATTTTATACATTTATATGTTTAAATACTCTAAATTAACCTACATATGCCCCCAAAATTTAATTTCAATACAAACTGTCGTACTCCTTGGTAGCATGAGGGGCGCCACCCTGTATTTTAAGTAAAATTGTGCAAAAGATATTTAATTTCAGAAAGAAGTATGTTAATGAGGTATAATAATGATATTATGTAGAAATTTAAGTCTCATAAAAATTTGGGAACAAAGAAAATAAAAAATACATACTTTGCAAATGGGTCTAAGACATTGAAAATAAATAACATCAATGCATCAATTAATTGATTACTTAAAAGAAAAAATCTTTGATAAGTGAATTCCATCTGAATTGACCATAAAGTATAAATATAGTATGCAGGGTGACATTTTAAAAACATAATGGTTATTATGTGAAGTCCAAAAAAACAAAAATCGCTAAAAGCAATTTCTAATTGACCCTGTATCTCTTACCTTTCTGAGATTTCAATGCTTATAATTGTTATCTTGGACGCACTATATATGTATATATCTGAGTGGCGGAGGGGAACTCTAATAATGTAAAGTTATCAGCCATTTATTAATTTAGTCCTAAAGCCATTATGCCAAAATCTGCCAAGATTCATTAAAAAGTTTTAAATTTAGTTCTGGTTTAATTTTGTAAATGATATACTAATCCATATGACAGTGGCATAAATACGATTAATGGAAGGTTCTAATTTCCATGACAAGGCCAGGTCTAAATTTTAAAACACTTTAGTGAATTTGGATGTGTCTAAAAAAGACTAATAATAATATTATAGAGATATAATATTAACAGAGATAATATATGTTTTTTTAGGCTTCCCTAGCTGGGCCAGCACAAAGTATTTTTGAAAGAATGTTAAAAGGACCTGCCACACAAAAATCCAATCCTCTGCTACTATCCTTTGCTTTAACATTGTAATTTTATTCACCGAAAACATAGAATTTTATAAGGGATACATAAACTGGCCCAATATTTTTGATATTTTTAACTCTCAGAATGGATTTACAAAATATTCATATAAAAAATTATCAAAATATAAGAACAACATACTTTTTAATAATTTTGAAATAATTTAATTGTATATTATTGGACTTACTTTAAAAGAAAGGCCAATCATAGAGTCGCAAAGAAAAACAGCTTACAACATATGTATAAATCTATGTAAAAGAAAGGCAATTATTAAAATATATTTTGACTAACTGGTGGAGGTCTACGTATACAAAAAACAAAAACGGAAGATAATAATATATTCAATTAATGTAAAATGAGAAGAGCATTGTGGGATTAAAAACATACGATGATTGTCTAAAAACTAAGAGGAGTACTGGTATTGTAAGTACTAACCTTTCTGTCAAGCTAATTCCCTATTACTTTTTGGTGAGAATTCAATATAATTAGATATTTTTCAGTCTCAAACAATACTGATGGTTACAAAGAAACTGGGAATAGAAAAGGGAAGATAGTAATTTAATAGACAAAAGGCTGTTCTTTGTAATATGGAGATGGGCAAAATTCAAAGTAGTAGTATTCAAAACAGAGAAGAACATAAGCTAAAGAAAAAAGGGTTCTTGTAGACATTGAAATAAAAAAAGAACAGTGAAGTTCTTAAAGAGAACTTATTTAATAATTTTAATTATTGTTTATATTGTAATGTAAAAACTGTAATGTATGTTATTTCTGAATAAAAGACATTTAATAATGATATTTTATAGAAATTAATACTCAAAAACAAAAAAACAACAGCAACATTAGCAACATAAAAACATGTTTAGAATAAGTTAAAAAAATATTGCCCTAATCTTTCAAAATAATTTATTATTTCTCTTCTTATTAATTTGGTCCATATTTATTTCATCTAACGGCGGCAGCTCTTGTTCAGGTATCATTCTGGCTGTATTGTGTAGCACATTGAAACAACAAAATCTAAAAATTTAAGTACATACATTAAAATTTTTAAATTGTGTTCTATAATTAAACAGATAATATTTTTCTTAACTCACTGTTGTGCAACAATAACTGACATTGTGGTTTGCAATTTTGGTCTTATACCATAAAACATATTGGAAAGTGGCGTTTCCATATTCCGATAATTCTGAAACATTTCTTCAGTAATACAGTTCTTCAGCTCTCTTTCTGCATATATCCCCTCAATGCATATGCACTATCACCTTATAACAGATAATAAAATAATTTAATAGAGTATATGAACCCTTTGAATATTTTCACATTTAATTTTAAAAAATTTCTTTCAATTCATCTTATTCGTAATATATTTCTAAATTGAATACCTACTCAAATATTTAAGGAATATATTTTATATAAATGATCTAACAATAAGTAAATATATGGACCACTAACCAAGCAGGATTTAATTTGAAAAGTCACCAGTCTCCAAGCGGGTCCAATACGTCCTTAATTATCCAAAAAATGGTGGCTTTCCATGCATGACCCATGACAACAAGCAATCATGTTCATTATCTATAGTTTTAAGACTAGCATTTCCAGTAATTTAAATGTCGGAGAAAATAATGCTTTCTACTGCAACACCTCTCCATCATTACCCCTGTAAAGTATAAGAAATCTTGTGCTGATAAATATTGAAGATGAAGAAAATATATAGGTACTTACCAGGTGAATGTTTTCTTACATTGTGTTCCATCAACTATCCCTATAATCCCAGGAAACCCAAATATACTATAAAATTGTTGTTGATTTATGGCAGTTATGCTGTTGTTTCTGGAAATACTAAAGAACAATGGTTCAAAGTATAAATATAATTAATTTATCTTACATTAGATTTACTAGCATTCCAACTTACCTCTCATTTTGATATTCTAGATTTTGTTCAATTAAACCGAGGTAATTAATAATGATATATATTACAGTGTCGTTTAAAAGTCTCTGTCCTAAAAACTTAAGGAGGTTCATTTCTTGGCAATATGATTTTTCCTTACATCCATTCTTGAGGAAATCCATTTTCAATGAATATACCTACTGATCGACGTCTAGGATATCAAAAGTAATCATCGAACTTACGTAGAGGTATCATAATACATTTTTTAGCTTTCTCAAAGGAATAACAATAATTCTTCCTCGTAAAACAATATTTTTGTGTCTAAGATAGGTTAAGTGACCACTAGCCTGGAAATTTGACCGCTTAATTTAAATATAAATTCAAGTTAGATTAAAGCATAGTGCAAGAAAATAAGCTAAACATAGTGTTAAGTTTTGCTTAAAAAACTTGGTGCAAACGCCCCTACATTGTATATTATCGATATTACTACGTATATTACAAATTAAAATTTAAATTAAAATACACAAAATAACTATTTTAAAATTTTTGATAAAAAAACACCACACCACCGTCACGCCACTGATGGAGTGAAATGACAGAAAGACAGACGAAACTCAACCGTGTTGTCATATTTATAAATCTATCTCTTTTAACTCTCATAAAAGTGTCAAACCATGTATGATTCTAAAAAATTGAGTTTTATGAATGGAGTATTCTGTCTACCTATATTTAGATGTCTTTGGGTGTGTTTAGGTGCATTCATTTGTTTCAACGAAACGTCAAAGTTGTTACTTCTCACAGATAAGAGGTAAATGGCTACATTTTATGTTTAAAATTATAAATTGTTGTTGTTCTTGTGCTCTTTTTACGTTTATATTATTGTTTTGATTGAAAATGGCTCAGCAAGCTGCAGGTATGTATTCTACAAAAACGTATTATTTATTTTGATATTCTCTATAGTAACGATTTTTTTTGCAACTAAAAGTTAAGCGTTAAGAAAATTTGATTAAATTTGTGACATTTTTATTTTACTTAGAGATTTAGTTACGCATTTCGAAGAATTCAGCATATTGTCTATATACGTTTTACTTAGTAAACATTTGGCTTTCATACAGTAGAATAAAATACTGCGACTTTTTGCGACTTTGCTGATAAAATGAGAAAAACATTCTTGGTTTCCTCTAATTTGTCAATCAGTGATATACTAATGCGAGGTGTAAACCGCGATGACATTGTTGTGTACAAAGCGATCGCTTTAGTGCTATTAGCAGTATAGCACAATTTGGCATTAGTAGCGACTTTAGTGGTATGGGCATTGCTCGCTGATCAGTCGTAGCATTAGTAGTATTAGTTGCGATATTACTACTGGCATTAGTGGCATTGACCGTGGAAACACTGGAACAGTGATTTTTCTTTCTTTCTTTAGAATCGACGAATTATCCTTTATTTTGTTCATATTATTTCCTCTTTAATTGAAAATAGCAATAATTTATATAAGGTCTACATAAAAAAATTTCGATCAACTATCTGTGTCAAATACCCCAGTGTGCGTCGTATCCAATTGCAGGGTGGGACTGTGTGCACCGTCGCCCATGGCCTACCTGACCAAATTTAGTCGATCGGGCGTCATCAACTTTACCATTTCTTACGTCAAAACTGTCACAGTGACACGCGTCGTATACGGTCAGTTGGTCTTGGTCCAACATACCAAATTTCATTTATATCGGACGATTTTTGATTTGACCATTGGTAATGCGGTTTCGTAAGCTAGCGAAACATCATCAAATATCATGAAATATCTTTTTCCCGAATTCCGGAACCACTGAACGGAAGTTTGGTTCGGAATTTTATATTCCGAACCAAACGAAATTATTTTTTTGGTTCGGAATATAGAATTCCGAACCAAAAATTCCTGATTGACTCAACCCTTTTTTTCTCGCTAACTCATGCGTCAAGAGAATTTGAATTTTTACCTCCATCGTGCGTAAAGAAGTTTCACTTCAAAAAATTAGAAAGTTATAGAACAGTTTGCAGATGTCAGTACTTTTTAAAAATACATTACTGAGATGAATATAAAACGAATGAACATAAAGTTCGTAATTGTATATTGAGATATATTGTTAAAAAATTACATTAAAATACTATTAGGATGTTCGAAAAATAGCTCTCTTCTTGAAGTTTTCGTAAACAGATCATTAATTTCGAAAAATCCATTGTCTGTCTTAAGTAAGATCACCCCCTTGTTTTCGTCCGCCTTTTGATCAATTATTTATGAAAAGAAATACGCTGGAGCTGTTATATATCATCTTTTCTACTTTTAGTGATTTCCTGTTATGTGCAAAGTTTATGTATACCCCCTTCCTCTTCTCATAATTAATTATATTTTAAATTTGTAGTAAGTATTTAAAATGGGAATTTATAGCTGCAATGAGAAGTGAATTTAGATACATATATACTCATTTTCTGCGGACCATATTAATTAAAACTGTCACCGCTTTAGCCTTACCGCTAAATGTTAGTTTGGCTAGAGCATCCAAAAGAAGAGTACTCTGCTAGTGGTACAATCGCAGCTGTTGTATGCTGCACCGGCATAAAGTCACTAACGATCGCGTTAATGCAAAGACTACGCATTATGTCTATTATGGTATGCAGCACATACAAAATGGTATTTGGAAAGCTTATAGGAGTTATAGCTGAAATTGCTCCTATTTATCTGCTCATACAGAATGACGGATAGATGTAGAATGTAGAATATAGGGGGGGAATGAGTGGGAGAGGGGGTTAATCACTGCGACCTTAGCATCGATTGTCGCCCCTTCCGTGAGTCAGTCATTACACAGTCTAACCCATCATACCTCTGTTGTAGAGGGACAGGGTATTTCCCATCCTCCTCTGACAACAGATGTTCTTTTCCTCCGAGGGTACACACCCTTCCATGTTGGTGTTTGGCCCTCCGAGCTCTTTCACAGTCAAGGAGCTTGACTCCGGCTGAGGTACCCGTGAGGTGTAGGCTGAGGATCTGTCTCCATTTTCTTCGCCTCTTTAACTCTCCTTAGACTTCGTACCGGTGTTGTCCCTCTGGCCAGACCTCATACCGGTGTTAGGCGCAAAATGAACGGATTGTGAAATCAAACAAAAGTAAGTCACAATATCAGACAAAGAGACGATGAGAGAACCTTGAAATGGAAGAACCTCATACATTTAATTTGTTTTTTTTTCATCTGCTCATCCATGCTTTGAACATATTTGTGTCATAAAACAAGTTACGTATATATTTCTATTGAATATATATTTTCTATTTTTTCTATTGTGCTAGACTTATTTTATATCAAACTGATTATCTGTAAAACATTTTTCTTTTTAAACTAGTTTTAGTCTACATAAAAGGCATTTATTGTATCTGTATTCTAACTGCTGCTGGTGGGAGAGGGGAAAGGTTTTGTATTATCAAAATTTGTGTTTATAATTGCCAATTATCATTATATGTAGTTTCTTTTATGGACTTTAAAGTAAAGCCGCTCATTTTTGAGAGCTTAATGGAAAAATGGCTCTCATCTAAGTTTCAGTTGGTTTTTATTCGAGAAAATATGTCTTTTATAACGATAATTAAAACGAAAATTATAAATAAGTTAATAGGATCATGATTGTACAGAACGCTGTATCCGAAATATTTTGAAATTAAGTTTTCGTGAAAGTTGTCGCAAATTTTTCATCGAAATATTAACAATAATTTCTATGAATTTTCTGGATGCCGATGCCGGTAGTATTTGATCACGATAATAAAAGTCTTCTTTAAAGAATCAGAGTTAAAACTCCAATACTGTACCAGAAATAGAGATATGTCACAAACCTACAAGCGCAACTACATTTACGTACCAGGTATCCCACTAAGAATAGCTCTCGGCTGTATCTCGGAAAGTATTAGCCGTAGGTCCTACGGAAAAAAATATTTATAACAAAAAGGGCTATGAGAAATTGCTGGAAATTATTTTCAAGTTTGTAAAACGGCCACCAGATGGCGCAACTGCTATGGAAAATAAGAAAATATAATTTTTACAGAATTTTGCCTAGATAATGGGTACTATAAATAATAGCTTCATAATCTTTAGTAAATTTTGGATTTTTTTGTTAGAACCATTTTACCCTATCTGCTAAAATAAAGTGGTGGGGGAAGGTTAGATCAGTCTTTATTTAAATGTTAATAACTCCGGACTCTCTGGATGATCAGAATCCAATAAACGAGGGCTCGTTTAAAAGAGCGTTTCTTACTCTATATTATACCATAAAAATAATAATAATAAGGTGTTGAACGTAGACGCTAGGGGGCGCTTTCTTACAATTTAACAAATATTAGCACGTTTTTTTCAAAAAAATTAAATACGTTAGTATATGCAATTTTAGCTGATAGTAAAGAGTAGTAAAAGCTTAAAAAGTCAGCGAAAACCGCACTTTGATATCTCCCTTCAAACCGAAGATATTAGCAAAATTATAATAAATACCAAAAAATAAGCCCTTAATTACCTTATTTTTAGAACACGGTATCAGTAGCCCTCTTGATTATGACCGTTCTATCAAAAAAATAAGATAGAAATAGTTAGTTTATTTTAAAATCGACGAAATACTAGAATACCATAATACCAGATGTATTAATATCTAATAATTAAGATATTAATAACAGTGAACAAGAATCGATGATTCAGTGAAGTCATAACAGCCGTAAAACGGTTTTTATCTTTTCCGAGAGCTTTTTCAAAATGCCTTTATTATTTGAAGCAGTTGATGTTGGCTTTTTGAAAAAGCAAGAAAAAGATAAAAGACTATCAAAATGTTGATCTAATAATAATTTGACGTTTATACTATTACGTCAAAAGCAACTTTTTTTCCAAAGCCTACCATGACTTCACTGAATCATCGTTTCTTGTTCACTCTTATTCATATCTGAATTATTAGATATTAACACATCTGGTATTATGGTATTCTGGTATTTGGTCGATTTTAAAATAAACTAACTATTTTTATCTTATTTTTTTGATAGAATGGCCATAATCAAGAGGGCAACTGATACCGTGTTCTAAAAATAAGGTAATTAAGGGCTTATTTTTTGGTATTTATTATAATTTTGCTAATATCTTCGGTTTGAAAGGAGATATCAAGGTGCGGTTTTCGCTGACTTTTTAAGCTTTTACTACTCTTTACTATGAGCTAAAATTACATATACTATCGTATTTAATTTTTTTGAAAAAACGCTCAAAAATTAGTTTAAATTGAATCTACAGACCGCTATATACCCGATATTGTTCCACATTAAATTTAGAAGTACGGTCGAGATACCACTATCACTTATTGCATATGTATATTGTTATTTATTATTGCATATTTCGGTTCTTCCTTCAACTCTAAGCAAAAATCGAAATCACACAATGTACCTCAAACCAACCGTTTCCGAGTTATTGACTTTTAAAAATATCACTTAAACAATTCGATATAATTAATTTCGATGTAAAGTAGATAAAGTAAAGATTTCAGTTAACGTCTCCTTTTTGCTGCCAGGGCTAATCTGGACGGGGCCTACTTTGTTTACGCGGAATCCGAACCGCGGTCCTCGGCCATATCATGGTCAATGACCTACCGACTTGGTAAGTGTCAAATTCGACTCTTACTCACGAGATATCCGATCTCATCAGGCCTCAAACCGGCGGGGCGCACAGTGTAACGAAATCGGGAATGGCGGGACATTGGCCCAAAGAACAAAAAATTTAATTCATAAATTTTTTTATATAGATGGATAAAGGACATCCCAGAGCTCCACCATGTGAGATATTTCTTGAGTGGACCTCTTAGTCGGGGAGTTATGGCGGGTTAAAGTTAGGGTTTCCTTAATTTACCGAATCTGTACAAAAATTTCATACAATGAAATTTATTATTTTCAAAAGTTTCCTTGTGTTGTTCAATTCCAACAATTTTTTCTGTAAAGAGAGGTCTTTTACCAACAACAAACCTGAAAAAAATGTTCAATTTTTTTCAAGTCTAGTTTCTACATGTTTATTATGACTTTCAAAAAAACGCTTACATTCGCGCAAGGTTATATATACAAAATATCATAGACTAAACCTTCTAGTATACTGTTACATATAAATTTCATCCACCTAGATCCGAACCTGGAAGAAAAAAATAAATTTCTTCGGCAATAATTACGTTTTCTATTGATTCGACCGTAGTTTTTATCCGTAATTTTTTGTGCTATAATTCCTTTATTGAAAAAGCTATACGCTTGCTATGAACATACTGAATGCTATTTTAGGGGCGAGGAACCATCCTCACATTGGGGTGGGGGACAGTTTACAACAATTCAGAAAATCTCAACATTGAAGAAAAATTACTCAAGAGAATATTTTTTCAAACCGGCAAAATTTTCTTCCATGTATTCCACACATGTATTCCACTCCACCCTCAATGCTGCATCATTGTTGGTGCGGTTAGTCGGGTGAAAATCATTCAACCGACATTTTCGACCTAAAGCGCCTCAACTACGGATCGGAAAGCATTCAAAATTTATGTTGATAACATTTTTATCGCCAGCCTTTGTTGTGTGTTATCATATTCTCATATTGTCCCATATTATCATATTATTTAATACTGTTAAAAGATATTTGCCACCTGTGTCGTTCCTTTTGAGTTTTGCAGTCTTATCTAATTTATCCCTAATTATTTGAATATTTAGGAATGTTGATTGAGTTTTGACATATTAGCGGGAGATAAATGATTGTTCGACAGTAATTTAATAACGTTTTTGGTCCATAAGAGATATAAACTCTTCGTAAATAAAAAAATATACCTGTAAAGTCCTTTTATAAAACTTCGTATTTTTTTTGACCTTCCATTACGCCTTTTTTTACTCTTTTCGCCCTGTAGCAAAAATTCCTATTCGTATTATTTAATTTCTGCCAAAAAATGTCAGCAAGAATAGTGATAACTGAAGAAAATTGTCCCACTATTTTAGTTTTCGTTACACTGTGCGGCGGCGCGGCCGGCGGCGTGAATGAGCAGTGTGTATCAATAGATTTTACACTTTTGCCTTTTTTGGACAACAGCACGATACAGAGTTTCGAACCGGTCACCCGTCCATCTACTAGTATCGCCTTACGTCGCTTAACTTCGGTGTTCTAATGGGAACCGGTGTTTCGACGTAGCTGGGCCGTTACGTAATTTCGATGTGTTCGAGATGATAACATTATTTTTAAATTCCTTGCTTATATATTCCACACGGTGTTTCAAATTTTCACCAAAATATCAACATTTTGTTTTCCCTCCTATAATTGGGAGATCCAAATTTTCATTTTCAATTTAGAAAGATAATTTAAAAAGTGAAAAAATAATTTAGCTACAAATTGCTTAAAAAATCATCAAAATCGGCCCACTAGAACAAAATATATTGAACTTTAAAGTACATACAAATTTTAATGTGCCCGTTTTTCGTGCCGGTGAGTGTATCTACTTGGAAAAATAGAATTCTTCAAAAATTCTCGCCTGATTTAAATATTATATTCAATTTTCTCTTTAAAAAAATATCATAAATACTTCATAGGACAGCGATCTTTTTAGTATTCTCTTTCGTTATGTACGTTCCATTTCTGTCGAAATATATGTATGAATTATATTTTTTATATCTCCCTAACAAGCTTTTCTTAGGGGAAAACCGCATAGCGCCAGTTTTGAATTTTAACTCGCCATACCGTACCTGCTAATGCTGCGCGACGAATAACAAGCTTTTTGCTAGAGAAAACGTGTCCAGAAGGCACAAGGGTCGCTATTCTTGGCTGTTTGTACTTGATGTAGTACAAACAGGTATATATTGCTACAAACAGCTGCTAATTATTCTTGAAGTAAAACTTTCGTCACGACACGCGTCACGAAAGGTGGTAACGATCGAAAAAGTAGTAAGCCAATGAGGAAGTTGGGATAGGTCTTTGCTGAAACTCGGAATGTAAGATGGGACTCCATCTTTTCATAATAGTTTGATAACGTTTCGTGCACTATGAAACTCCATCATCAATGGCGAAAAAATAGTCCGATTTAAATGATATCTGGTATGTCCGAGGAACCAGCTGCCGAAGTATGGTCAGCTATTATTCCTGCTGTTATTGGGGAAGAGAAGGGTTATTTATAGGGTATTGGGAGAACTATTTAAGAGAAGGGGGGAGGCAAAGTTAATTGTCCAGAAGAATCGTTTGTAGATGGGAGTATTTGAAATTTTTATAGTCCTCGGGATTGTAGTCGAAGATTTTTAGGGTGCTATTGGGGATAGTACCAATATTCTTGTAGAACTTTAAGGCACGATCTCGAAGGTATTTGGGAATGGGGTCGATGCGGAGATCGGTTCGGATGTCGGAGTTTCGTACATACCAGGGAGCTCTGGTAATGTATAGGAGGATTTTGTGTTCACAGACTTGGAGTCTGTTGATTTGGTTGTTGGAAGCTCTACACCATACTAGGGCTGCATAGAGGAGCTGAGGGCGGATAGCTGTTTTGAACAGAAGGACTTTATTTAGGAGGGAGAGAGAGTGTTTTTTTTTGCTGAGGAGGCCATAAATGCTAGCCAGGAGGAGCTGAGGAGACCATAAGTGGCACGGGTACCAGAAGTTTTCTTGTCGATATGAGGGATCCAGCATAGCCGTCGGTCTAGCGTGATTCCGAAAATGAAATTTGGTATGTCGCTAGATTGGACCAATGCTAACTATATATTAGACCAAGGCTAACGACACATATCACTGTGACAGTTTTGTTAAAAGTTGACGTCGTCCAATCGTGACCAAATTTAGTAGGCAGGCTATGTGAGCGACGATGCACATGATCCCATCCTGCAAAGTTGGATAAGACGTTTCGTTTACTTCTTCATCAGGGTAGCACTAAGGATTTGATATTGAAGAAAAATGTGGATCAATTGCAGACGGGCTACAGGATGACGTCCTCGACGTCTTGAACCGATTCCTATAAATGGACGAAATCGGGATTTTTCTTAATTATGGGTCGATT
>NW_022147142.1:0-282500 GCF_002938485.1 Sitophilus oryzae
CTCTTTTTTTTTACTTGCGACATTATTTCTCAAATCTTAAGCCGGTTTACAATCAACAATATTTGACAGATGGTGTTGCCATGCGATTTTGGTCATAGCCTACTATCGGCGCGACCTACGTGATGGATTACTGTTGTCTTAGAGTGTTACAGAAAAAAAAATACATTAAAATTAGGAAAAATATAAAATTCCGGATACTTCCTAGACGGACTATACTTACTTACTGTCAATACGTTTTCTTTCATGAGCTTCTCTGTGACTGAAAAGCCCGATACGTGGTGTTATCTCTCTTCTCCATATACCGACATAAAAAAGGTACAATAATCTTCTAGAAGGTGATTTTGCTAGTAAATGCGTACGTTTCATGAGTGCTTAAGGGAATGGGAAGATATTGGTTTTCTATGTTCTGTGTTGTGTACAGGTAAGTCTTGCACGATAAGAATATAATAAATAATAACTTAATAGCATAATGTCCTATTTAAATATCAGAGGTAAGCTTTTTCTATTTATTGTGTGGGATAACAGTGCTACCGGCTAATACCATTAAACAAGAAACGCGACTTGCAATACTCTTTGGGTGGCGTGTAATAAATACGAGTACCATTTCGGTGAAATTTTGAATATTTCAGTCACAAATAAAGTAACTTAAAAACGTGACAACATCAGTAGTAAATCAAAATTAGAGGAACAAATTACAGAAAATGGCTCAAAAATAACAAAAAAACATTTTTTTTTATTTTGAAACTTAAATAACTCTGTTATTATGGACTTATTTGAAAACCGTTAAAGAAAAAAATATATTTCTTTTATCGAGATCTACCAGCCCTAAAAATATTTGCACTTATTTTAGACTTACCCTTTATAATTCAGGGTCATAAGAAAATAACAGTGCTCCGAAAGCCATCGTTGCGATGTGATATCATTGTGACATCACTTATCACAAAATCACATAGCTACAAAATTTTACCAGGCTTGTAACAGTTCTTTAAAAAATATATGTAATAACTAAAAGTCCCTTACAGCGACCGTTAGTAATGTTATATCGCGGTTACCATGTTAAATAGCCAAAACAATAGTAGGTATTAAAATAACAATCCAGCGACAATTACCATCTTACAATGAAAAACAACTTGCAGTTCTTGAGAATTGTACTACGGAGTAACGGTTGTAAGTTGCGTATATAATAATTTTATTCTCTTACTTTTTTCTTTTTGATATGGGATGAATAGCTTATTGTAAATATAACATCTTTAAAACTAGCGTTTAATGCTTTTTGGTACCTTTTGAGAGGTAGTTAAGCTTCAAGAGTTAAAAGTTGATTTAAAAATTATAACCAGTATATTAGAAAAGACGTTAAGAAATCGGAAACACAAGACTAACATTTTTCTAAATTAATAGCCAACAGGTTACAATGCTTTTACGACTTTTACAGATTCCTGTTCTTAGTTAATTAAACCCTTATAAAACCACTAACTTATTTATGTTACACCAACGTAACAACCATTAAATAATTAAATACCAGAACAAAACGTTAGAGTTACATTCAATCTCCCGCTTAACTCCGTGCAAGCGACTTCAGGACTGAATTCTTCTTTCTTCGCCCTTCGGATACCTTTTATATAAACATGCAATTAAATTGGATGAAAAGAAATAATGGAAGAAAAGAAGAAATTTATTTTTTTGGTAGGTGTAATCAATTCTATATTAGAAGAGCAGTTAGAAAATGTTAGGAATGTAATTAATTTTAAACGGAAATTTA
Source organism: Sitophilus oryzae (assembly GCF_002938485.1). Taxonomy (NCBI): domain Eukaryota; kingdom Metazoa; phylum Arthropoda; class Insecta; order Coleoptera; family Curculionidae; genus Sitophilus; species Sitophilus oryzae. The sequence continues at coordinate 1,760 of NW_022147142.1, forward strand.
TTGTCATATATTTTTATATAAAATCTATAATAGATTACCAAACCAAAATTATAATATAGATGTCAATATCGTTATTCATATGCACATTCACCAGTAAAATAATGTAATGTGTTTTTACAAATGTAGTGTGCTGTTCAAATATGGTCTAATTTTATTAATAAACTATATGGTCAAATTGTATTTTTTTAGGAAAGTTTTGGGGTAGTTCTGATTTGTTTTGTTCTTTTTCTCTGATGTTTGCTAACAACATTTTGTGACGGAACACTGAAAAAAATGAATGCGGTTTTTTACTTATAACTCCAAAAATGTGAATTATTCAGAAATAATACTATTTTTTATTCTATTAAAAATAAAAGTAGACAAAATTTCCTACAAATTCAGTTCTTTATATTTTTTCCTCAGATAATCCGATTAGGCTCTAGCGCTGGTTCAATATTATCATATTTTAAGCTATCGCTTCAAAATCGATTTTTTTCACTGAATACCGGATGTATACAAATTCCTTTACAAAAAACTTAGGTTGCAATAAAAAAAAACCTGGAAAGACTACTGTTATAATACTATATTCATAGAGCATTTAAATTTATAATATTGTTGTTTACAGTCCTTCTGTCCTCCTGCATTAACAATTGGACAATTTCTGAGGGTTTTTTGTGTGCACCTCGTGAAAAACCCTGGGGTTGTGCTCAGCCCAGTACCGACAGTTGTGCCGATTAACTACACCGTTCATTAAATAGGAAATTATTATCATTCGCTACTCGTTCATTCATAGTTTCACAAAATTGCAAGCGACGATCAAAATCGTCTTCATTGAATATCTGCGCAACCCGATTGCCACATTCATTATGTTTAAAATAAAGTTCGATTATTTCCACTTTTTCTGCAAGTGAGTCCACCATAATTGTTAAAAAGTTTAACGATATTGGGAAGAACTTCAACGCATAAGTCACAGAACAGCTATCTAGCAACTACCGCACCTGATCGTTCAACCTTGTGGCAAGTGAAAAAATGCGTAAACATCTAGAAATAATAAGAAAAACAGCAAATTGGCCGAAGGAATTTATCCTTATCTGATAAATGTTTAAATAGACTTTTCAAATTTCAATCCTTCATATTTTCTCAATGACTCTACCGATTTTCAAAAACGAAGCCGGAAAGTATAGAGAATAGAAAGCCCGTTTCCTCTAGTTAAACATTTCCGAAGTTGTATCACACTTATTTATTGCGTGAAGCATTAATTCATTTTTTCATGAATTTCAGGATTAATATAGTATCAGAACGTAGTTTTGTCGGCTGTAAGAAAAAGTATCATATTGTTTGAGATGCCTGTCCGTTTTCTGGTTTTAGAAAGAAGGCATTCTTTATAGAAAGCTACAAAGGCCAATCGAAATTACTAAAAGATAAATATCCCCCCTCTCCTTATTGTTAAGTAATTATTTAATGAGGCCAACGTCTGCTTCTTAGGCTAGGCTCGAACCGCAAAAATGTATTATCTGAATGTTTTACCATGGCAATTCGTTGGAAAAGTGTGGTTGGATTGTAATTATAGTTCTCTTTTCTGTCTGTACAGAGTTCCATTATTGCCAGAGCTTTTACTTTTTCACTTCATTTAAATTTCATAATTTAAAAATTACCGCCCATTAATGTGCTCTATACTTTTCTCTTTTAACAAGTGACAGTGGATTCTTTCATCTGCAACTATAGCCGTACATTTTAAATATAATATAAATTTTATTTTTTTATTATTGGAAGGTGTACATATATTGTTGAAATTACTGTTTATATAACATTTAACTTAAAACTAAAAAAAAACAGATACTAGACTTTAATAATAAATTAAGAGTATTGGAAAAACTAGGTATTTGCGGAGACAACAAAAAAAAACGCTAATTTTCAACTGGCTGTTGAGCCCGAACCAGTTCTTCCGAGATAAAACCTTAATTAACAAAAATTATGGGAAATTATATTTACTTTAATATTGAACAAAAATAGTATTTACAAAAAGTTGGTATTTTTAAAGTTATAAACAAAAATTCTCTCTCATTTTTTTTCCACTTTTTGGACTTTTTCCTATGTTCACGAATTTTTGTTAGCAAACATTAGATTCGAATTCAGCACCACAAAAAACATCATAAACAGAACAGAAGAAATCAGAACTACCCCAAAACTATATTTTAAAAATCATCTATTGATATTTTTGTTAATTTATTTTATATTCTAAAATTATGAATTTTATTTTTATTACTACACTAATAATTTCTGAAAATATTTTTTTCGTTTTAGCTTTTTTATTTACATTTCAATCTAATTAATAATTTGGATATTTACAAAATATTTGATTCCAAAAAAAATCTTGGTCGATACTTATGTTTAATTTCCTGGCTAGTTCAGCTGCTGGCAGGGAATAAGTTAGTTACTCAAGCTATATTAGTATTATTTTTAAGCCAATAATAAAGTTTCTGTTATCGAAGGAATCGAAGACTAATTTTATATGATTTTTTTTCTGCGTTTGCATTGATTTATTTAATTTTGCATAGAAAATAAATAGTATAATAATTGTCGTTTTTGGGTTAGTTACAGCACATTCGTTTTGGAACTCATACTGTATTCTCCACAGAAACGCGTTTTGATTTTTAAGACTACAAAAAAAGCTAAAAAGAAAAATTCAACGATATTTTTATGTTTTTTTCTTAATTTTCTCTAAAACGGTGTGGATATTTGGAAAAGTTTAAACGGGATTAACCATTTTAGAACAAGCGAACATTTTTGTGAAAAATACATTTCTCTTAAAATATCAATAATAGAAGTTTTTTCTCTTGTAAAGACAATCCGGGGACATACTGTATATTTCGTTGTTTTACGGACCTCAAAATATTTAAAAAGATTACAAAAAAACACTGAAATTTTCACAAGACTATAGTGATTTTGGTTCACCCTGTAAAGTAAACAACTTTATAGGAAAATGTCAAATCGAAAAAAATCTATATGAAGAAAGCCAAATATTTTTTTTTGAAAATAAAACTATTTTTTTTTTTTTTTTTTTTTTTTTTTTTTTTTTTTTGATTTTTGGAAAATGTATATAGAAATATTTTTTTATTTTAATCAAGCCTTAATTAAAGTATGTGTTTTAATATACAAACAATCTTCCCTGATAAACAATGGTTTAAAAAATCTTTGTCATAAATAAATATTTCACTGACTTCTCGGCCTGCCTTTAGGGGGTTAAAAGTCCATTTGGATCTGGTCCAAGTAGCAAAATAAGGCATCAGATGAACGCAAACTGGCTAGGGTATTTTTACAATAAAATGAAGAAGGAAATTAAAGATAACGGATTATATTATATCCGTATAGTAGCACATTTTTAAATTAGCAGACTTTGATTTGATAAGGATAATACGGGCTAAAGATTCTAACGGCTGAAAGCGGCATTTTACATGGGATATGGTTGTAAAGACAGTAAAAGGGCGCCACTTACTTTGTTTGTGAAAAGTAAGAAACCAAATGAAAAATATTTTAACACAAAATAGCTAGAATAGAGTAATCAACAGCAATAAGGGTCTATTATGTTCATCAACAATAAAAGTCAGAGATAAATATCCTACACATTAAACATTTATTTAAAAACGAACACAACTACCAGTTAGTTTCAATGATCCCAATAAAACCGTAAGCTATTTTAAATCTGAACTTTAGTAATAAAGCACCTCCTCTCTGAACGCCACCGGGATACAAAAAATAGCGAAAATGCTGATGCGCGGTATCAATACCGATGATACCGCAAGTTCCATGTCGTGTACAAAACCTTTAAGAATGAATTGTAAAATTTGCCATGTAAAACATCATACCAAAGCAAAGTATACCGGGGTTTCAAATCAAATTATATCTTATACCTAACTGAGAAATTTTTGAATTCATAATATATGGATAAATAGGTATTAATTTATAGATATTAAACTGTTGTCTCAAAATCAGTACCAAACGAAAATTCCTTGTGGGGATCAACAAACTTAGGACTTATCTGTATAGTTCCTTATGATGTTGTAAACAGCTAGATAGGTAGTCTCCAGACTAACAGAAGTGGAAGCAGATGACTATGGCAAGTCTTCGATATCAGTAGAAGAACAAACACAAGGTCATGAATGCTGTCCTAAGGTCTACGTAGGTCCATAAAAAATGGCGCGGTAAATTTATGGGTATACAATTACCAGTCCAGGGATTACTCGTGGTCAGCGTACACCAAACTTATATAGTCACTTAAACCATACTCATTTTGAAAAACCGTATAATTACTGAAGTCCATATAATTACCAAGAAGACCATATAATTACTTCGAAGTCCATATAATTACCTTGTGGTCCGCATGCAAATGCAATTTCCATAAATAAAAGACAGCTCCTCGAACAGATAGTTACTTAACAAAATCGACTTCTAAAATACAGCCCATTTAGTTCCTAAAACACAGCTTCATGTCCAAAAATATATTCAAACCATATGCTGATCCAAACCAGTAACTAAAGCATTAATCAAAACCTTCAAAAGTTCAAATCGAAAACCGGGAAACAACAGAAATAAAATTTAGTTATTAGTTATAGATGCAAATGGCGGGATTACACTTTACGGTATATATTCCAAGAAAACCCAAATAAATAATGAACTATACTCTGAACTGCAACTTTCACAAGGTCTTCAAATCTCCAGATCGGATCAATTGCAATTACAGACAAAAAGCGGATTGCGGAGTGCTTTTTACTGAAAGAATTGTATGGACGCCGAACAACGCGTCTCTCCAGATCCGATCTCCCAGCAAAAGGGAAGCCTACTTCATTGCCTGGAAACTTATATGGTGAAATTTTGATAAAATAATCTAGTACTCACTAAAAACACGGTGCATGTCGCTTTGTGGTAGGAAAAAATAATTTTAGAGGCCAGTTTATTTTATTAGATGTACATACAGGGTGTTTCCTAATTAATCTAAAAAATAAAACATTAGAAAACCACCATGGCCCCGGTTATTACATTTATTTTTTTCTCGGCATCCGTTTGATGAACAAGAAAACCTCAAAAGATCAATTTTATTAGAAAAAAGGGATGGCCAGTCAAGAAAAAAATATACTTTTCTTTAAAAAGCAGTAGTGTACCATTTATGTTAAGTAAAATCTATTTTTTTAATTTTAACACCCTCTGTAGATCAGAAAGGGAAGTAATTCTTTAGACCCAATAGTTGGTATAAAATTGTTTTAAGAACACATGAGGAATCACACCATAATTTTTTAGACCAATTCGAAAAACACCCTGTACATTGTCAACTTGACAACGACTGCTGATATTGAAATATATTCAAAATCTAAATATTTAAATTTACCTTATGATGATAAATAAAACCCCACTAAGACATATACAGACGAATCGAACAGAAACTTAACTAACTTAACACCGATGCTCCGTTTCTGTCGTACTGACCAGTACTATAATTTCACGGCTCTCCTAAAGCCTCCCAACAATCTAATGATTTTTTCTTTATAATAACACTGATACTATTATAAATATAAATAAAATTTTCTCGAAAAATAAAGACAATTTAAAATTGTGTTAAGCAATAATGGAAATATATTGTAGTTTTGTGATCAAGAAAGATATAATAATTTATATGGTTTTAACAAATTGCTCGCTATTTTATGCCAAATGCTGGAAGCTCTGCAAACCTTTAATCAAGTCTTAACCAAAACACGCCGTGTGTTTTTTGTGCCGTAATTTTGTGTGTGGCTTAACACGACAGAATCCGGCTAAGCCTTAGGCAGATTGGTTGAATATAATATACAGGGTGTCCCATTGCACTTATTGCAAAGATGGAACTGGTAGTATAGTTAAACTCCAGAAACACGCCTTTTTTTTTTTTTTTTTTTTTTTTTTTTTAATTTAAAATTTTTCTCTTGCCTATTTTCGGAAATTTGAAACCCTTTGTGCGCCAATTTGTTTATTCAATCTTTACTTCCATGTGTATCTAAACCTTGCAGTGTTGTAACCTACTATGTTATCCACATTCTGCATAGTTCGGCGGAACATAGTTGTACATTTATAAATTCATAGACAAATTTCTACCCAAAAATTAGGAATGTTAAATCTAATCTTTACCAGGTACATGGCAATTAATAATAACACATTTAATTAATTTTAGTAGTTACCCTCTCAATGAAAACTTCAACAAAACCCAATTAAAAACAACAAACATTATTAGTTTACGATGCCAATAAAAAACCTGCCGCGTCATTTTATTTTAAATAAATTGGAAATGTTCGATCCATTATTCACAATCAGGTCACAAAAAGAAATTCCCAAAACGCTACCTACCAGAAACCAAACAAAATGTTCCAACGAATAATGATTCACTTTGTTTGCCGGGTTTTCACGCTTCATACTAACCACCGGTTTTACAAAATACCTTGAAAAGCGTACATTACTTCGAATACCTTTCTGAACGAATAAATGTTTATGGTAACGACACCTTACCACTTCACGTGGAACTACCGAATCGTGCCATGTTATTCAAACAACCATTGATGAACGTACTGTTTTTTCGCTTTTGATGTATTTCAATAATCATTGAAGCCCAACTGGTCGCCCCTTTCTCTGGTCTAACCGTCAGCCAAGAAATGCCGCGTGTAAACTGGTCCTTTGAGCCGACGGTCGCCGCGCCGCCCGGCAATGCAGGGACGACGATAAAGGGCCACCCGTTGCTGTGAAGTTATTGAAATAATTTCTAAATCTTAAGTAAACGCCAAACGCCAGTTCCTAAAAATGCGAGGTTCGGTGCGAAACAAACAAAATAATCGATTATTCATCGGGCTGTTTTCGATGTAATTGAATTCCCAATTACGATAAAATGTGAAATTTCTTTTTGCATCCAATACAACCAATCACTTGTGGTTTTGTTTGTTTCCTTCTCGCCGTTTTTCTGCCTTTACTTTTAAAATTTAATAATGAATTTGATTGCTTCGAGCGTCTTGAAACCCGAACCGCTTGAAATTACGGCAACCCTGCATGACGTAAGCCCGACATCGGCGGCGCGACAAAGGAGTAGTTATTCGAGTGTTAACCGCCTATACGTTATCTCACGTAATTGAAATTTTACTGAAAAAGAATTATTAATATAAAACAAAAAAAAACAAAAACAAAATACGTATTTAAAATCGTTGAGTGAAACATGCATTTTCTTAGTTTGAAAGTAGTTCGGAAAGTGGCGGGAAGAGACAATAATTCGTTCATCGACCGTCCGCGGCCCAAAGTGGCCGTGGTGTGTTTTCTTACAGGTTTCTGCAACTCAGCATTCAAATCGTGGATGGAGGTCGAAGGAAAGGTTTACAAAATGGACTGTTATTTTTAGTTATTATATTAACTACTACTGTAGCCGCGAAGCAGCATAAAGTGTAATGAAGCAAGGGCACACTGAAAAGAGAACTGTCATAGTTATATCGATCCGTCAGCAATTTTAATGCCAAAGTTTTCTTTGAATTTAACTTTTTAAATTACTTTAAACATAACATTTACCTTTACTATTTGACCCATTAATATCATAATCTTAAAATGTAAATGTATTTCTAAACTCCTAGGTATTGTGGATTTGTTGACGATAACCCCGTCCCAACCCATATATCCGCCTATGCTCCTCAAAATGTTGGTGATTATTTAGTTAAATTTTAAAGCTAGTCAAACGGTTACTCTGTCCTTTATTTTAAATGGTAAAGAGAAAATACGTCTCTTTTAACGAGATCTACCACCCTTTAAAACATTCACTACTCTGGGACACCTGTATATTCTTCGACCATTAATAATCTGGGTTTTACCCGACCCCTCTTAAGAGCTGACCTGAAAATACACAGCGTAATAGACTCTTAAGTTTAAATTTCTTTCTTCTTTTAAAAAAAAAAAAAAAAATAAGAGAATAAAATAAAATCATATCCTGACAGTCTGAATTGGACTAAATTTCTGGAATACAAAGCAGCCCTTGCTTCACTACCAACGTACTAACTACACAAAGCAGCCATAACACATTTTGTCTGGTAAATATATTAATATATGTCGTTGTTTTAGCGACCTCAAAATATTTATAAACTCTGGAAATTTTTTGACATTTTTTTTTTTTTTTTATTTGTTCCATTTTTGAAAATTAGTGTTTTTTAGAAAACGTCAAATCGAAAAAAAATCTATACAAGAATATTTTTTTTGGAAAGGAAATAAAGTTTATAGAGCTGTGGTTCTTAGTGGATGATTATGATTATTTTAAAAGAATGGATAAAGACATTTGATTTTATCACCCTTTAAATGGGTAAGCTGTTATCTATCAATATGAGGAAAATAAATGATTTACAGTTCTTAAACAACCCGTGCATACCTGAATAAACATACCGGGGCCAATTTGGTAAAAAATACTTGTATATTTCCTCGATAGTTTCTTTCGGACTGACTACAACAGCTTAATTTTTTTCCTTTTCTATACAACCTTAAAAATTTTAATATAAAAAAAAAAACATTTTTCTGAATTTTTATATTAAAGTTACGTGTTGTTTCTTATCCAACAACAAACCATGCGAAAGGTTTATGGGATTATGATATTGGCCTTTTTTGAAAAACCATATTATTATTCTCTGTTGGACAGTTACTCTAGTATATATGGGGTTTTAAGTTCTAAAGTTGATTCTACCATGATCAATTGAAGCAGCAATAGCCTATAGTTCAGAACTCAAACCATCTCTATTAGAGTAAACGTCATTAAAACAATAATAAATGAAACACTTTCTCAAATATTGCTACACAAACAACAAATGCATTGTTTAAGTGTTTTGATGAGGACCCAAAATCAATCCAAGAATTGTTGTAAATTGTTACTCTCTGTATTCAAAAAGGAATACCTTAACAAAAATAAAGCCATTGACTTCAAAAAAAAAAAGCACAGGAAAACCGCACTTTGAATTACAACTACCAAACTCCCTGCCTGCTTTAAACATTTCAGGGTGGTTTTCTAAACTTCTACCAAAATATTGCTCATTTTGCTCCCAAGCAATAGACAGATGGAAACTTTCATTTAGTTCAAAAGAAATGCTACAAAGTTTCAAACAATTTAGCCAAATTGCTTAAAAAATCATCAAAACGACCCTCCAACAACAACATACAAACCCTTAAAATACATCAATATTTCATGTAGTGCTGCCGTTAAAAGTGTGTATTTTTATCAGTTCAATATAACTCTAACAAAAATCTGTAAGTATTGTTTAAAACCAACGGTTCTGGATTATTTGCTTAAAAAATATTTGTCACAGATAAATATTTTACCGACTTCTTCGGCTTCCTTGCTTAGGGGGTTAAGGGTTTAAGTTAATGACTCAAGCTATTCTAATACTTTTTTTAAACGGACTAGCTGGACATATGACATCTCCTCTCCGCTTCTAATTATCATACCATTATGTAATTTCAGTACGCATCAAAACAAGTAGTAAAAGCCGGCATGGCAATTTGCGAAAGTGGGCAGTTTTCGAAATATTTTAGTTTATCGATGCCGGGTCTAACCGACGCGCGCGACGGAGGTTAGCGCTGTTCTAAGTTTTTGAATTGTTGGTTAACCGAGCACCTAGTAGCTCAAAATATGTGAAGTATGGCGAGAAAAATTACGAGGATACTCTTCTAAAGTAGGTTGAAGAGACTGGCAAAGATAATAGCAAAGAAAGTAATAGAACTGAATGTAAAAAATTCCCGCCCATAGAGAGCGATCACATCATAATCTGAATTATAGTAAAAAAATATTTTTAACCAATATCTAATGGTATGTAGCTATGTATGTTTTGTTATAGATGATGAAAAAATGAAAAAAAAAAAAAAAAAAAAAAAAAAAAAAAAAAAATTTGTTTTAATTTTATATATATATTTTCTTTGCTTAGTAGATAGGTTTTATGCATTCTTTCATTCCATATTCTCCGTCCACCAAATACAAGAAAAAGTAAAAAAAAAAAAAAAAAAAAATTTTATTTCAAAAATATAAAACATGTTTGCATAATATAAGCATTAGATATTTTTTACCTGTAGTTTTAATGCTAACGATTCACAATCTGACACAAACAAAATTTGTATTTTTAACGTACCCCCGATCATCTGTTAAGTATACCGTAATTGTATTAAAAATAAAAAAAAAAAAAATTAAATAATAAATTTATATTTTTTTTTTTTTTTTTTTTTTTTTTTTTATTTTTTTTATTTTCATAGAAAATAAATAGTACTAACATAATCTTTGTCGTTTTTGGGTTAGTTACAGCACATTCGTTTCGGAACTCACACTGTATTCTCCACCGGTTAACTGATATCCCCTTCCAGCCAATTGTGAGTTAGGTTTCGAACGAGCGGTCACTAAGGGGGACCTGTGCTAATCGTCCCCGCACTTTATGAACTGATGTCCAGTCGACGAACGACCGAAGATGCTCTAGCGTCTTTTGGCAGCCGACGGGCTTTCTAAATAGGTCCGAGATGACTGTTTCAATAAAAATACGACCGCCACTCCTCGTCTCTTCTGTACCTGGGTTGCGGTATTTATGACGCACGCCAGGAACTAAGCTGTCGGACGTTGTTAGAAAACCGACTATTTTTACATCTATCGCATTTTGAAACAAAATATATTTATAAATTTTCTATAGTCTACACCTCATCAGATAAATAATAAGAAATTATTCTAATGGTGTCCCCGGATTGTCTTTGTAAAGAGGGAAACTTTTTATTATTGATATTAAACAAAATACAAAAAAAAAAAAAATTTTGTTTGTTCTAAAATTAGCATCCAGAGTACTTTTCCAAATTTTTACATTGATTAGTGAAAATTAAAAACATGAAAATATCAGGGTTATTTCTTTTTGTTAAGTTTTATTAATAAAATGCGTTTCTATGGTAATACTTCGATTTCATTCTTTGAAGATGGTTATTATTAATTTGATTTCAATGTCACATTTTGCCGTTGTTAAAGTGCACCACATTCCGATAAGTAATATCAAATTCCTTTCGCAGCATCATTTCAAATAAATGTTGAAAGCATAATAACATTTTAAAACAGCAAACAATAGACGTAAACAAAAAATTTAAATATAAAAATCTATCAAAGAATGAAAAACGAAATTATATTATCATAGAAACGCGTTTGATTTCCAAGGCGGAAGAAAAAAAATCAACAGTATTTCATGTTTTTCTTAATTTTCTAAAATGGTGCTTGTACCCAAAGTATAATGGGATTAACTATTTTTGAACAAGCAAACATTTTATAAAGAACGTACTTTCTCAAAATGTTATTGGCCAATCTTTCCTTTTAAAATGTCTATACCTAGGTGTAAATTAAAATATTTTTTAATTATTGGTTTGAAATTATTAAATAATAAGTTCATCTCTGAATTTAAACGGACACTGCTAGTCAGAAGTTATGTTTACAGTTAGCGAAACTGTCTAACAAAAGAAAAAATGGCTTAAAATCATTTCTAAATTTGATTCAACGGTAGAACGGGTTCAACGGTTTCCCTTGTAGACGTAATCTGTTTTAAAAAGAGTAAAGTGTTCTCGGAATAGTTGAACTTAAATATTTTAAATAGTTTTTTTTTTTTTTTTTTTTTTTTTCTTCTGACGACGGAAAAGATAAACTTTCCGAAACGTTAAGCATTTTTTCTCTTTGTTAGGCAAATTTGTATAACTTCAAAACAAACTTGGACAAGTAAAAATCCGCTGGCTTCACGCAAGTGTTTACAAAACAACGGCTTTATTTGATTTTCTTGCAGTGCAGTGGCGAAACACCAATAAAGGATTTTTTTATAAAAAAAAAAAAAAAAAAAAAAAAAAAAAAAAAAAAAAATATAAAACTTCTTCAAAAAAACTTAAAATCTTAAATCACTTTAGAAGTCAATATCCAGTGGCCCCAAAAAAAGGCATAAAATGGGGTTTTTCAATTACTATAAGAGATAGGTAAATCTGGTAGTGCATTTATTTTGAAATTAAAAAAATTAAGTGCTACCCATTATAAAAAAAAAAGAAAGAAGCCAGGACTCCTAAGTTGCTAAGTAGACTTTTGAAAAGGATAATTTGAGAAATAAACTGGCATTAGAAGGGGACCAAACAATAGATCTGAAAAGGTAGCAATGAAACAGGCCAATAGCCAACTTCGAAGAATCTAATCTTGTCTGTAGCGGCCGCAACAAGCACCTGTTTTTGCATTATGACCTTCATCAGTACAGTCTATCAAAGTTATAAATAAAACCGCAATTTGTTACAAACCTTGTGGACGCCTGATTGCAGTCCACTTATCCATGTACTTTAGAGTGTCATCATCGTATTGCTATCGTCGCGCTACGCGCGTTACAGCGGTTCCATTTAAATAGAAACAACCACGGGACGTTGCAGCATATACTGCGCGTCCTAAATAGTGTCCTATCACTTTCTCATTTTTTTCAGAGAAAAAAACGACATTTGGTTTATATTTGGTTGTATATAATATAAATTTAGGGGACGACTGACGTATCTTAACAGTTTTCGGTCACTCTGTTCTTACAGGAAATTCTACAACTCTTTGATATTTAAATGATAAATTCCCAGTTTCTTTTACTATTTTGCTAGAAAAATGCCACTTTTGCATAAACACATGTATACAGGTGTCCAAATACGGTATCTCGGTAACCGTAATTGATGTAGAATGAAGAATGTCAGGGGAGTTAATCCCCATGACCTTACAGGATCTATTGTGTGTTCCCTCTTTCTTGAGTTAAGGTAACGAGTTATAAACTCATCATACAGCCGCCAGGGCTTTTAACAAAAGCCAGTATCTGAGACGGCTCCAAAGAGGCCAACTCTCCAAATCAGCCGTACCAAAGCTCATGCATGGCACGAATGGTCGTCGTCTCGGCGCACCCAATAATAAGGTGTTCTGGTGATTTCCCATTTCCCCACAAAATCTGCATTCGCTGCTGTTTCTCAGCTTCAGCCTACTGAGGTGTTCGCTGAAGAGACAGTGTCCCGTTAGAAATCCCGTGACAATGCTCGCTAAACTGTTGAAACCTTTGACTTTCGGTCAAAGTCCTGAGGAACTTCTTCGAGTGTCTTAGTGTCTTAGACCGTTGAGGACACCCATTCCAAGCTACGGATGGAGTCTTCCAGATTCTTCAGTTCCGCTTTCAGTTGGTTCCCCTTTGGAAAACAGAACGGTTCTGGTCCAGTAAGTGGAGTGCTCGTCTCTCCTAGCTAGATCATTTGTCCAAAAAAATCCTATATATGCGTATTTCACCATTGCACTGCAAGAAAAATTTACAAAATAAAATATTATTTTTGTAAACACTCTGCGTTAAACCTAAAACGGACGCCAGTTTCTGTCCGAAGTTAGGTTTACAGTTATAAAAATTTGCCTAACAAAGAAAATGCTTAAAGTTTCAGGAAATATATCTCTTCCGTCGTCAGCTACAAAAAATATAAAGAATAAAGAAAACTATTTAAAATATTTACATTGAACTATTCGAGAACACTTTTTTTTTTTTTTTTAAAACAGATTTATTATGCATCTCTATTATGAAATGTCGTCTGTACATATTATTTTGCCCTATCATATAAACTTTTGTCAATCTTTTTTTACACTTATACTGTGATTAGATGTGAAATTTTAGTATTTATCTGTGTTTGTGGGTTTCTGTAAAATTCAAAATTAATTCTATTTTGAAACCTTTGACACTAAAACATCAAGAAATGTCAAACGATGGCTCTCACTTCTAAAGTAAATTTTATGTTAGTCTATGACGAATTTATATATAATCCAAAAAAATGTTTATTTCAGAAACGTTATGTTGTTATATTGCAAAAATATCATCAACAACATAACGCAATACTGTATTTTTTTAGAAAACTATTTATTGTAATTATTTCAAAATCTCCATAAAAATATTACTTAACAAAGGAGAGAAAGGTGATCCCATTGCCATACTGAAATCTTGTTGAAAAAATTCATTATTTAATTAAAATAAGTAGTTTTAACAAAAAATACCAATTCCAAAAATACCTTTTTTATCTATGTTTAATTTTGTTCTATCTATTAAATGTGTATCTTGTTCTAATCTATCCCTAACTATTTTATGTGATTTATCTACTGGCACATTAGTAAAAAGACTAACAACGTCAAAACTAACCATTAAACTGTTAGGTGTTATATTAATTTTGAATTTTTTCTATAAAGGTGGTGTGTTTTTAATGTATAACCGGTGTTATTTTTTTTTGTTTTGAGTTTTTTAGATTATTGGGCAGTGAGACAAACTAAGATTTGTCAGTGCATTCATGGGACCTATAGGCAATAGAAATAAATTTAATAACACCAAAAATTATAAATGAAAGAAGGATAGCCTCTGTTGTTAAAAGGCTTTTTAATTCGTCTACAAAATAAAATGTATTGCTCATGCGTCTGTAGATGTTAGTAATGTATGGCAATCGCTTCCTTTGATTTTAAAGAACATAACATAAATAAACATAACATACGTAAAATTTAAAAATAATCATACAGAAAGTTTGGGTTTTCTTGGTTTTACCCATACAATTGCTATCAGGTAGTAATTGTTAATTTAAAGTCAACTTAATATAATGTCATTTTAACAGAACGTCAACGGTTTCTTTGTAGATGTATTCCGTTTTGAAAGTGTTCCTATATCTTAATTTGTTATTTTGTAAAGGTTTTTTCTTTATTCTTTATATTTTTTTGTTTCCACGACGGAGAAAGAGATAAACTTCCGAAACGTTAAGCATTTTTTTCTTGTTAGGCAAATTTGTACACCTAGGAACAACCCCTGAATAAAGCAGCGTCCATTGGTTTAGCTTTAACGTAGAAGTGTTTACAAAAATAAATCACTTTTATTTCGTAGATTTTCTCTTTGCAGTAGGCTAAATACCCATAGCATGATTCTTTCTTTGGATAGGATGAACTGCCATAGGTATTTGACATTTTTAAATCATTTGCTTTTTCATTGCCTTCTCTATCCCTATGAGCAGGCAATCTCCAGAGTAGGAGGTGTGGACTTGGCCTTTAATGGTTTAATTTGTGTCCTAATAGTGCCTTTAACATCTGAATAGTATTAAATTGGGACAAAGCTGTGCTTTGGAATGTTCACCAAGATGCCATCAAAAAGTTTTAAACATTTTAAGGATTGCTGAGTTTTAGAAAAAAACTATTTCTTTGAAAATCAATTTTTACTTTTTCCAGGCCTGCCACGTTTAAAAACCGCAACCACTGGTACATTCTGGTAGCCACTTTTGCTAGAACGCTACAAGCAATTCGATGTAACTGGTAGTTTCTAACAGCTGATACCATGGTGGTCAACTAATTTTTAAATAATCGACCTGTGCATTTTTATTTTAGGTTTTGAAAGAATTCGGTCTCCTGAGTACAACGATATGTCACATTTAATTTTTTTTTGTTTCTGGTCACTACGATGAAGTAATTCCATGTCCGGGGCCTATTTTTAAAATATTTAATCTATCCATTGTTAAAATAGCCGTAATATCCAGGGTCCGTATCAAATGTTTTGCCTTTTAACTGTTTGTATTATGAGTGTGAAATCTCAATTCATTATCTAATAATATGCACAAGGCTTATTCGTAATTATTATAAATAAATCAACTTCTACAAACTGGTTTCTAAGAATTATTACCATTCCTAATGCATACATTTGTTTTTCGTTCAGTTTTATGTATAGCCCTTTCAACAGATCTTATTAGTTTCTGAATGCATTTTGTACAGGGAGGTGTATTGATTTCACTTTTACAAATAACATCAAGTAATGCCCCCAATGGAAAATACCCCTTGGTGACAGTTCTGGGAACCTCGCTGCCCATTATACTGCTCCACCTTATGGCTCCACCATTTCCAATCCATCTTCCAGGGACATTATTTGATTGTTTATGTTATATTATATTTACATTATTTTATGGTGTTTGATTTTCCGTTTTCAATGGTTTAGCACACATCATTGTTAGTTGTTAAAGCTTATCAATATTGTTACGATGAATAGATTAAATATTTAAAAAATCTAGAGCCGCACTTGAAATTAGTTTAAATAAATTGTGTTGTAAAAGTGACCGAAACAAAAAAAACATTAAGTGTGGCACATCGTTGTACTCAGGAGACTGAATTCTTTCAAAACCTGAAATAAAAAATGCAGGTCCGTGTTTAAAAAAATGAAGTTCACCTATGTATCTCAAAAATTATCAGCTAATTTGAAAATCCAAAATTATCATCAGGTAGCGTTCATAAAGTGGCTATGAGAATGTGCAATTAGTTTTTGAATTTTTTTAACAGTAACGACAGGAAAAAATTAAATTGAATTTCAAAAAAATCCTTTTTTTCGAAATAATTCAACAATCTTTGAAATTTTTGAGACTTTTTTGATGGCATCTTAGTGAACATCCCAAGGCGGCAACTTGGCCGCAATTTAACCATGTTCGTATCTATTACGGTGTCCGAGATACCCATGCTCGTAACTCGAATTTGTAGCACCCTGTATAGTTCAATAAACAATAAAGTTGTTTCCTGTGTACATTCCATCTTGATTTTTAGAATGCGGAGAGGAAGAAGAAACCATGGAGCATCTGATAGCGATGGTACAAAAATTTAGGGCATGGTTTTTTTTATGGGGACTAGAGGGAGTAGCAAAAGCCAACATCAGCGACATCGGGAACATTAGTTAGTTGATAAAGCAACAAATAAAAAAAAAATTAAATACTTTTACTTTCTGCTTTTTTTGCAGATTCATTTACATCCTGTGTGATATTTAATATTCGTGTTACATTATCGTTTATTTGTTCAATTTAATTTATGATATTCCAAACACCCGTTTTAATATCAGAATAATATGCACTGCATTTATTTCACCAAGTATTTCCACTTATTTCAACTTTGTGGTTATTAATTATTCATATTCGTGAAAACCAGATTGTTTTTATGTCCGACGACGTGTTTCCAAAGTTATTTTAATTTATAGGCACGACAAAAAAGAAAATTATTTAGAAAATTTAATTTTGGAACAGCGTCGCACGATCGCGTTCTATTTTAACATCTTACAAATATTTCAAAATTTTTGCGTAGTATAAAATGACTCAATTTATGAATAAGCATATTTTATATGTTTTATTTTAGTTTTTTAGTATTTGGTGTAAGGGTGTTAAGTGAATATTTTTGTTTTTTTTTAGAATATTTTTGTAAATAATGGCTATGCTTTTGTGACGGATTCAATTTTTACAAGCCGTTGATGTAATAATTGCATGTTTACTATTTTTTTCTATTACTCTTTGAGCCCTGTCTACATTCCGAGTTTCAGCGCCCTAGTTCAAATAGGGTACGAGTTAGGACGCTTCAAGATCGACACAATTTGTGTGACACTTGGCGACTTTGGTGTGACGCTTTGTGTAACGTTAGTGGTGTGTCGCGGCCTTTTACATAACCAAATTGTCACTCTAAATTGCTGTCTTTTTTTAGACTGATGTCACTTGTCTTGTCATTATTCAATTCATTATTCGAATTCTCAGAATATTGTTAACAAAAGTTTCATCTTAAAATAAAATTTTATTCACAATTGCTTATCTTCATCATTTACCGGACTAACAATACATAAATTACAGGTCAGTTACAAATAATTCATTATTTATAGCGATTTACAGTAATTTTATTAAATTATACGAATATTCTTGTTGATTATTGGTTTGAAGTAAATGTGACAGTGTCCTCCAATTAAAATGCGAGTTACTAACTCTAAATACTAATTCTGAGTTGGCAAATTAGCTAGATGTTTTACCTATACCGTTATTCAGAAGCTACAAACCTACCGATGAAAATATACATGAAAATTTACAACACATTAAGGTTTGTACAGTATAAAGTTTATTATAGTGATTTTCTTAGTCGCGTATGGGACAGGTGGTTATGGTAACCATCTAATAGAAATTCCATCACTTTTCCTCTCGCTGGCGCTCGACCGTAATTTAAGGCCGTGCGTCATCACTCAATCTGGCCTCTATGATGTCTAACAATTCCTTGAAATGTTTTGATTCTTAACAAATGAAGATGTTTCTCCTACCATTGAGTGTACAATTTGAGGGAGAAATCTTCTTAAACTGCTAGTCATTATGGGAATTTGAACCTTGAGAATGAACCTTTTTAGATATTTAGAAAATACACATATCAATCAAACTGAATATCACAAAACTATGAGTAGGAAACTATTATTTTAAATTTTTCATATCATAATAATTTATATAAATACAACAAAAAGCGTTCGGACTGATCAGCTGATTAGTGGTTGTCCGGTTGTTGTGTATATTGTGATGAACTGTTGATTAAAACGATTGAAATATATTTCCTAATATAGAGAAAAAAAAGATCAGTTTACTCAAGTGTAAAAAGTATTTAAATCATTACACGTTTCTCTAGAATTAGTATAGATATCTACACTCTACACTAATATGAATAAAATTAATTATCGCATTTTTTGTTTAGAAACTTAAAATTACTGTGAATTTATAAACATGCAAAATGTGGGTAAGTAGGAGGTGGCAACATTACATAACATTGCATTTTCTCCGAGATTGCTTCTATGCATCGTAAATGAATTTCCAGAGAATAGACAGTGGCACTCAAAAGTTTTTCCGTAAAATGTCAAGAAAAATATGAAATTTTCAAAATTTGATTTTTCGAAAAGAAACCTCATGGGCGTTTTCTGGGGTCGAACTATACTACCAGTTAAATACTGGCACTTATTTCTAAGACACCTTGTATATTGAAGTCCCTTGTGGATCCGTGACAATAACATGTTTTATATTTTGTAATCTAAATTTTTGACAGCGAATTCAAATAAACGACGAGTATTTCCGACTAATAATGCTAAAACATTCAGATATTTTTAGAAATATATTATATTTTGCTTCCCGTCAGTTCTATTTTATGCATTACAATATATTACTACGATATAGTCATTTTGTAAATTCTAATGGTGGCTGTCATGATTTAATAGACTTTTGAATTAATTTTATTACTGTATGTAATTGCATGATATATTAAAATAAAACTATATCTAGTTTTTACTGTAGTTAGTCTATTTTTGGCGAAAATGATTCAAAAATAATATTAAAAGATATAACGCTGAGATGAGTTGCAGGATATACATCTTTCTTACTGTAAGTAATCCATAGTCTTTGTCTCTATCTTATGTCTTATTATTTGTGTATTTGTTAATTCATGCAATTCATACATGTATTTAATTCATCTATACTAATATATAAAATCCTTAAGTGACTGACATACTGATTAATCACGATCCTGCTCAAACCACTCAACGTAAGAAGCTCAATTTTGGCATACAGGTTGATTCTAGGGTGTAGAGGTTCGATAAGAAGGGATTTTTCGAAATTCCAGTTCCAAGAAACCACCCCACAAATATTACAATATTTTTTATTTAAAAACAGTCAAGTTTCCGAAAAAACGCCTAAACACGTATATTTTATTTTATTTTTTTACATATTTTAAGATTTTTAAAAAATGTATACAGGGTGTTTCGAAAAATCTGGTCATTGATTAATCACGATCCTGCTTAAAGCGCTTGACATAAAAAGCTGATTTTTGGAAAACAGATTGACTTTAGGGTGTAGAGGTTCGATAAGAAGGGATTTTTCGAAACTCGAATTCTAAGGGGATGAAACTATCCCTCAAATATTAAAATATTCTTTATTTAAAAACCGGTCAGTTTTTCGGAAAAACTCTTAAACACGTGTATTTTATTTTGTTGTTTTACATATTTTAAGATTTTTTATAAATTTATACAGGGTGTTTCATAAAATATGACCATTGAGTAATCACGATTCTGCTTAAACTGCTTGACGTTTAAAGGTGGTTTTGGCAAACGGATTGACTGTGGGGTGAAGAGGTTCGATAAGGAGGGATTTCTTGAATCTCAAATTACAAGAGGGTGAACGCTCCTCAAGTATTACAATATTTGTAATTTAAAAAACGGTTAGTCTTTCGGGAAAACGCTTGGACAAGCATAATTTATTTGTTTTTTTTACATATTTTGATTTTTTTAAAAAATCATACAGGGTGTTCCAAAAAGTTGGGTAATTTCTTAACAACGATTCTGCTTAAACTGCTTGACGTAAAAAGCTTATTTTTGGCAAAAAGTCAAATTCCAACGAGATGAAACTACCCCTCAAATATTACCAAGTTATATAATAATATCGCCATATTGTTTTTTCTCATGCTAAGTTACATAAATGTGAGAAAATTTTATCCAGTTTTTGTGTTAATGGAAATTCTTGCTTTGCTTTATCATCACCATTACAAATTATTAATTCGACGCGAACGAAGTCGCTGGTACACGCTAGTATCTTTATAAATTAGAATATTAAATTTAATATTCTAAAATCAAGGGGGTACAGAACTTCTCAATCCACTACGGTCATTTTTTCAGATTTATTTAGCGACCACCTTTCACCAAAATAATTTATATAAAGGTTTACATAAATTATTTTACGACTACTATTCTCTACATAAAACATATAATACAGCTTAATTCGAGCGTAACAATAAATTAATATAAGTTGGTCGACATCAGTTGCTTAAGAATTTGCTGGTTATGATAAGTGACAAGTTACACTTATATCTATTTGTTCTTCCATGTCGATTAAGCGGGACAAGAGATAGGCCAAAGAATATATAAAGAAGATATTTTAAGCAGACATTTAGTTTATTTTTGGAGCGGATGACTGGTTCATCCTCTTGTTTTGTATTAACGATTTTCATTGTACCGGGTATGATAAAAAAACGACGACAAAGACGGCTGGTGAATGACAATCGATGATTATTTTGGCGAGGTCAATCTTTAGACCCCATTTATTAAAAATTGACATAAAACTTGTCAAAAATTAACACTAATTATAGAAAGATGATATTAAGATGTCCTAGGGCTTGACTTTGCTAAATTATTATCGATTTTCATTCCCCAGCGGTTTTTCACGCCGTTTTTTTCTATCGAATGGTATTTTAATAAAGAAGTAGTAATTAAAAAATAAATTAAATATCTAATTTTACAGATTTGTTTTTGCATATTTGAGTTGAATAAATGATAATCTTGCCAAGTTACTATTTAGTGGTTTGGAAGTGAACAAGAGAAAAAGTGTCATAAAATATCTATTTTTAAAGGACCTTATATTCTTACTATACAGTATGTCTCCCGATCGCATTTAAAATAGTAAACACGTTTTTATTATTGCATTTTTGAGAAGAAATGCCTTATAATAGTACCATAAATATATATACAGGGTGCTACAAATTCGAGGTACCAGCATTGGTATCTCGGTAACCGTAATAGATATGAATATGGTTAAATAGGGGCAAATTGGACCTGCATTTTTTATTTCAGGTTTTGAAAGAATTCGGTCTCCTGAGTACAATGATATGCCACACTTAATATTTTTTTTTTGTTTCGGACATTTGAACACAATTTATTTAAACTAATTTCAAGTCCGGCTTTGTTTTTTAATATTTAATCTATTTATCGTTACAATATTGATAAGGTTTCAAACTTAACAATGACTGGGGAAAACATTGAATATGGAAAATCAAACGCAATAAAATAATAAAACATAATATAAAATAATCAAATTATTCCCCAGGAAGATGAATTGGAAATGGTAGAACAGTATAATGGCCAGCGAGGTTCCTAACTAATGGACCTGTCGCCAAGGGGGAGGGGGGGGGGGCATTACTGCACGTCATTTGTAAAAGTGAAATCAATACATCTCAACATTTACAATAAAGAGTACAAAATGCATTCGGAAGTATAAGAAGAAATTTCAAAGAGCTATAAATAAAATTGAACAAAAAATAATTTTAGAAATAACAATTATTTGTTGTTGTTAAGGTGCTCAAAACAAAAAAAAGTATAAAGTGTGGCATATCATTGTATTCAGGTGACCGAGTTCTTTCAAAACCTGAAATAAAGAATGCAGGTCCGCATTTAAAAAAAATAAGTGTACCTCACAAATTATCAGCTAATTTGAAAATCTAAAAATACTATCAAATAGCCTTAATAAAGTGGCTATGAGAATGTGCAATTAGTTTTTTGATTTTCTAAAAAGTAACGATAGGAAAAAATAAAATTGATTTTGAAAAAAATCTGTTTTTCCAAAAAACTCCGCAATCCTTGAAAATTTTAAAACTTTTTTGATGGCATCTTGGTGACCATTCCAAAGCGCAACTTTGCCCCAATTTATTATATAATTACCGAGATACCAATTAATTTATATTATTACCGAGATACCAGTGCTCGTACCCCGAATTTGTAGCACCCTGTATAGGTCTTGTTCTAAAATGTTGTTCGATATTCCGTTAATTTTTTTTCAAATTTCCTTACCGTTTCAGATTTTTTTAATCACCCTTGGGCAAATTTAGTATTACGTCAATCAAGTTAGAGGATTCACTGGGGAAAAAGTGTTCGAAGCGAATGATGGTCTTGATTTGTTCAGTTGACATGAAAGTTTTTGAGTAAGTGACATGAAAGATAAGTATCATAGTTTTGTACGGTTGCTCAACACAGGAAGACGAAAAGATGGTAAAATTCTTGGACTTTTTTCAGATATTTATTTATAGTCCAGAAACGTTATGTCCTAGCCAATATTTTATTGTTACAAAAATTTAAGACCATTAAATTCTTGCTATAATGTGTATCAATTCGGTCCAATAGATCATACATATAATCGGAAGATGAAGGCAATATTTACCTATTTTGCTGATAAACGAATTAAACTGGCATTCAAACGTTCGTTACACGGAAACGATTATTCTAAATAATAAACCATACAATCAAAGTTACAGACCACCAAATTAGTATTTTATATGAAGTAATACATGCCGAGAAAATAAACATTTTCGCGTTCCGTCGTACAACAATTCTGTGTAAAATGAGTATTAATTCGTTCAATTCGATTTAGTAGCATAGCTGAAATTGATGCTGTTATGTTATTTTTACCAGTTTTGCAACTTCAAAAGAGCATTTCTTATCCAATGACCATAATAAGAGACATGTAATTAGCATGCTCCATAAAAAGCTAGATGATGAAGGATATATTGTAAAATTAGCAAAGGAAGACGCTGATAAACTCATCGTTACGACTGCAATTGACTTATCCTTGAGTTATCTATCAGTAATAATTGTTGAAGGGAATACAAATCTGTTGGTCCAACTCACAGCATTAGCACCTACTACCTCAAAGATTGCACTAACGAAGCCTGGGAAGGGTGTGAAGGAAAATAATTTGTACTCTCTCGGACACTTCAAATACTCGGAGAGTTCAAAATCAAACATGCTGTTCCTGCATGCTTTCAGTGGATGGGATACCGCGTCATCAACAATAACCAACAGGTTTTAAATAAATTCAGAAAATGAATTTTGTCAACACTTTGGACAGGAACATAGACTTACAAGATGCTGCGCTCATCTTCAAAAATAATAATGCTTGTGCTGATGAGATAGATGCTGCTGGCACTCATTGTAGCCATGTATGGTGACCCTCGAAAACATACCTCATTAGACGATACAAGATACGTCATGTTCGCCATAGTAGTAGCCAAGACAGACATGAAAATAGCAACCCTTCCCCTCACTGAAGCTGCAGCTCGCCAACACGCCTTCCGGACATACTATCAAGTCCAGACGTGGTTTATCAGATGGTCAGTCAGTGGAGACGTGGTGGTCAGGATCATCTCTAGTGGGGATGAAAAACAACAAAATAAGGCTTGCTACCCATACTCACCATGAAGGAAGTAGCACCTCCAGAAGTACTCAACAGCGTGCCCTGCAAGTGTTTTACGGGATGCCGAGGTCGCTACAGTTGTCAGAAAGCAGGAATGAAATGTCTGGCGATCTGTTTTGAATGTAAATGACATTCATGCTCCAATGCGGCCGATTTTGACGATATCTCGCCTTTCGGCGTTAACGAAGATGACGTGGAGCTGTTCAATGAAGATCTAGATCCGTCAGGTATACTCGTATATTAAATTGCTTCATATAGTCATAACTCAGTAAGGCCAAATTCGGTTTTTACGTTACAGATTACGGAGAAGAAGTCAGTTTTAAAAGAGATTCGTGGGCTAAATGTAAGCGACTATGGGGTCCCCGACTTCAAAGCGTATTTGTAAGAATATGCCATGATTTCTTGAAAAAAACGCCATTGGAAGAGCAATCTAAAAAATAAAAAGTAATTTTTGGCAAAACATCGCTGCGTAGAATGCAAACGCAAACTAGCTTGTGAGTTGCCGTCAAAATTAAAGCGCTTGCACACACACCGGCAAAATCGGTACCGGAGCCGGTGCCGGCTTTGCACCCGTTCCGACAGTTGTATTTAGTCTTATTGTATGTGCCGAGCCCCGACTATTTTACCGGATCGGAGTATATGTGAAGGAGCTAATTTATTTATATTGCAATCGACAATTTCGCCGGCGCCGGCGTGTGCGAAAGCGCTCTAAAGGGCTTCACATAGCTCCTTCACATATACTCCGATCCGGCAAAATAGTCGTGGACCGGAAAATTCAATAGTATTAAATGCAACTGTCGGAATGTGTACCAAGCCGACGGCGGCGCGGCGCCGGCAACGGCACCGATTTTACCGGTGTGTGTGTGCAGTAGGATGGAACAAAAAAAAATTCCAAAATATTTTCACACAAGCCTCAAAATGTGCTTTAGATAAGTATTTTTTTTTCTCAAAAGCTGAGCGCCCTGTCTTTGTATCTTCAGGTTCCTCACGGGCCTTAAAAGCTGAGATATTTGGAAAAATATTTGTTTTTTTGCCCGTCAACATATTTGATACTCTTTTACCTTTAACACACTGCTTAATATGGCCCAATAAAATATAACCCAATAATGATATCCAAACTAAATCACTTAAATTATTGTTTTCCGGTTCCTCAATATATTTGAAACTTGTCCACCTGCATGATACACTACCATCCACTTGCCTGTGACAAAACTGGAGTTTCAGATCACGCTGCCGCTATAATCGCAAATGCTGTTTTAGAGGATGTTGGAGTAGTGTCTAAAAGCAGTTCTACACAGATAGTAGATAGAATGAAGGTCAGGAGGAACAGAATGTCTCAACGTAACGTTTGTACTAGTGTATTAGGTGAAATGTCGTTATTAGGCGTGTTTTATTAGACAGTTTCAATTCTGTGTTATTAGACAGTTTCAATTCTTTTGAATTTTACAACAGCTAGGGTTTCACAGTTATCTAGTTTCTGTCCAATAACACCTTTGAGTCCACCGGGACCCGAAGTTTCACCATCTAGTTCTTTTACTAAATGTCGCAAAGGAAGTTAATTTAAATGGAATAAACAAATTAACCATTGTAAGGGATGTTCTAATTCTTTTTCCAATAAACGAATAACGCCATTTTTCACTCCCGTATTCAAAACAGTTCCATCTGTCCCAACTGCTACTAAATCAGAAAGTTCGGTCAAGTCAAACTTTTCTTTCAAGAAATTAACCAAAGACCGTTTTATATGACATGCAGATCCGCTTTATTAGTAGAGTATATAATAGTAGAGAATATAATAGTAGAGTCCTTTCGACCATCAAAAAACACGCCTAATAATGATATTTCACCTAATACACTAGTACAAACGTTACGTTGAGACATTCTGGCCCTCCTGATCTTCATTCTATCTACTATCTGTGTAGAACTGCTCTACTCCAATATCCTCTAAAACAGCATTTGCGATTATAGCGGCAGCATGATCTGAAACTCTAATTTTGTCACAGGCAAGTGCCACGGATGGTAGTTTATCATGCAGGTGGACAAGTTTCAAATATATTGAGGAACCGGAAAACAATAATTTAAGTGATTTAGTTTGGATAACATTATTGAGTTATATTTTATAGTCATATTAAGCAGTGTGTTAAAGGTAAAAAAATATCAAATATGTTGACGGGCAAAAAAACAAATATTTTTCAAAATATCTCAGCTTTTAAGGTCCGTGAGGAACCTGAAGATAAAAAGGCAAGGCGCTCAGCTTTTGAGAAAAAAAATACTTATCTAAAGGCACATTTTGAAGCTTGTTTGAACATATTTTGGAAAAAAAAATCGTTCCAACCTAGTGTTCAAGCGCTCTTAAGTGTATCGATCTGCGTTGCGCAAGATGGGATGGTACTGGGTTCGATCCTCAGCCAGTACGGTCGAATTATTTATTTAAATAAAAATATTGATTTATCTAAATAGAGCGACCAGCGAGCTGTCACCTCAAGGAAGGCAATGGCAAACCACCTTGAGTATATTTGCCTTGTACAGCCTCTCAAATAGTGCCGTTCGGATTCGGCGATAAACTGTAGGTCCCGTGTACTTGTGAAACACTTATGATACACATCACAAGTACATGCGAGAGGTAGCTGATGCTCTGTATAGAGTATGGCACTGTAAGAAGAAGAAGAATAAAGAGTGAGTATTATCAAACAAACATGAATAATAATTTAATTAATAATATAATAGTCAAAACAAACTTATTCGATTCATTCTCACTTGGCCAATCTCCATAAACTTTTAATTAAATATTTCATTTAACTACTTTTAGTACAAGAAAATTCAATATTTTTTTGTTAAATTCTTAAACGAACCGATGATTACTATTATCTGTCTTTTCATAACTTTAAACTAAATACATTTGGGACTTTTAATATTTTCAATCGGCAAAAAATATGAAGTTAATCAAAATTTGTAATAATCATCTCTCAAAAAATTGAAACTAAAGCTTTATTTAGAACCTTGCAATTAGTGGTTTCAATTACACTTTATACTTTTTAGTTTACGATCATTCACAATGTCTAAAAAATACAATTAAAATTAATAGAATATCCTAACAGCTTGCGGTAGTCAGTTGTGTCCATAGAGAAAGCCTAATATTTAGCTTATAAAACAATAAACTTTTGATTTCTAACCACAGTTTCTTGACGGATGATAATCAAAGGCGAAAATGACATTCCTCGCAAATTTTGAAATATAATTAGTGGAAAAGTTAAAACTTTGTTTACTTTTTCCACTAATTGTAAATTCCAACTACTAATTTTGACGTTCTGAATGCTTACATTCAAATTAGAGGAAACTTCTACGCAAT
Source organism: Sitophilus oryzae (assembly GCF_002938485.1). Classification (NCBI taxonomy): domain Eukaryota; kingdom Metazoa; phylum Arthropoda; class Insecta; order Coleoptera; family Curculionidae; genus Sitophilus; species Sitophilus oryzae. The sequence goes on from NW_022147142.1 coordinate 28,941, forward strand.
TGAAACCACTAATTTATTCCACTAATTGGGAGGTTCTGAATGAAGCTTTTCTGATATTACTATTGAGACACATTTTAATTTTTAGGACTTTTTTTGAAGGAATGAATCCAACATATTTTTTGATTATTATCTGAAGCGAAATTTTTGATCTATTATGAAGAATGCATTTTTCTCAAAATGTTTACAATAAAAAGGATTTTTAATAATACTTTTTTTCTTGTGAAGACGATTCAGGGATATACTGCATTATATTGGAATACAAGTTTATGAGCATAATAAGGTACTAGGTGTAAAATAAGGCATTAGATCTAGTAATGTTTAAAATATATACCCAACACATAAAATATATTTATTAAACTTTAGTAGTATACATAAAAAGTTTAATAGGTATAATAAATTGTAGATGTAAATCTTTGCAACTAATATAGCCATCTCTTAGAATACGATGGACAATGATTTAGTATTGAAATTAAAACATTTTCGGACTTGGATTGTCTTTATTTATTTTTACTTACACCACGTTTCAGTCAGATGTATCACTGACCGTTATCAAGCGTAAACTTGGTAGATATAATTATATAATTTCCTTAAATAGCCGATTACGCATGTTTATATTTCTACAGTATGTCCCAGGATTGTCTTTACAAGAGGAAAAACTGATTTATTATTGACATTTTAAGGAAAATGCATTCTTCATAAAAATTTTGCATATTCTAAAAAGTTCCGTTTATACTTTTCTAAATTTTCATACCGTTTTAGAGAGTCCTATAAATCAAAGGGCGTTTCTACGGTAATATAATTTCCATTTCATTAAATAATATAGAAATTTTAAAACATTTTCCGATGCACGTCATCAATCACATCGAAACTGACACTAAAGCCTATAAACCTGAGTAAATAAAATTTTAGCAAAAATGTTAAAATTTGTTGACTAAATTAAAATACCAAACAGCTCTTCATTATACTTTATAGAGCAAATGATTGTAACAGATATTTTATTTAGAATAAAGCTGCAAAAATTAGTTTAAACCGATTTTTATTAGTGCCTTGTTGGTCACCTTGCGCCATGTTCAGCAATGTTGTCGTGTATTATTTGACAATTATCCTAGTGTCAGTCATTATTTTGTATAATATCGTGTTGTTGAGTTTTTGGGAATAATTCTCGTTTTTTTGCCGTTTTTCATAGTTTTTTTTCTTAAATTGTACTTCTAAGCACAAACAGTTCTTTTAAGAACTAAATTTTCGAGATTGTTTACTGCATTTTTTTAAATTGTGGATTGAAAATATGCCGAAGTATTTAAACAGTCGAAGCAAAGAGCTTGTAGTTTCCCTGATAAACTATTTTGAACGAGAACGTGACAATAAAGATCCTTTATTACCCTTGACTGCAGTCAGAGAAGTAAGATTGACTGGTAAGCACATTATACCACTTTCAAGTTATTTCTACTTAATTCAATTTGTGGCGAGTAGCTGCTGCCTTAAAAAATTATATAAAAATTATATACTAAATATATTGTTTTTGTCACTTTTAAATTAAGATTCTTCTAATTAATACATCACAATCTGGCAGCGCTGTCGCCATCGCTTGTCACTCAAAGTTGATGACGTGCATCGGAAAATGTTTTAAAATTTCTTAGATGGTTTTTATTAATTGTGTTTAACGTTATATCTTTTGCTGCTGTTAAATAAAGTAATACATTTTCCGATAATTATTATCACCCTTTTCGTAGCATTGAACTAAATAAATTTTGTGCTTCTTCAACATTTTAAAACAGCAAAAAATATAACGTTAATTAAAATTGTTTATGGTAGTATTGGTTATCTTACATATAAGTCACGCTGGGAAATGCTTAGTCTTCTAGGCTGCGCCGTAGGCTTAGAGGGCCTATTTTCTCAACTGACTTATATGTTATAACACGCGAGTGCCATAAAAAAAATTATCCAACAGCAGAACTGTTTCATGTCCAATCTCTAAAGAATAATTGATTGAAAAGGATATACCAGTTCTACTTTCATTGTTGCGAATTAATAAATTATCAGGGTGAGTTTATGTTACTATGCAACATTGATGTGCGTTTATTATCAACCAGAAAGTCAGATTTTAAAGAAAAATGATTCAGGAAGATCTTCCGCATGAAATTATTAACCAGGCAGAGGCGGATACAGCACAAATACTGCCAGAAAAGTCCCGTGGCGTATATATGATAAGGAATTCATAACACACTAGTTGTTATAACTTCAAAAACTCACGGGTGTGTTATTATTTATTTAATCTACGACAATGTCATTATGACACATTTAATATTGTCATTTGGATGTCATTATGGCTTTCATAATAGCACTAGTCATAATAACACGCAAATTTTAAAATAAGAAACAAGCAAAAAAAGGTACCTAAATACGTTTATTTATTGTAAACATTAATTATACTATCAGTACAATTGGTTAAATTAATTCCAGACGATGACAGGTGAGTTGAATTTTTAGAAAGTAAATTTATTTCTTGAGTGCTTGAACTTGTTGAAGACCCATCATTGCCAGAAATGTTACCCAAAATATTACATGACACTTTTTTTTAATTTTCTTTGGAATTTTCTATATAGCTCTCTGCCACTGTGTTAGAGTGCCAACCACCATGTCTTTTAACAGTTAATAAATCCACTCCTGAATCTGCAAGCAACGACGCAGACGACCTACGGAAACAATGTCCAGTGTAGTGTTGTGGATTTGGAAGACTTAGGAACAATGCTATTTTATACGGCATTTTCCCTAAAGTATTAATGCCAACGGGTTGCTTAAGATATTTTCCATTTCTGTACCCCACAAAAAATCGAGTATGCTCTGTGTTGCTTGGCCGCATAGCTATATATCTTCGAATCTTTCCACCATATTCATTTCTTCAACATTCCCTTTCGTTATAAAAAAATCTCGTGATATCTTTGTTTTCGTAAATGGAATAATGACATGAATGCATTGTCCTTCATCTTTAACATTTTGCAGCTGTAGATTTGTCAACTCGATACGCCGGCAGGCTCCAGCAAGTACCACTATCAATGAAACTTTTGCCAGGAAATAAGTTTTATCATCGGCTTCCAACAAAAGACGAGTTTCTTTTCTTAAAATTCGTCTTTTCTTAAAATTCTCGATTTTTTTGACCGAAATCCTTCCGGTTTTCTTTTTAGAAATGCAATTAAATGGACGTACTTACTAATATCTGTATTTTTCTTCACTGATATAACTGAACGTAGCATGGAACAATATACCCAAAGTGATGAAGCCTTCATATGTTTTGAAAGATGTTCAAAATATGCCAATAGAACCTTTTCGTTACTACTATTTTTGATTCCTTTCCCTTTACACCAATCTCTAAGTTTTACATAGACTTGCTCGTACGTTTGTCTTGATTTTTCGGGAAGTAGGGAATCGACAACGTTTTGCGCAATGCCTTCAATATCCGAAGGGACACTTTCAGAATCAGAATCACCCATATTAATATTATTTTTTGCTTTTTGCTAAAACTGAACGTATAACACAAGATTAAACATCAATAATTGAGTTGTCAAAGTCAAAATGGAAACAATCAACAAGCACGGTTACCACGGCGTCGACTAATATTTTTATGAGGATATCTCTGATATTTTAAATTAAATCAAATCTCTTTGGATCGTCCCTCGTGTCGCGTCGTAGATTAAATTTTGAATGATACACGTTCGATACAAACTTTTTAATGAAACTTGTGTAACTAAGCCACTCGGCTAACGCCTCGTGTCTTAACGTTACACGCGTTTTGTTATTATGTTCGTATCGAACTTGTATCATTAATAACTATTATATGCATGTATACATGTGAGTGAATATATGTATAAGTAGTGGCTGTTGGATAAATCAATTTACCGTAGAAACGCGTTTTGATTTTTAGGACTTTTAATTCATTCAACTACATTTTCACTTTTTTTAATTTTCTCTAAAACGGTTTGAAAATTTCGAAAAGTATAAACGGTATTAATCATTTCAGCAAAAATTTTATGAGAACGCATTTTTCTCAAAATGTCAATGATGAATTCTCTTGTAAAGACGGCAGACGGTAAATCCGGGGATATACTGTAGAAATATAAACGTACGCAATCGGCTATTTAAAGAAATTATATCTACCTATTGTAAATATTTGAAATTGTTATAATATCGATATTTAGTTGTCTCTTTATTTTTTTAGGTAGGTTCTCCAAGTTTTTTGTATATTATTTAAATACAGAATAAATATGATATTTCTAATAGTAAAATTAAATAAGCTGTTCCCTTTAAAGCCATTGTACACACTAGAAATGTAAAAAACAGTCTCACAAGACTGGCGCTTCCAGCCTGAACACCTGGACGAGACGTGAACGCTACGCTAGACGCTCTCAGCTTGAACGTAGGTATCTTTAAGCGTTTTTTGCATGTTAGTCAAATTATTTTTTTTTCACTAAAAAATTACCAATAAAGTTTCTATTTAGAGTCTAACGCAGCGGCACTTTACATTTACTTTTTTAGATTTCCGTTTCAGTGGCAAAATACCCAGTATTTTTTTCAGAAATAACACATTTGTTTCCTCTATCTTTTCCACTTAAAGAGGTCCTCGTATTTACTATTTTACATAACCAGGATTTTTTTTACAATCATTTTTAAAGCGACCCTTGTTTCATTTAAATGATAAAAGCTAAAACAGCCAGCTCTACCTCTCTAAAAAAGGATTTTTTTCTCATACAACGGAATCTGGAAATGGCCAATCAATCTAAAATAATTGGCTTTGATTACATTTTGTTACATGACGGGTAACTTGTCCGCTGGCGAAATAAATTTTGCCTTTATTTTCGGTGCCTAAACAAAAATAAAAAGCACATTTTGCTTTAACAGTGTTTTGTTTGTATTGAATATTAAAATAAATAAAAAGAAGTAATCACTAAATTAGAAATTTATTTCCTTATTTATCTACATAATACATAATGTTGGTAAGAACGTTCAAGTCTAATTATAACACTGGCTTCAAATAATATAATGCAAAACTTCAAGCAATATAATTCAAAAAGACTTGAGCAATACAATGCAAAAATAAATCTTTATGTTTTACCAGATCTTCATTTCTAATATTTATATGTTAACTTATTATTTGCATAATATTTTTTTAATTCCAGAAGCAATATTATATATTGCTTCTTTGTACCAAAACATATAAAATATATAATAATAGCTTCCGTATATAGCGTTCAACGCCTTGGGAGTAGCAAGGTACATCTTGCCATACTAGAGCCGTTCGGTATACAAGGAAGGTAATGTGGCTAGCACTACGCTTCAACCGCCTATTTTATTACCTCAGGATTGTGAATCTCAAGTACTCATTTAAGGCTGAGTCGACCTAGGTACCGAAACTATTTTTATTTTAATAAAAATAGTCGGCTGATGGAATGCCGGGTGTGGGAATCGAACCTACTACCTTGAGATTGGTAGACGAGAGCCTGTACCTCTACGCCACCGGGCACCTATATAAACTAACATATAAAATATAATATGCAATAAAATCTCTCAAAAGATATGCAATAAAATTTATGCACGTCCACTTTCGTGGTTATTGGTATTTACTTTATACTTTATACTGATATTTTTTACTTTATTTGACACAAAAATAGAATGAATTTTGATAGTGCCTAGCTTAAAGCTTAATTCAGAACCTCGAAATTAGCGCAGAAGGGTTGATTGAAAGAATTGGGATTGGGAAGAAATTGGGAAGAATTGGGAAGACATTGCGCAGATACGCAACCTAATGGGCGAATTCGTGACAAGGCTGATATGATTTCCCCTTACGTATCAAGTGCTGTATGGTGGAGACACCAGTCGTTCTGCGGTCAACACATAAAAAAACTTATTTTCTCTAATTCGGCCAGCGAAGACATATCGAAGACGGTGTGGATCTGACGTGGCATGACGGTTAGATGGAGTAGCTATGCTAGATCTTGCCGTCTTGAAACATATTATGTAGTTATTTGTTATTTTTCAACTGGATTAAATCAAGACATTTATTTTTTTACGAATGTATCGGTGTCTTGAAGCAGAGATCGGAACGTCGCAAGTTCAAGATCTACAGGTACTGCAACAAATATCGACGGACAATATGGCATGTAGGTACCTAAAATAGGGTTTGGTTTGGTTTGTACGTACGTACGTATAGGGTTAAACCTATTTTAGCACAGATGCTTCTCTATTAGTCCATTGGTTGAGATAATGAATGCGTCAACCTCTATATTTTTCAGTTCAGGCTATCCCTAAGTTCATTACAAAGGTCTTGATATTTTGTCACTTTCTTCACATACACACTTCTAATGTTATTGTCCAACGGTATGGCTATATCAAAACAGCAATCTATAACAAATGCAGTTTGTTCTTTTTATCAATTGACAAGATGTCTGGTTTATTATGTTGTAGTGCCTTATCAGTTTATGATAAATGCGTCCGGTCCCAATAAATTTTTATGTTGTCATTTTCCATTTTTGTTTTCCCATTTTTTTTATTATTATTATTATCTGAATCTGAAAGCTGCAGAGTTGCCATATTAAAATGTGTAATATCTGTAACAGATTTTACGAAAAGATCTTTGGATGAAAAATACGCGATTATGTATTGAAAATTTATTCGTGTTAAACATAGAGTAAATAACAAAAATAAAAATTCTCGATAGGTACTGAATACGTCGTATGATCGAAAAAAGTCGTTGAGTTGGCTTGGAAATGACGATTATTGACATTTACCATAATATTTTACATATGAATTAACAGCGATCTTCATTTCCAAGCGAACTCTGACGCCGTTTTTTGTTAAATCATATAATATTAGATTAAATTGTTTAATGGTAGGAAATCCGTATTATTAACGTACTATACCCAAAATCAGTAAATATACGCGCTGCGCTGTAAACAAATATCAGCGCGCAGCGACGCAGAGCTAAACTAAATCCCGGAATTCTCGGACAGGCTGACGGTAACGCCAGCTACATATCAGACAGGTTTCGTGCCTCGAAATTGCTCATTAGGTTGCGCATCTTCTGATTTCTTCAATCAATGGTAGAAATTTGTTTCTCTAATTTCAATGTAAGCATTCAGGCAATAAAACTTAGCGGTAGTAATAACAAATTAGTAGTAGGTAGTTAACAAACTTTTACTTCTTCCTCCAATTATATTTCAAAATTTCCAATAATATCATTTTGACCTTTAATTATCATCATCCGTCGAGAGAAATTGTGGTTAGAGATGAAAAGTTGATTGTTTTAAGCTAGGTTGACACGGGTAGTGAAGCACAATCGTGTCTCACATTTTCGTGAGCTACGAAAGTACCAAAAAGCCATTCGTGAAATACGAAAATCGTCCAGCGATCGTAGGCTGTTTACACGGCAAACGTGCCAGTCTTCTATAAAGATCCTTTCGTGGAAGTTTGAAGGTTGTATACTAATGTGCCAAATATTACGACATTAAAAGACGAGTGAAAATAATTAATTGTGACATTCATGTCAATATCTCTTCACAGAGTTGCCAATATTTACTATTTTACGTCTTTTCATGAGATATTTCTAATTTACTTACGAGTCATTACTGCATATAAAAATTGAATTTATATTTTTATTTTAATTATGATTTTGTAATGCATATGAAGTTAATTTTTATAATCATATACTAAAATATATTTCAAAAATATTACTATTAAATATTCGAACTCTTTTGCAACAATGATTATAATCGGAAGTCAATCAATATTTTCTAATGCGAGAATAGTGCAAAATATGCCTTTTTTATTTCAACTTACTCTGCGATTTCTTATTCACGATCGATTTGGTTCGCGATTTCTTATTCACGATCGTGGCGTCTTTCGTATTGATTCGTTTCTATTCTTCTTTCACGAATCTACTGTTGACATGAGGCGTTGTCCACGAAAGTGTGGGCCAAGATCGTGGTTCACTACCCGTGTCTACGTAGCTTTATATGCTTTCTCTATGGATACAAATGACTACCGCAAGCTGTTGCTAGGATATTGTATGAATTTTAATTGTTTCTTTTACATTGTTAATGATAGTAAACTCTTAAGTACAAAGTACCGTATGATCGAGAAAAAACGGCGTCAGCGATGGCTATGAAATGAAGATCGCTGTCATTTTATATGGAAATTTATATGGGAAATATCATCGATCGTCATTTCCCAGCCAACTGGACGCCATTTTTTTTCGATCATACGGTATAACTGAAAAGAACTATTTTTTCCACTAATACTGAGGTTCTGAATAAAGCTTTGTGATTCACTCAGAGCCTTGAAATTAGTGGAATAAATTAGAGGTTTTAATTAGAGTAGAAGTTTGCTATTTTAATTCAATTATATTTAGCACATCAATTAGTGGTAGTAATTTTCAATTGGTAGAGAAACTTAACAAAATTATTAACTCTTTGCACTAATAATTATACTTCAAAAGGGAAAAAATGAAAAGGGAAAGTAATGCCATTTTGACCTTCGATTTTTATTTTTCTGATCATTATACATTATTACTTATCAATTATTATTATTATTGCGATGGACATAAATATTATATACTCTTTCTACTTGTAGGAGTTAAGGCCCTTTTTCACGCTTCTGCTACTATGTATATTTTATTAACCTGCTTTGCTTTAGCCTCCGTTTACGGTTACGTATGTGAAGAGAGTTTGATTTTCCAGTAGGCTGCTGGTTTTATTTGGTGGTACGATTCGTACGATATCGTACGATTGTCGCTAAATCGATTATCTAGCGAAAGCATCTAGTTCTCGTCATTGTAGTATGACCTTTGGTATGTAGTCTGCAATTTGCTTGTCAAATCGAAGGATCCAGCCCAGCTCCTCTATGGAGCTCTAGTATGGTGTAGAGCTTCCGACAATCAAATCAACAGACTCCAAGTCTTTGAAAACAAAATCCTCCGCTACATCATGAGCTCCCTGGTATGTACGCAACTCCGACATCCGCATCGACCCCATCCCCAAATACCTTCGAGATCGTGCCTTGAAGTTCTATGGGAAAATCGGTACTATCCCCAATAGTACCCTAAAAATCTTCGACTACAAGCCCGAGGACTATAGAAACTTCAAATACTCCCATCTAAAAACTATTCTTCTGGACAATTAACTTTGTCTTCCCCCCTTCTCTCAATATAGTTCTCCCAATACCTCACAAATAACCCTTCTCTTTCTCCCCAATATCAGCATGGTTACTCGGAGGTGGACTGTTTTTAGTGGGTAACAATAACCGAGTCCCACACTGTCTAGGAGTTGTTTCTATGACCGTCTCTCTCGAGATGGTTATGGGAATGATCACTATTCGTCTATAAAATATTTTTAAACCACCCCCTCGCCAAAAAAAAGAAGGATCCAGCAAAGTCGGCCTGATGACGGGAAGAAATATCCGAAACCGGTCGTCGGATGGCTGTTTCCTTCGATCTGATGAATTTAATGCATTTGTGAGGTTAAGGCCTTTTTCACGCTTCTGTATACCATATATATTTTATAAATTTAAATACACAAATTGAGAAATAAATATTAGATTCCCTGGAAAATATCGCTCTGCTGTGTATACCCCTTTGATATCGCATGAATATGTAGAAAAGATATATGTGTCTGGATGTATATCTCATATATATTCCATTGTAAAACTGTTCGTTGATATGCAAAATTGTGCCATTCAAAATATCACCGAGCGCATATTTGTGTAATAAAATTCAAAATAAACTCGCAGCTTACATCTTTCGGAGATACGCGGGTTTAGGGACCCGGCAGAATTTGCGTAAACGAGATATTACAATTTGCATAAATAAGAGACTCGAGTCGCAGCTTTAAAACATAAATTCGAGGACACTAAACGTTTGTAGAAAATATTTGGAAGATGTACGTTCTAGGCTCTTTATTACGAATGTAGCAGTAACTTTGTATTAGTTCCTCGTATTTAAATTACAACACCTTTGTTTTAGAACTTACCATAAAGAATAGGCTCTTTGACAAATACATAATTATGTCAAAACAATTTATTTTAACAAACTTCCATTTTGACCCAATGTGAGTTCTTTTTAAGAATATATCCTCAATGAGGAAATATACTACTCAAAACAATTATCGTATATTTGAATAAAAATCATCATTACATATTTCTAAATGAAGCATGCATTTTTCTGCCTTTCTCTTGTATTTTTTTAGGATAATTAGGGTATGCACTGATATGTAATTTTTAGTCGGTCGACGATTTAGTTGCAAAAGTGAAAACAATACATTCTGATGGAACCGATCGGCCCAATATTTGATTACATTGCGTAGCCTTACGCTATGCGCTGACAGGCAATTTTTAATTGGCAACTATTTAGTTGCATATTTGTAACCAATATGTCCTTATGGAGCCGCGCTCACATGCAATCAAATAGTCGGCCTATCGACTTCAAAAATATGTATTGTTTACACTTTTGCAACTAAATAGTCGGCCGACTAGAAATTACAGATCAGCGCGTAGGCTTATTGTATCGAATTTCCCTTCACAGAATTTACCTTCATACTATTTAAAATCATAAGTCAGGGAATTCGTTCAAGTGTGTTCGTTCAAGGGTATCTCAGAAACTACTGGAGCTATAGAGAGTCGGTTAAATGAGGAAAGAATTGCAGTTTTGTGAGGAAAAACGTATTATGCGCCTTTCGGATTTTCGAAAAAGTTTATGGTTTACTAAATATTTTGAAAAAAAAACCTATTTTAAAAATTCTCCCTAGTTCTATTCTAATCTATTTTAGACAAAAAGTTTTCAGATAAAAGTTGTAGGTTATCTCTCTATGGGAGCTACAGGTGCCCGACGCAATGTTGCCCAGTCCGCCCCGTAGGAAAAACTTTGTACAGTTGCAATCCCTATTTCGGCAACTTTTTGATAGACAGATAACATCATGCATAGAATAAAAATAGCTTAATACTAAAAAAAATTATGAGCGTAATCAGTTCTTATTATTAATTAAACATAGTTCCGGCAAACTTTTTGATTGGCACCCTGTTAAAAGTGTATTCTCCAAAGATATTTAAACTCGGGAGATACAATGGTCCATTCATAAAACGCTCTAAAACTTCATCACACATTGGTTTTCGAAAATCAACGAGTGCGAGAGAGAATGGATAGAGAAGGAAATAGGGGTATCTGCGCAATGGCAACAATGTAAGTGTGTACAAAGATTAGACGTTTGATGTGGCGTTCCAGTGGCGTACCGATCGACCGAGAGTATTTTAAGTAATTTAAACAAACCTAAAAATTAATATAATTTAGAAATCTGCTATTTTTTGTGTCTAGGTTAGGTGTCTCTCTGATCTGCAGAGAAAAGGATATAATAATCTACCTTACCCGAGGGGTATCTCACTATTGGAATTACATGTACATTTTCTTGGCAGTCGCTGGCAGTCATTGGCAGTCTTACGACAGTCGCCTATAATAATTACATGGCAGTCATATTCTTCGCAGTCATTGGCAGTCGCTTGGCAATAAAATTGTATCTTGGCAGTATATGTAAATTTTTTATCTTAGTGAGACACCCCTCGACCTAACTTTACTTTTTTTTATTTAACGGGGAAAAGTTAAATTTGGATTTAAATGATACACTCTCTTGTACACAATACATGAATGCATCATATTTTAAATTAATGTGCACAGAAATCCACAAAATAACGCAAAAATACTATAATACTGAAAATAAAGAATACGGAGCTTGAACGGCGGCAGAGCAACATCGCAACAGTAGAATCTAGGAATTTTCATTCATCCTCAAAATCTGTTGTACTATGTCGGCATATTTCTAAAACTCACGTTGCCAAACTGCTTTTTATTATTAAAAGAAACACGACCATGATATTTTTATTCCATTATAAAATTTAAACATTTACTTATTTATTTAATTATTTACATTTTAAACGCTATAAAATAATATTTCGAATTATTTTGCGAGACAATCTTTAACGAGAGGGAGGCGTTCACCGGCAAACTATTGATGACGCTCCTGGCTCTTTCTTAAAATACGGCCACTATATCTACGCCTATTGCGACATCATTTTCATTTGATTATAGGATACCCGTATTTATTTATACGGCATCTTTCCTCCTCGTTTTTTTTTACATACGTTCTGAAAAATAAATCCGACCAATCCAAGGTCTGATATCACGTTTTAAGCCTATCCACGATGACATCTCAAAGCTCTCAGGCTTTCCTCCTTAGGACAAATATATAGCTGAGCCTAAGATATTGGCGGAACGTGTCGCCCGATGGACTCTCTTGACCTCATAAATTATTTAAATCAAGAGACAGGAAGACAAAGAGGAAGGAGGTGTGTTGAAGGATATTAAAAAACACTGTGGCAGTGTGGCAGATATCAATGAAATTATATGGGATATACGCTTTTTAGGAATTGAAACATTGAAGAGAGTATATTTAGTCAGATTGTTGTTTTTCTTTAACGTTTATATACTGAATGATCGAATAAAAACGGCGTCAAAAACGTCGACTGAAAATTGATGAATTATTGACATTTACCGTATAATTTTATATAAAATACCGTATAATCGCAAAAGCAGTATCAAAAACGGTTGGGGATGACAATCGATGATAATTTTGGCGAGGTCCAGTCTAGACCTCATTGCTTGGCCGGTACTCATTTTTGTTTTTTAATGGCGCTGTTCTTACTTTTTATTTATTTTCATTATTTGATGATTGGCCTTGCCAAAAATATCACTATTATCGTTATTCTTTAGCCAGCTTTGACGCCGTTTTTATTTGGTCAAACGGTACCAGCGATCTTCATTTCCAAGCCACTGGCCACTAGCCACTTTTTACGATTTTATGGAATTGTAGCATTTTTGTATGTCATTTGAAGAGCTGTTCAATTGACCTTTAGTGTAACTATATTGTAATTTAAAGCTTCGGAAGCCCGGAAGGTGCCCGGTGGCGTAGATGTACAGGCTCTCGTCTACCAATCTGAAGGTATGGGTTCGATTCCCACACCCGGCATTTCGTCAGCCGACTATTTTTATTCAAATAAAAATAGTTTGGGTACCTAGGTCGACTCAGCCTTAAATGAGTACTTGGGATGCACAATCCTGAGGTAATAATAGGCGGTTGAAGCGTAGTGCTAGCCACATTACCTTCCTTGTATACCGAACGGCTCTAGTATGGCAAGCTGTACCTTGCTACTCTCAAGGCATTAAACGCTATATACGGGAGCTATTATTATTATTTTATTAAAGTTTCGGAAGCAGTTTTAAAGATCTCTCTCTCTTCAGTCCTGACCCCCATTAGGGAGTGTAGTGGTCATCGTAACATCATGGATGATTTTTCTCCATGCGCCTCTGTCTTTTGTCATCTCGATGACATCGTGCATTAGCTTGCTACAGCTAGTCGTGATCTGGTCTATCCATCGAGTTGGAGAGCGGCCACGTGGTCTACGTCCCTCCACCTTGCCTTGAATTATGAGTCTTTCCATATTGTCCGGACTTTTCCTCATTATATGTCCAAAATATTTTAGTTGTTTTAGTCGGATTTTACAGGAAAGCCTGTTAGTAATATTAAGTTCATTTATAATGGAAACGTTTGTACGGCGTTCAGTCCATGGGATACGGAGCATACGTCTATAGCAATACATCTCGGTAGCATCGATCTTCTTACGTTCCGCCTGCCTGAGAGTCCACCATTCGCAGCCATACGTCAATATTGGGAGTACCAAACAGTTGACTAGCCGGTTTTTGGTGGCTCTTGAAATCTGGCGGTCTTTCCAGATCTTGGTCAGTCTCCCAACAGCTACCTTTGCCATGTTGCACCTACGCTTCACCTCTTCTTCCGATGTGCCTGTATTTGTCAATAGTGATCCCCCAGGTATACGTATGACTTAACGACTTCAAACCGGTCGATATGACTTATATTTGGATGGTTGTTATGTTGCCTCTCAACTATCATAATTTTGGTTTTTTGCGTATTTAGTTCCAGACCGAGCCGATTGCTTTCGTTTTCTACCCTATTTACTAGATTGATTAACTCTTCTTGACTGTTAGCGCTGTAGTAGTGCTGTATCATCTGCAAAGCGTAGATTATTTATTTTTTGGTCATTTATTGAAATGCCTCCTTCCCATGTTTCTAGCGACCTTCTCATTATGTATTCTCCGTATATGTTAAATAGTTGAGGAGACAATATACACCCCTGTCTGACTCCTTGTTCGAGGGAAAATTCCTTTGAAGCTGAATCCAGTATTCTAATTGATCCTGTAGTGTGCTGATACAACTGAATGATAAGTGAAATAAGGTGTTGCGGTACCCCCACTTCCTTTAAGATTTTCCACAAGTGATGCCATCTGACTTTATCGAAAGCTTTTTTATAGTCTACGAAACAAATATAAAGAGGGATGTTGAATTCCCTTGCTTTCTCTATGATTTGGCGCATATTCAGAAGATGTTCCCGAGTGCCTCTGCCCTTGGTGAAACCTGCTTGTTCTGCTGGAATTTATCTTTCTAGAAAAGCTTTCAGTCTTTCATTTATAATTTGCAACATTACTTTACTGGCATGTGAGATAAAGGAAATTGTACGATAGTTGCTGCACTTATGTATGCTCCCTTTCTTGTGGAGAGTGACAATGGTGGAGTGTGTCCAGTCGTCGGTCGGGCCATTCTCCTGTGTGCCATATTTTATTACAGATCAGATGAAGCATTTCTAATCCAGGTTCTTTAACGGCTTTTACTATTTCTGCTGTCATTAAGTCTGAACCTGGAGCTTTATGGTATTTTAATTTGTTTATGGCCAATTCAACTTCACTTTTAAGGATGTCCGGTTCTTTCTCTGAATTTTCGTGGTGGTCGACATAGTTATATTCTTCACTGTCTTTGTATAAATCTTCGCAATATGATCTCCACACCTCAATAATGTCTTCTTTTTTGGTTCTTAAAGTTCCATTTTGATATTCGATTGCCCAATTTCTGGCTTTGAAGTCCCTGGTAATATATTTTATTTTTTTGAAGAGGTCTCTTGGTTGGTTATTTAGACTGTGTCCCTCGATTTCTTTGCATATATCAGAGTAAAATTGTTGTTTGTCTCTTCTTGCTCCTTGCTTTATTGCCTTATTCAGGTATTTTAGTTCTTCTTTCTCTTCTTCAGCCTTTCCGGTGGAGAAGTCTTCTGTCTTCGATGATCTGGAATGTCTCGTTCGATAACCAGTGTTTTCGTTTTATCGGTTGATCTTCTTTTCTGACCCTGTTGCAGTTGTTGAGCATTTTTTGAAAGCTTCCCATATTTCTTGGGCTGTTGTATTTTCTGTTGAGGTAATCAAATCAGGAAAGAGCCTGGGTTCCTTGGAGAATTTCTTCGCTGTTTCTTTTTATTAATCTTGTTGGTGTTATGTGGTTGAAGGGTGTTTTGAGTTTGAGTTTTATTTTTTTTATCACATATTGCCCCTGGTAATGTACGTGCTGTTTGAATGGAGGATTTCCAGCGGGTGTTGGTCAATATGTAGTCTATTTGATTGCGAGTTCGGTCTCCAGGGCTTCTCCAAATATAGAGTCTGCGAATGTGGTGTTTAAATCTAGTGTTCATTACAGAATAGCTGTTATTGATGGCAAATTCGATTAAACGGTCTCCTCTTTCATTCCTCTCTCCCAAGCTGTATTGTCCAAGGATATTTTTTAGATCATCATTTATTTTGTTGTTCCCAACTTTTGCGTTAAAGTCGCCGCAAATTAATGTCAGTTCTTTGTTTGGTATATTCCTGATGGTAAGTTCTAATTTATTGTAGAATTCTTCGATTTCATTGTCCTCTGCCGTTGCTGTCGGTGCATATATTTGAATGATGTTGAATTTATGAAGCTTGCCGTCTAGTCTAAGGAGAACTATTCTGTCGTTTACAGCTCTAAATTCTATGACGGATTTATGGATTCTGGCTGATATCAAAATGGCTACGCCTGTGAATGTTTGTTTGTCATTGCCAGAGAAATAGACATAATTTCCATTAGAGGTTTCGAAGTAGCCCTCCCCTAGCCAGTGTGTTTTCGCCAGTCCCGCAATTTCGATTCTGTACCTTGACAACTCGCTTTCGATGATTAAAATTAGTTTTAAAGATAACATAATAAAAATGATGATATTTTGTCATTTTCAGCTTATTCAACCATTTTCAATTATGGTATTGCCTCCCTCACATATTTAGATACTCTCTTTGTAGTTAGGCCCATTGTTGTCTATTGTTTGCCATGCAGGCCCAAATTATTCCTGCCCTAATTCCCTAATATAATGGTCCAATCTCAGGTTCGGTCTTTCTCTAGGTCTCTTAATTCCTCGTGGGTACGATGTTATAATTTTTGTGGTCCGTCTGTTGTCCGTCCTTCTTCCTGCCCATTACCGCTTGAGGGATTTGACTCTACGAATGACATCTATTACCTGGTTCTTTTGTCTTATCTACGCTATTCTTTTAAGGTCTCTTCTTGGTTATTCCCAGCATATTTCGTTCCAGTGAGCGTTGTGCGACCTGTAGTTTCCTTATGATGTCTGTTTTAAGTGTCCAGGTTTGGTTAGGCGCATGCAGAGGTCATCACTGGTAGTACATATCGGTCGAATTATTTCTTCCTTAAATAAAGTAGTGTTAGATAACATTCTGGAGGTAGAGATTCCGAGTTGTGTACTACTTGTCCCCTAAATATATGTATTCTTCTACTATTTCCAGTGTGTGGTGTTATTTATTAGAATGTCTTTTCTGTCCACTAGTTCGTTGTATGTTGCTTTAGTTTTTGCTAACTTCATTTTAAGGCCCACTTTATTGCTGGCTGTATTGATTTTTCGTTAATTTGTGCTTGTAGTTCTTCAGGGCTATTGCCAATTAGGACTATGCCATCATCTCCATCTCCTTTTAATCCTTTGTTGGTCCAGTCCAGTTGACGGAAGATTTCTTCTAGTGTTACTGTAAACATCTTTGGGGATAGTGGGTCTCTTTATCGTACTCCTTTGCCAGTTGGAAGTGGATTTGTCATGTAATAGGTTATTATTCCGTTTATTACAAAATTCCATTCCATTATTCCAAATGTTACCGATTGGCTATATTTTCAAAATTTTGCGGAAGGCAACTCATTACGATTTTTATAATAATTATTCTAAATTCAAAACACTAATGTAACATGATATGGCTGTTAAATGAAGCAACAATTTTAAATATTAATGTGAAAATGTGAGAAATATCGTTTAAGTATAAATAGTCGAGACAAAGTACAAACAACATAATATATACACGATGTTACACAAACATTTATAAACAGACATTCAGAAAAAGAAAATTAAAAAATGTAGAGATGTGCTAACAGTAAAATTCAGCGCTTCTAATTCGTTATCCAGAATCTATAGCAATAACTTTCGGGCAAATCATGTTCTAAGTACCTAGTTATTGTATATTTTATTTTTCTTGATCACAAAGGTATGAGACTCATAAAATTCTTATAATTTCAATAGTATCTAATATTATCCTTAATATTCATTGGAATTACATCTAGCGTGGATCCGTGTTAGGCAAATGATAGAAGATTGGAAATAAACTTTGTACATCATATCATTTCCATTATTTGAATGCTGATGTCTAATTTTTATGGTAAAATATTGCTGATGATGGAGAGCCAAGATAGATGTGATGATGTGTTCTATACTTGAGTCGAGTACATTTATTTAATTTTTTTTTATATCTAGTGCTTCCAATGGGTATCTGTGTCTTCCTGCAAAATTTAATGAATATTCACCAGTTTACGATTGATTTCCGCTAAAATTCCTAGATTAATACGATCTTTCTAAGCATGTCTTTATACCTATATGTAGAGCCATTTATGCTGGATTTATCCTCGGTTATAAATTATGACTCATTATGAGTTTTATGAGTTTGCACCTGTGAAATTTTTTAGATTGTGATTTTTTTTATTTTCTCTTTGAAATTAGCCAACATCACTGTTTTTTATGAAGTATAAACTACATAGTTCAACTCATGATGGCGTATTTTCTCTTTTATTACAGCACTTAAATTGCTATAGGTATTATGTTTAAATATTAATTAGAACTGTTTTTAAATAGTAATTAGTAATATTTAAAGACATTAACTATAACTGTAAGAACGTTTAGTTAATTAATAAGTTGCTTTATCTAAGAAGATGTTTCGGAATATTGACTAGCGGATAATGAACGGCACTTAATACCAAATTTGTTTACTTACAACAAATATCACTCAAGTCTTCCTGTCAATTAAAACGTTATTTGTTGACCGGAGGGGTGCTCAAAACCATTAAGTGAATGTTGCAGAGAAGCCAGATAAATTTGTCCATGATAACTAAACCAGAGTCATTATAGATTGTCAGAGTTAGAGCAGTTAAATTAGAGAGGGAAGGTACTCAAAGATTTAGTATATTAATAAAGGATCAATTTCGAGCAAACAGGGTGGTTCAGGGTTCTAAAAAAGCTCTATATTAGGCTTCTGGTTTGAGAATTATCACTTTAATAACTAGAATCTGTTTATTTCATTCATTTTCGAATAAATTTTCTGGATATTTTAAGATTCTAAAATTGAAAATTAC
This sequence comes from Sitophilus oryzae, assembly GCF_002938485.1. Taxonomy (NCBI): domain Eukaryota; kingdom Metazoa; phylum Arthropoda; class Insecta; order Coleoptera; family Curculionidae; genus Sitophilus; species Sitophilus oryzae. Next base: position 47,561 of record NW_022147142.1, read on the forward strand.
TTATTGTAATAATTTACATACAGGGTGAGTTTCCTACTATGTTCTCTATGGGTATCTCGGAAACTAATGGAGGTAGAGAGTCAACAGAGAATTGCAGTTTTGTGGGGTCATAAATATGCGCCTTTTACATTTTTGAAAAAGTTCATGACTTACTAGATATTTCGAAAATAAAACAAATTTTGGCTATTTTAAAAATTGTCTCTAATTCCGTTATAATCTATTTTAGACAAAAAGTTTTCAGATAAAAGTTGTAGATAATTACATACCTAATGAGTTTGTGTTCTCCGATTTTTTCTAACGCCTGTCATTTTTGACATATGACACAAACATATGTTTTTTAAATGGAAACTATAGTTGGCCATGATTTCATAAGAAGTGCTATTTTTAAGCTTTTCAGCGATATAAGCTATAATGTTTTTTCAAAAAATTACTGAGCTCTAGCCAATTCTTATCTTTCTTGGCTAATTTCACTTAGTTAGCCATGGAAACAAGTTCAATTCTCGTTGCTCTCAGAAATGTGAAACTGTCATAATATCCAAACTTTGTAAATTAAAATAAACAAAAATTGTAAATATGAATTATATATACTCGGAAACGGTTGCTTTGAGGTACATTGTGTGTCTCTCGTTTTTTGCTTAGAATTGAAGAGAACCGACATATGCAATGAAATACAGGGAGAATATACCCTTTAAAAAAATAAAACTTTGATGTGCCACAACTTTATGACCGATCCTGTACACTTAAATTTATTATCCGCTAAAAATATATAAAAACCCTATAACTTTTATATTTAACTTTTTGTAGTACCTCTTATATTTTACCTAATAATGAACTGTTCCGATACATATCAGCCATCCTGTATTTTATTATAGTGTAATCAACTCTATTATCTCTTCGCCGGTTTAATTAGTAACAGATTCTTTTATAAAGGTGTCTTCAGATGCCATGAAACATGTTATGGTGACAGTTAATATAATAGAAACCTAAATGTGTCTCGACTCAATTTTGCAGACTGGATCGTAATTATAACGCTTTCTTTCGAGAAGAGGAGGAAAAGAAAAATACAGCCGCTATTTTATTTGAGGTTTTCTTTTTCTGAAGGGTGGAAGATCGTAGCCGCACGTGTTTCACGCCTATTTTTTGCTTTGTTGAGTTATTAGCAAGGTGTGCTTTATTTCGACTAATTTAGCGAAGAGAGAGAATTGCTTCACTTGTGTATACTTGTATTCATTTAAAACTTCCCAATATGGCGGACTTCAGTATGGGAGGCTTAAAAAACGAAAATCTCTAAACTGGAATCGACTGTACTTCAAATCGTTCAAATTGATAATCTGTGGTAAATCCAAAATCCAATTGAACTCTGACACTTGGCTGACATTGACGTTTACGGTTCCTTTTTTTCAAAGCTTTTTTTAAATATTTTCATTATTTTTTGAGTTTTTATTCACAAATTCTAATTGATTTTGTTCTTTTATTTAACCTTCAACCTGCAGTACTAATTATATAGTTATAAATAATCTTTTCACCGATCAAGAATTGACGAATAGGCTGGAAGATATTCAAAATGTGTAAAATGCTTAAAAACGTATTAGAAAACAATGACTCGTTCACAAATTCGTGAAAATAAATTAGTCCAGATGTTTGTAAAAAGGTCTCTAATTATTTTGAGAATTATTTTGAGAAGTTTCCTCGTATCAGTTATTTTCAGGTTTGTAATATGTACTATATGATAATAAATAGATTAAAACTTATATTTCAGGAAACAGCGCGGGCATTACAGATTGTTGTAAATCAGTTTTAAAATATAAAGAAGGTTTAAAACAGGTTTAAAAGTTGAGTTCGTAGAGAAGACCAAAATAAGGTAATGTTGGTAATGGGACCAAACATCAAATAACACTTGAAATATATAATTATGTACAATAATTGTAAGTAGTTTTTATGAATCTGTTTGATATCTATTGCATTGTTTTTATATTTCTTGAAATATATATTTTTTTGCTTTACAGGATACACAAAGAATAATAAAAAATACAGTTACTCACTAAAAGCACTTAAGGTTTGTAATAGATGTAGTTAGAATATCAAACACCAAACCAAACCAAAAATTATGTTTTATTTTACTGGTATTCCTCACATTTGAAGGGAAAGCCATTTCATAAATAAGCAGGACATTGTATAGTACACTCTATATTAATAATTGTTTTTTATCCTATACTTGTTAGTTAACGCATCACTTACTAGGTATAAAATTTAGTTCTGATTAACCTATAGTTGTGGTTGTTTAAACAAACATTTCTGGCTTTCCTGGCAGGAGTGTGAACACAAATTTAATAAAGGTATAATGTAGATAATGTTCTGATTATTACAGTTTGCATGGATGTTTTTGTATGTTGATATTGAATGAGTTTTTGAGTATTTCTTTTTCCTTCAGAGGATTGTGGTCTAATCTTTATATATTATAAATTTTCATAAATTATATCTACAAAATTTATTACCTTATAATTTTTTGCTAAATACTTTGTAGTTGATAGAGTTTAACAATATATAAAAGAACTATTTAAATAAGATGTTTGAAAATATATAGCTGTTTTTGCACACATCAATTCAATTTGTGATTAACTGCACTGAAATAAAAATAAATTAAGAGAAATGGGGTGATCTATCAACTATAACATGAAAAGCATCATCCTATTTCCAAGTCTTCTATTAATTTCACTTATTAAACAACTATAATTATTCACTAATCTTGATAATTCTAGGAACTCTCAGATATCGTCAAAACATGAAAACAAAAATTTACTTCCTATAGTTCTTACGTCTCTTTAACTGAAATATAAGAAACAGGGGAGTTAATATTCTCATTGAGAAAGTTTATAAAATACCTTTAAGTAAAATCTCTTCGGATCTGTGATAAAATACCTTTATTCTTATTAAATAATTTCAATAATATATGTTTTTATTTATGACAATCACCTAATAACCTAACTTTAACGTCAACTTGACAATCCCTGAAAAATATTATTGTTAACCAAAGAGTAAATCAATTTCTGAATTCGCTAACGCCAACTTATTTTTCATTAAAAAAAAATTACCAATTTTCGTAACTAGGTCGGCCATATTGAGGAACTTTTAAAAGAATAGTACTATAGATAAGTTTAATTTTAATACAATTTAAGTAGCTCTTATGTTATGCTAGGTTAGGTTAGGTTATAATTTTTTCTTATGGAATTTTTTCATTTTTGGATTCTTGGATACAAATTAGCATTTATTATAAGAGATTAATATGTCTAAAACCGTTGTTTCAAATGCAACACTATGTATTTTTTTTAAATAAGTCGAAGCAGATATAAATGCTCTTTCAAACTATATTAGGGTTTTCTATACCTATCTGGCTCAGATTTTGAATAAAAAGCAATTTTTCAATAAAACTCTAATCAAAATGGTTGATGTCGCCATGGCAGTTTTCTAGTGACACATAGTAGCTATTTTCAAAATCGACATTAATTTATGGGCTTTATTTAAATTTATAACAGATTATTTTTATGTAATTTGCCTACAATAAGGTTAATAAGTAAGTATTTATTTTTTATAAAACAAAAATAAAGCAGCATCTGCTGGAGGAAAGAATGGATATGTTACTAGTGATTTTATTTTGTGAGGACAATTGCTTGTTGGTCTGAAGGGTTTATGCTCAAAGATGTCCAAATAGGAATTTTGTTGACAAGAGTTCTTTTGAAAAATTACTTTTCCTATTTCGCAGAGCTGATATTGTGGTATATGAAAAACCTATTGGCAGAAACATGTCGTGAGAAGTGAAGAAAATGAATTTGCTTTAATTGGTTCTTTTATAGAAAGTCCAATACATCTACAAGTCATCGTAATATAAATCAAAGCACTACTTTTTTATTTGTCTTGGTAAAATAATACATACTTACTTATTAAACTATTGTAGGTAAATTAAATAAAAGTAAACTGTTATAAATTTAAATAAAGTCCATAAACTAATGTTGATTTTGAAAATAGCTACTGTCACTAGCAAATTGCCATGGCGACACCAGCCCTCCTGATTACCATTTTATTGAAAAATTGCTTTTTATTCAAAATCTGAGCCATATAGGTATACGAAACCCTATAGTTTGAAAGAGCATTTAAATCTGCTTCGACTTATTTAAAAAATACACAGTGTTGCATTTAAAATAACGAAGTTTTTATGTAAAATAAATATTTAAAATAGACCAGCAATTTTTCATACCCCCTGTATACCCCCTGTATACATTTAATGAAGCAATACATTTTTTTTAGTAAAGTTTATTTCTCTGGCTTCAAAGTCAGCACAAGAATTAACTCTGAAAAATAATGTACAGGATGGGTCAAATTCGACGCTTTTAAATGGAAACACCCTTTTCTATAGGAGATAGACCAAAACTAATATCGGTGTCTGGAGCTCAATTTTTGTCAAAAACAAGATGGTGAAAACCGCATATCGATATCTGTTACCGTTTCGGAGTTACAGGGTATTTTTCAAAAATATGCATTTTTAACAAATCGCTGTAACTTTTTTGCTATGGAACATTTTGTATTTTTATGAAAACATTTTCAAGGCACCTTTTTACGTAGAATTTAATGGTTTAAGTATATTTTTTTTAAATTAATAATTTAAGAATTATCAACAGAAAATTTGACTTTTTATATGGGACACCCTGTATATTTTTAATTTATTGAAAAGAATTTGAAATTACCTTTCCAAAAATATAACACACTTGATATTTTGCTCGATTCCTCTTCGGGATATAGAGTATATAAAAATTCGCCCGCTTTAAATAAGTGGGCTTTGAACGGCACCGGGTCTAATGCCAAAAAATTCTAGCTGTGAGCATCAATTAAAACGAAAATAATAATTGCTATGAGAGATGCAGAATTTTATAACAATTTAAAATATATTTAACCAACATCAACACATTTAAACTATATCTAATAACTATAAAAATAAATAGCAAACCAAGACATGAGATTTTGCTACAGGTGTTCGACATAACGACCGTCTTCTGTTATGGACAGACGGGGCAATTTTTGAACATTTCTCGCGGAATTCATTAACTCAGTAGGGGTGAAAAATACCCTCTCATAACTGCTAAGTATTTCTAATTCTTGTCTAGATTATACGGAAGAATAAGGAACCTTTATTCTTCCGCAAATATATCCATAGGATTAGATCCATGGGCACTAAGTCAGACGGCCTCGACGGCTGGGATCTTGGTTAGCTAATCAATTATTCTTGAAAAAATTTGCTGATAACTTCAGCGTTCAGAGGCGGTGCGTCGTCTTGCTGCAAAAATATATTTTCGAGTTCCATTAAGGGCATATCATCAATAAGGGGTCCAAAGTCTACTAGTTAAAAGTGGCGAACTTTTAAAAATTCTGTATTTCGAAGGGGATTATAACAAAATATCAAGTGTGCTATATTTTTGGAAAGGTAATTTTAAATTCTTTTCAGTTAATTAAAAATATAGAGGGTGTCCCAAATAAAAAATCGATTTTTCTGTTGATAACTCTTAAATTATTAATTTTAAAAAAATTATACTTAAACCATTAAATTCTACGTAAAAAGGTGCTTTGGAAATGTTTTTATAGAAATACAAAATTTTCCATAGCAAAAAAGTTACAGCGATTTGTTAAAAATGCACATTTTTGAAAAACACCCCGTAACTCCGAAACGGTAACAGATATTGATGTGCGGTTTTTACCATCATGTTTTGGATGAAAATTGAGCTCCAGACAACGATATTAGTTTTCGTCTATCTCCTATAAAAAAGGGTGTTTCCATTTAAAAGCGTCGAATTTGACCCACCCTGTACAGGGTGTTTTTGTACATTTTTTTATTATAGCATGCATATTTAAATATCTTGAAATATCTCAAAAATCATTTAAACATATTAAACCCTTACAATAAATGCTTTATTTTATGCCCATGAATCCAAAAATGAAATAAAATACCCGAGTGTTCCGTAAGAAAAAAAAAACTTTGGTATGGATCTTAGTTCTGACATACCCTGTACCTTAGAAAATAATTTTAAATTATGCACATTGCCTCTCTACATATACCCATAAAATATTTTGTTTCTACATCTTTCCGTTTCGTATAATCAACCAAGGCGAATGAGGTGCGCCACCCTGTATACAAACAGGGAGTGATTTTTTGCAGTGTTACATAAAAATGCCTCGATATTTGATATTTATGTTAAGGCTTCAAGAGCCGTGGTTGGACACATAAGCAACAACATTCTTCAATCAATTAGCTAGTTTTTAATCATCTGCTGATAATGCTAACATGGTTAGCGAAACGCGCGTCAGTGTAAAAGTAAAAGTGTTTTGGTGTATTGTACTGATTTAGTGTTTTATTTTGCAATTAGCTGTTGTTGGTTATTATTTTCGTTTATTCTCTAGCCAGGTAAGTCTTTATAGTTAGCCTGGCAATTGGGCAATTTTGGCAAGGTAATTCTTTTGTGTATTTAGTGTTATTATTGTGTGTTGAGTGTTGAGATGGACACCAGGTTGTAGTTGCTAATTGAAGCATTATTGATTTCACTGCGTCTTTAATCAGTTAGCTCGCCATCTTACCTAAATTTTCTAATTTTCAGCAAGAGCATCCATCAGAGGTTTTTCTTGTTAGCATGGCCTTGTTGGTACCTAAGTTTCAAATATAGAAAATCGATAACTATGTAATCATATTGCTTTATAAATATATCCTGTATTGAAGTATTTTTGAAGTGAAACTTCTTTACGCGCGCTGGGAGTAAAAATTCAAGGCCGTGACACACGACCTAGCGAGACCAAAAACTGGTAACAATCAATAGAAAATTTAAGACCGTAACACAGAGCTACACGAGCTAGCGAGCAAATTTTGTGAAAATGAATCAAATTATTTATTAATTTTTAATTTCTTACTTTTCCTACATTTCAAACATGTCCTTTAATCCTAGAATCTTGCAATTTAATAGCTGTTAGTAAAAAGTTACACTAAACTAACACAATTTTTTTATTCCCGCATTTTTATGTATTCTCGAATAAAAATAGTTTATTAAAAACACTTCGTGTAAAAAGAAACCATAATGTAATTTCACTTCCATTTCATTTCTTTCAAATCTTTTGGAAATACACGCAAAAGGCCAATCCAGAAAAAATAATTTAGCCGCATTAAAATACAAAATTACTTCTATTTTCTAATCTTTACCTTACCTCAATATCAGATTAATACTCAAGTTAGATATTAATAAAATAAAAGACAGAGAGGCCAACTTACGACAATTCGTTAGTAATTTCAAATCAGCATAAATATAGATGGAATTTTATTAATTAGTAAAATTATTTCTGTAATGTGCTTTCTAAGAGAATCTTATGATATTTGCATATCATGGGCGTAGCTACCGCAGGGTAGAGCGGGGCAGTTGCACCACCATAGCTCATGCCGTAGGGCATGAGCCTAATTAGGCATTAGCTGTCAAATATTAGGCATGACCCAATTTCTTGTAACAAGTACCATAACTTGAAATCAATTCTCAGTTGAATCAAAAATTTTAATACTAAAAAATAACATAATTTTTAACAACAGATTGGCATGTCATCTCTGGTGATGTAGACACTGAATTTTCCAGATTTACACAAACATTATCTGGTCTGGCATCCAAAGCCTTTCCTCTCAGGCCTGTCAAAATTAAACATCATAAACCCTGGACTACTAAGGGCCTACGTACATCTGCAAAAAACATGCGCTCTTTATCTCACCTAAAAAAATTCTCGGATAGTGTCTTCTTTCACGAGTACGTGAAACTTTACAGGAAAATTTACCATAAGACTATAAAAGCCGCCAAGGACATCTATTAAAATAGGAGGTTGACTGAGTCCGGTAATATTGCCAAAGAAACATGGTCGATTGTGAATGACTTGAGGAGTAAGGTTTCTTCGTCCAACATAACCTCAACTTCACCTGAGGACCTAAACAATTACTTTGTAAATGTGGCGAAGAATATAGTGAATACTATCTCACCCTCCCTTGATCCTCTATCATTTCTCTCTGACTATAATGTTAATTTGCACAGTTTCTTCCTTACGCCTGTGGGGTTGGCAGAGCTTCGCAATACATTAAATGATATTAAAATAAATCTTCAGCAGGGACTGACGGACTTACTCTTAAAATGTTCTCTAGTATGCCGGAATGTACATTAAACCATCTTTCAGCCTTAATTAATATGTAATTTGAAGATGGTGCTTTTCCAAATTGCCTTAAGTCGGCGATAATTATTCCTTTGCATAAAGGGAGGTGATAAAGAGCAAGCTTCCAACTATCGTCCAATTGCACTCCTTCCCACGTTATCGAAGATCATGGAGAGACTGGTTAAAAAAAAGAGGCTTGTATCATTTCTTCTAAAATACAAAATACTCACCCCCTTTCAGTTTGGGTTCTTGAGTAACAAATGTACAAATGACGCTATGTTTTCGCTGTTTAATAATGTATATTCCAGTCTGAACAACCGTCTCGTTACAGCAACAATTTTCTGTGATTTCTCGAAAGCTTTCGATTGTGTTAATCATAACATCCTAACTAACAAATTGCAGTACTATGGTATCAGGGGAACGCCTCTTGAATGGTTTAAGTCCTACCTTAACAACAGAAACCAGCGTGTGAGGGTTGATAAGACTGTGTCTTCTTGCAAGCCAATAGAATGCGGAGTACCTCAGGGCTCAGTGCTAGGTCCTATTTTGTTTCTGTTGTTTATCAACGATATTGCTAGTCTGGACATCAGTGGTAAAATCTGTCTCTTCGCGGATGATACTTGTTTCACATGGAGCAGCCCGGACACCACGGCACTTCATAGAACCATTTCCAGTGACTTAATCAACATAAAAACATGGTGCGATTCTAATTATCTGTGTCTCAACGTCTCTAAAACTAAAGTCTTATCATATAAAAGTACGTTGCTACCTTTTCAACTTGATAATACCACCATTGACGTCGTTGATTCTGTGAAATTTTTAGGCCTTGTTGTGGACAACTATTTAAAATGGGATTTGCACATCGATGCTTTAGCTAAAAAATTAAGTTCTGCCTGTTTCGCACTTAGATCAGTTGCTAATGTGCTTAATTTGTCAACATCTAGGACAGTCTATTATGCCCTTTATGAGTCGCATCTCCGATACGCACTTCCATTCTGGGGTGCGTGTTGTGCGACTCAATTTGAGCGTATCTTCAAATTACAAAAGAGAGCTGTGCGATATTCACTGAGGCTAACCAGTTGTGCTCACTGCCGGGACTTGTTTAGAAGATATAAAATATTAACTCTTCCTTCCCTATTCATACTCGAATCCGTCTGCCTAGTTCGCAAGCACGTATCGAGTATTTCTCTAGAGCCAGTTCATGGCTATCCAATTAGGAACGCAGAGCATAACATGTATCTGCCAACCCCTCACTCTGAGTTAGTAAAGAGTTCCCAATTGTACAATGCAAAAAAAAATGCACTATCATCTGCCATCTGAAATTAATTCCATTTCATCCTTTCCTGCATTTCGCAGAGCCTTGAGATCATACTTACTGGAGAAAGCCTTTTACGCGGTTAACGATTTTTTTATTAATATCTAGGGTTCTAAATTTAACACACATTCACTAAATTTAAGAAATGATTTTGTTTTCTATCCACTTAAATTTAGTATTGACATTATATACAGTTGTTTATTTACATGTATGTTTATATTTTATTTATATTTAATTAAATAAATTTTTGACAATGTACAATTTCTATAATTGTATAAAGTATTGTTTTAGTTTTGTATGTTTGCTGTTAGTTTTATATGTTTTTTTATTGTTAAGTGAAGTTTTGTATGTTTTTTATATTCTTTTTTTTTAAGCTTTGTCAACAAAATTGTTTAATTTTTTTTATGACAATAAAGCAATTTCTTTCTTTCTTTCTTTCTTTCTTAAATCTATCAATATCGATACTATAATAATATTCAGTGAAATTGAGTACCTACATTGTTAGATATTTATATTAAAAAAATATTTATATACACCAACACCAACATAATTATAACTTAATAATATATATGACTTACTCTTATAGATAAAATTCAGATTGGTTCAACAATTGAAGTCGAATTTCAGATTACGCCAGACCATTTGCATGCTACTTTTTAAGGTTACCATTATTTTTGAGTAACGTATTACAAAAAAGACAGACTTAGGTACCTACTTTGACATTTTTTCGTCCCACGCTAAAACAAAATCTAACCACGCCCATGTTGCAGGTGTAATTGGGTAAAATAGTTAAAAGACTTTTTAGCATGCAACTTAACAATTTGTAATTTTTATTTTAGCACACATTTCCATCGCATCCTGTCGCGTAGATGCTGCGTCATATAAAACTGGATGCAGGAAATTAATCGTTTATGGCTAGGGCTTATAAAAACATGCACCCGGATAAAGTATTTTTTAATTTAACATGCTAATCTCAACACAACCTAAAAACAACGTTTATGATTTCCATTTCGTTTGTTCGAATTTGTAATTTTTTGGTCCGTGAAAATTTATTACAGACAATATTATTATCAACTTCATAGTTTTCGCAGTTAATAATTTAAATAACATTTTTGTATCTTCAAATTAGCTTGAGTTTTTCGCTACTGATATAGAAATCTGTAAAATAAAAATTTATTTTGTGAAATATAATACTACTGCGTGAAATTCAAACGGAAACAAGTATGTCAAGCATTTTTAATAGACGAGTCATCTAAAAAGAAAAGGTTCTCTGAATAGTCACATTTAGACAAGTTAGACAAAGTTTTTTCTTTTTGTTTTATACTTCTGAAGACGGGGGAAATATACCTCCTAAAACATTCAGACAAAAAGTTTAGGAATAATTATATACAGAATACATATTCTATAAACTTATTATTTTTATTGTAAAAATGTATCGTAAAGCTGCATTGAACAGATTTTGATGAACCTTGGGTATCTTTTTAATTTCATATACACGGTGGTTCGAATTGTATTCGAAAAACTTCGCCAGTATATTCTGCAGATAAAAATAAGTAAAAAAGTTCCTATAGAGTTATGTCCAAAAATGTTTTCGGAGATACACGGTGTAGAAATTTTATTTTTATTACGATTTTTTCCAAATAATTCCTGAGCTAACGCCAATATTTGGATAAAAATTGGTGTCTGGATATTTTTTGACATGAAAAATTTGATTTCGATGACAGTCTGACTCTTACTACTTGTAGGAGGCGCACATACTTTTTAGGTGTTTTAATGAGTAATAACTTTACATAAAAAAGGATTCTTGGTAAAGATCGCTACGCGTAATGGTTCTCAAGATACTTTAATTCGAATAGATGTCATAATTGATAAAAATTATACACACATGTTGACTGGATAGTTATCAGTCTGAAATGATAAATTTCAAATGTTTTTGGGCCAAACATGCAACAGAAACTTTTTTATCGTATTTTTTTCTAGAAAAAATTATGAGTAGAATGAAAAAATGCCCAAATTTATCATTTCAATCAAATAACTATCTAGTCAATATATTTATTTTTTGTCAATAATGACATGTATTGACTATTTCCATTCCAAATATCTTGAAAGCGGTTTCTAGTAGCGACTTTTACCCAGAGATATTTTTTAATTAAAAAAACCACTGAAATGTATATTTTTGAACTCATTAGTTTTATACAGATACGGATGAAAAGTTATTACTCTTCAAATCAGTTAAAATACATGTAGGTAGCACCACCCTAAGTAGGAGTCGTATTGAAATCGAAATCTAATTTGTCATGTGAATTTTTTCCTAGATTTGATGTGCCAAACCAGACACACATTTTCATCTAAATATCGACGTTAGTTCAGAAATTATTTGGAATAAATAAAACTTCTACACCCTGTATCTCAGAAACGAAGCATTTTAGGACATCTTCTTCTTCAAATGTCATGTTCCTAGTGAACGTTGACGACTACCATGTCACCAATATCTATGTATCGCTCTCGATCTTGCGCTACATGGATTAATTTATCCGCGCTCAAACCTGTCCATTGCCGCAAGTTCCTCAACCACGAAAGCCTCTTGCACCCAATCCATTTTTCCTTCGATTTTTCCGTTAAATATTAGCCCGAGAAACTCATATCGAGGTCCTCTGATTATTTGGCCAAAGTATTCAAGTTTTTATCGCTTGATAATATTCAGAAGTAGTCTGTCGTGCTCCATGCTACTTCTTCATTTCTGGTTCTGGTGGTCCAAGATATTTTAAGCATTCTTCTGTATGTCCACATTTTGAATGCTTCGATTTTATTTATCGTTTCTTTATTATGCGTCCACGTCTCATATCCATACAAAAGAAAAAACCACGCATAACACTTTGTAAACTTCTTTCGTATCTTGAAGTTTAGTGAACTATTTGAGAGCAGCGACTTAAGCTTCTGAAATGCATTTCATGCTTGTTCTACGCGATATCTGATTTCGTATGAAGGATCGATATGTTCCACTCTCTCCAACGTTTCTTCATTCAACAATAATGAGGTCTCGACGAGCTCTACTTTATACTTACAACCATATATTAGGTTTTATTTATATTAAGTACAGTTCTTACAAGCTTCATAAACTCTGTTTACTAATTCTTGTAGATTTACGAGCTTTTCTGCTATAATTACGGTATCGTCAGCATTTAATATTATTAACTATTTCTCCTTCTATTACAATTCCTTTTTGGCCACTTAGGGATTCTCTAAATATGTTTACTGAAAAAAGCGTTAAAGATAGGGGGGGGGGGGTATGCAGCCCTGTCTCACTTCCCGTTTAATATTAATAAACCTATTATTAACCGATTATCTGTTACTCAGGGTAAGTAGCTGCTGTTTGGTTCCAATACAAATGCGAAACCAGCCTAATATCTTTGTTATCTAGCTGGATGTTCTGCAGACTTGATATTAGCCTATTGTACTGGACACGATCAAAGGCTTTTTCAAAATCAATAAAGCATAGGTATACTGGTGTTATACTTCCCAACATCTCTGCAGAAGCGTTTTCATCGTAAATAGTGCTTCCCTGGTTCCCATGCATCGTCTGAAACCAAATTGCTCTAAACTCAGAGCTTCCTCGCACTTGTTGCTAATCCTTTTTTGGAGAATTGTGTTTTGTGTAGAAGTAGTTTGAGCACATGACTCATTAGACACATGATTCATGATAAGTCTACATTTTAGGGCTTAAATTTATAAAAACTTTTTAATTATTTTTAACTGCAGAATATACTGCTAAAATTTCCTGAATGCAATTTGAACCACACTGTATATTAGTTGAAAAGAATCGACACCCTCCCACCATTTACTGGATACAATCTTTCTAATATAAGCAATAAGTATAGTAAATAAATCATTTTTCGTATGTCATTTATTTTTTTGTCCCTATTGCATGCTTTATAATTAGGGATTAAACGACTTACCTGTAAGGAAGTTCAATCCAAATTATACGAAGTTGGACACGTCCTCCTAGATCACCCTGTAGTAATACTTCTGTCACTGTTTTGAGCGCATGTTTAGAGAAAATGATTCACCGCCTCCCATATCACACCACTTTTGTGTCTCATTATACTTCTGAAGCATTCTGATCGCCGTTGGGTCGGGCATGTATCTATCATATAGGTCGTTTACCTTTGATAGTGTGATTCACTTTGTGAGACACATAGTGGGTGGTTGATCTAGGAGGACGTGTCCAACTCGTATAATTTGGATTGAACTTCCTTACAGGTAAGTCGTTTAATCCCTAATTATACTTCAGTTGGACACGTCCTCCTAGATCACCCTGTAGATGTTTAAAGAAATTTAAGGCGATCTGCATGTAAATTTGCTGCATTTTAAGAAAAGGCAAAACAAAAATATCTGTTAATTATAATAAGAACTTGATAGTATGTAACATTTATGGCATTTCTCGTTACGCTATTTTTCTTATTATATTATAATAATTATATGAACATAATATGTATAGTAGCTTATTGTTTATATAAATCATACTCTAATAAACTACTATGACAAAACTCATAAGGTTTTTATATTTTAATTTTCTATGTAACGACGAACAATTAACATTAAAGTATACAGGACTTAACAATCTACTTCTTATTTTCTGTTATTAATAATGTCGTTTATGTAATTAGTAAACGACTGCTCTTTCGCACTTATTATTGGTTTGTTATAAAATTTACAAAACGTTAATGATTTTTCGGACCAGCCTGCTGCGTTGCGAATGGTTTCAATGGTTACCCCCATTCGCAACGCCGCAGAAGTCGCGGCATGTCGTGTATTGTGACCTTTAAATTTGTCTACATTTACACCACCTCTTTTTAAACCCTCTTTTATCCACTTACTTAAGGACGGGTGGAGACCCGTCTGTATGGCTTTTTTGTTGTTATAAATAAGTATTGTTCGTTACCCCTAAGGTTTTTGGTACGTTCTATGTAATGCAAAATCGTAGTGGCAGCACAAAGATTGGGGTTTTCAGCAAAAAGAAAACTTGAAACTTCGGCTGTGCAGATTTTGGGGTAGATGGTTTTTAACATATCGTTAATTTTGATGTGCAGTCCTTCTTCCCTATGATGTATATTTTCCAACCATATATTTAATAGAGTTTGAATCCTTTGTGCTGTACATAAGGCCAGTAATAAGATTAATTTTATTGATAAAATTTTTAAGTCAAGGTCATGTAATGTATACAGTTTTCTAAGCATTACTAACACCGGGTGCGGATCCCAAATTTCTTCATGTTTTAGGAATGATGGTCTACATTTAAATATACCTCTCATAAGCCTTTCTACTGATTCAGTTTTCCCCGCATCTGTTAAGATTTTAAGGGCTGATCGGTGAGCGTAAAGGGTGTTATATTTTGAATTATTTTGATATTCTTGACTTAAAAATTTTAAAATGTCCTGAGTACTAGGTAGGAAAATCATGTTTAACTGACAAAAGACCCACCATTTTTTATATGTTGTATTATACTGTTTGATTGTGCCCAGAGAAATCTGGCAATGGTTTGTTTAGGTTGCAGTTGGGCCTAGGTCTCTTTCCTGGAAAATCATTTCCAAATTTTAGTAGTGATAACATTAAGGTGCAAAAAAAATTAAGGTTTTACACCTCCCATTCTATCAGTATATGATATTCTTGGTCTCAAAAACCTCTAGCGTTTAAATAATTTATAATAAATATTATATAATAAATACCCTAGCCCGATTTTGATGCATCAATACTAGGTTATTGAAGTACATTTAGGAAGCATGAAGTTTTGACCTGCACATTCTATGTTTCTGAGCCACCAGTCGTAAACTTCAGAAAAAAAAACTTGTTGGCACAAAGAACGCGTTATAATTTTCATTATTTTCCTTAAGGGCTTTGTATTGAGCTTATTCAAATCTTTTAATATCTATAAAGCCAGCAGTACTTATCTGCGGAACAAAAAGAAATTAAAGTGCCTATAAGTTGCGAATAAGCCATATTATATATAGTATGGATACATACTATCTATATCTTTTGGAAAATTTCAACACTAACTTTTTAATCTTAAACTTCTTTGTGTCTGTAGGATACATTTCCATTAATTTTGTATTTAAGATAAACTCTAAATATGAAATTTCTTGAGTAGGTATGAAAAGACCTTTTTTTTATTTGTTTCCAGTACATTCCGCTAAATTTTTGTCTAATAAAAGAACATCATCAAGATTCGTAGTCATTCACAAAGAATGTTTTCCCTTAGACAGTTAATTACAGGTGTTCAGGGGGTTGAAAAACATATGTTGCAATTGCAAGAAAAATAGCTTAAAATTCATATTTTTTCCCTGAATTTGAACCTTACATATATTTATATTTTAAAGGTTTAATTTAAATTCCAGTTTGCTGCAATGAGAGTTTCTCGATAAATATATTGTTTAGGTTAGTCTAAAATTTTAGGTTTAGGTCTACTAGTTTAGGACCTAAAATATATTTTAATCGCAACCTTATTTATTATAACCACTGGCTGTAAATAATCAATTATACCAGCATATTTGTTTTCAGTTCTAACCTGAATTATTGTCTCCTCCAATACATCCTGCCTTCTTTGGAATTCTTGCTCCCCCCCTTGTTCTTGTTAAAATGGATCTTCTTGTTAAAATGGCTTCCTCTTATCTTTTCATTATTCTGTCTGTGGACCTTCAGCTGGATTTCAAAGCACCCATTTTTAAGTGTTTTGGTTTCTGAAATAAGCCTGCTAGTATTTTTTTCCTTGGTATTGTCAAGATTCTTGGCTTTGCATTTTTCACTAAAACTTTACTAAAAGGCATATTATCGCTTATTTGGCCTATCGCATTGCCACGCTTTTAATTTTACTATTAAAGTGTGAATTTAATAAAAAAAAACCTTACGATGGTTCGTACAGTAGGATGCTCCTAACATTTTCTAACGGTTTCCCTAAATTTATCAGGTTTTAAGGGTAACTACCTTGGTTATTTTCTTCGTCTAGTGGTGACATTGTTTTTCCTAAAACCGTGCTGTAGGTCTATCAAAAAATATATTTCTTACTTTCTGTCGAAGAAAACATGATTTGGCCCTCCGGATTTAACCTCGGTCCTTATAATATACTGCAATTGCTAGGGATGGGAAAATTATTTTAGACTGTCTTTTGTTTGCTATATGGCAACCAAAAGGCCTCTTAAATTGCAAACTTGTGTACTATGTACCTTTAATAAAAGATAGAGAACATTTTTGGAGAGCGTTTAAAATATTTCTAATAAAATATTTTATAACTCAGCCTAAGCCTTGTATATAAAAATATATAAACAAGGGCCTAAGGTACACTTGTGCAACTTCTGCAGTTCCCCGTCCCCATAGCATATTTAGTTTAAGAACAATTACTTTGCACTTAGTCACGTACTCATTTTTGTAAACAATAGTTTTGTAGCTTTTATTTTTAAACAGATTCAGATTAGTTTTGACCTGTCTAAAAAAAATATAGTTCATTATTTCCAATTCAAAACGAACAATAAAATATTTATCAAAAGTGAGCACAAAGCACACTAGAAAAAGGTAAACAAACAACAATGTTGCGTCACCCAGGTGCTGTAGAAAAATATGAGAAAAACCATAGAGTTAAGAATTAAAAGAAAACCACTCCATTCGGCGTTCTGTGGCCGGGTATAATACATAAGTTACCTGTTTTAGCACAAGCTTTTATTTAATAAAAACTGCAAAGCATATTTTTCAACTACAGCCACAAAATAAAGGATCCAAGATTCAGATCATTTTAATAGTTCTCAGAGACATACTAGCATGCATAAGTCAAGGACTATGCTGGGTTACAATGTTTATGTGAGCATATGTTTATATCCACAAGGTGGATTACCCAGCTAGTAACTATTAGACAAAATCATAATATTTCTCTCACCATTTTCCAAATCCAGCCGGAAAATACAGATCATGTTAATAGTTTTCGGAGACATACTAGCGTGCATAAGTCAAGGACTATGCTGGGTTACAAATCAGTTTTTCTTTGCCTATTGATATTTATACGTGTATATAATTATACGTGGATTAACCCAGCTAGTAAATATTAGACAGAATCATAATATTTGTCTCACTATTATTGATAACCATATAGAGGTAGCGACTTGTCTGAAAATAAACAAAAATATTGCGTTAAGGATAATGGCTTAATTCGTATTTCCGAACACATTTTTGTTTTCTTTTGGGCTGCCAAGGTGACTTTGGGCTTTGGCCTTTTACCCTAATTTTCTAGGCACTTGAATATTTAGCAAGTGCAACTAAGATTTTGAACTTGAATATTTAGCAAGTAATCTTATAGGACATTGACGCTCAATGGGTGTTGCCGGTACTTGGATATTTAGCAAGTACTTTATTAGCACCCTGTAGGTGTTACTGACACTTGAATATTTAGCAAGTGCAACTAAGATTTTGAACTTGAATATTTAGCAAGTAATCTTGTAGGACATTGACGCTCAATGGGTGTTGCCGGTACTTGGATATTTAGCAAGTACTTTATTAGCACCCTGTAGGTGTTACTGACACTTGATTATTTAGCAAAAGTCCACCTTTTTTATGCCCAGAATAACGCTTAGGTTCCGTTAAATTTTAATATAGGTTTACTTCATCGAGCAGATAAGAAAAATTGCTTATACTCGAGTCGATAAAAAATTGTTTATTTACCGGATTCGATAGTGCTATGAGTCATGAATGGTATGTTTTAAGGCAGGCAATTTACTGCCGCGTCGCCGAAGAAAATAATATAATTTTAGGCAATGCGGGGTGTAGAATAATAGCCTAAACCCCTTAGATCATCTTATAGCTGTTTCTACTACCCTTGTTTACTTGTATGAACTAAAAAAAAAACTAATTAGGGAGTTAGGAGTTATTTACTTACTTGATTCATATGTATAGTGTTTTCTTCTCTTTTCTTTACCCATTTCCGCGAATTTTGTACAAAATTTTGTCTGCTAAATTTACACTGCTGCTCGTGCCAGCGCAAGAAGTATAATGAGACACAAAAGTGGTGTGATATGGGAGGCGGTGAATCATTTTCTTTAAACATGCGCTCAAAACAGTGACAGAAGTATTACTACAGGGTGATCTAGGAGGACGTGTCCAACTGAAGTATAATAGTGAAATTATACACATTACATAACGCTATTCTCAAGATAAAAAATGTGAAGATATTTTTTTTTTCATATAAATGTTTTGCTAGATAAAGAATTAAAATATATAGCAAACGAGGCAAAGAAATATATAAAAAAAGAATATGCTTTTCTTTTATCTAGCTTCTTAGAGAACTAAAATACTTTTTTCAACATGAAGTGAATATTGACTTTCTGATATAAGATACTATCAAAAATAAAAGTATACTTCGAACAAATAAAAAATCGCAAGCTTTCAAAAACATTTTTTTATAGATCTATTTACCTCTCATCTATTTACTTCTGGCTGAGTTGTATTTTTATAAAAAAAAACGGCTTTAATAATTTAGTAGGTTTAAGCTTCATTCAGAACCTCGCAATTAGTGGAATAAATTAATGGTTTAAATTAAAATAATCGGTTTGAGTTACACTTTATACTCTTTAGTTTACGACCATTCATAATGTCTAAAACGCACATTTAAAACTAATAGAATATCCTAGCAACCGCTTGCGGTAGTCAGTTGTATCCATAAAGAAAGCCTAATATTTAGCTTATAAAACAATCAACTTTTGATTTCTAACCACAATTTCTCTTGACGGATGATATAATCAATGGTCAAAATTATATTCCTCGCAAATTTTGAAGTGTAATTAGTGGAAAAGTAAAAAATTTGGTAAGTTTTTCTACAAATTAAAAATGACTACCACTAATTTTGATGTTCTGAACTCTACATTGAAATTTGAGGACCAAACTTCTACGCTAATTGAAACCACTAACATTCTCGTTCTCTTCTTTAACTCATTCGAGGTTCTGAATAGAAGCTTAAGTATGGCTAATTAGTGATCATTTGATTAAAATATATTTTAATAGAAATTTCCAAAAGAAAATGTTTATAATAATGTCTAAAAACTTCTTCGGAATTTATTTTTTTTTGAAAAATGTAGTTTTGAAAAACTCTAATAGAGCTCAACCGCACTGAGAACCAGGTCAGCGCGACCAGCATTTGATTTAATGGTATTACTGGTGGCAGCTAGTAATGTAACAAGCGTTCCATCTAGTTTTTATTATTTTTTTCGTTTTATTTTTCTTCATATTAAATTACCAAGAATTAAAATTTCCACTTTAATTTAAAATACTAAGTAGGAATTCGTTTTGAATCAAATTTATAGCTTTATATTTTTTAGAAAAATAAATTTCATACTAATTAAATTCCTCTAAAAATTTCTTTGATCATAAAAATAAAACAGTTACACTGAAAGAGAAATGTAAAAAATTAAAACGTTAATGTTTGCAAACATTACTGCGTAGAATCGTTATAGAAACTAGCTTGTCAGTCGTTTTTTCTTCGTAAAAGAAATTTGCCTAATCGACAAAAATGTTTAGCGTTTAATCTCCTCGCGTTTTCAGATGTAAAAAAGAAAAAAATATTTTAAATGTCTGGATACAATAATTACTCAAGAGGGTACTTTTTAGTAGAAACGTATATAAAACCCAATATACCTATTCATTATGCAATGATGCGGTTCGTCACTCTGTCGATGCGATGGGTTGTTTGGCGTTAGGTCGACGAAATACATCGACGCATAGAGTCGACAGAACGCATCATACTCACAGTGGACGCCTGGACACATCAAATCGACGCATCAGCGCATAATGACCTGATGCTTTAGGAATCGTTGACGTTCTGTTAAAATGACATAACATCAAAATTTTTGAATTCTTTTTTTTGTTATTCCAAGCATATTTCGTTCCATTGAGCGTCTTGCGAACTGTAGTTTCCTTATGGTGTCCGTTTTAAGTGTCATAGGTCATGACTGGTAGTACACATTGGTCAAATGTTTTCTTCTTTAGATAGAGTGGAATTCTAGATTTAAATATGATTGAGATTCTTCCATACGTACTCCATGCTAACTTAATTCTTCTGTTGATTTCTGGCAGTAGTGATCCCCAGCTGTGTATTAGTTGTCCCAAATATATATATTTTTCCACTATTTCCAGTGTTGTGTTATTTATTAGAATGTCTTTTCTGTCCACTAGTTCGTTGTACATACATTACTTTAGTTTTTGTTAAGTTCATTTTGAGATCCACTTTATTGCTGGTTGTATTTAGTTCATTAATTTGTGCTTTAGTTCTTCAGGACTATTGGCAATTAGAACTATGTCGTCAGCAAATCTTAGATGGTTAAGATATTCTCCATCTATTTTTAATCCTTTGTTGGTCCAGGCCAGTTGACGGAAGATTTCTTCTAGTGTTGCTCTGTAAACAGCTTTGGGGATATTGCGTCTCCCTGTCGTACTCTTTTCCCAGTGGGGAACAGAGGAGTTGTTTCATATATCATAATTAATCGCTTGCTTTGGCTTCTTTGTAGGGAAATTAAAACAACTTCAGGTGCACGTCATCAATGACACCATGCGTCGTCTTATGGAGTTTGCTGGTGATCGTATGTGCAACCAAAGTTATTTTAATTTCGCTATAATTATAATTATATATATATTAATATATTGTGTTCTAGTGGAATGATTTTGGTGCTTTTTTGAGCAATTTGTAGCTAAATTATTTTACTTTTCAGTATGTTTTTCTAAATTAAAAATGAAATGAAAGTTGTCATGTGTCAATTATAGTAGGGAAAACAAAATGTTCATATTTTGGTGTAAGTTTGAAACGCAAGAATTTGAAAATTATTTTATCATCTAGGTGTATTTTTTCTCGATAGTTTGGTATATCTGAATAGTTTTATTTTTTTCAGATATATGTTGTTGGAAGACACAACATTTTTTAGTACTTTTTACATTAAAACTATACCTTCCCTTTTGGTCCTAGTCAACAGACCTAAAAATAGTGTTTATGATTTTATGTAATGCTACTCTCTTTGAAAAATCATATTATTATTCTCTGTTGGGCAGTTACTCTAGCAGAGATGGTTCTCCATCCAAAAGCTGATCTCTACCATCATCAATTAAAGCTCGAATAGCCGATAGTTCAGAACTTAAAACCATCTTTACTAAAGAAAACGTCGGTAAACAATAGTAATATGAATTTTCAATCACAATGGACATTACAAAAACAATACAAATTTTTTAGAAGTGTGTTGATGAGGAAAAACAAAGGCATGCTTTCAATGCTTAAATTGCTGTAGATCGTTACTGTCTTATTCAAAAGCTAATATCTCAAATAAAAATAAAGCTAATGAGATGAGTCAAAAGACAAACTATCGAGGAAAGACATACTTGGAGAATAAAATGATTTTTAAATTCCTTGCTCTGTTAATATATTCCACAGTGTGTTTCAAACTTTCACTCCACTATCAATCTATAATATCTTTTGAATTTGCTGGTATAATTGACAGATGAGAACCTTTATCGTTAATTCAAAAAGATATACTAAAAACCATATAATTTTTAGCTACAGATTGATTAAAAAATCAACAAAATCGGTCCACTAGAACAAAATATATTAAATTTTAATATATATAAAAATTTTAAGGCCCACTTTTCGGCCGGTGAGTGTATAAGAGATCATTAGCCTTTTAGTATTCCGTATTTACAGGGAAAAAAATCTTGTTTGTTAAATCTCTATTTGGGCTCTCGCATTAAAGATTCGGTTAGGTTGTTCTCTTGACCACCGACCGAAAACCCACAGGACCATTTAAATCCGAGAAACTTTAGATCCCACCAAGGGTCTCCTCTTCTTGAATCCCTATTGCTTCACTTTCATCTTAACCTAGCCCTTAGAATATCTCAAACAACCCAAATGGCTTAAATAGAAAAAAATCAGCAGTTTACATTTTTTTTATATTTAATCGTTTTACGTTTAACTGTTGAAATGTCTAACTTTGTCAAAATAATATTTATCCTATAAGGAAAAATAGGACAGGATATTTATTAAAAAAGTTTCATTTATAAACATTAATATGAAACAGAAGGTACATTATCTGAAATATTACTAGTACATTGAAAAAAGTATAAGTAATTTTACAAAAAAATATTGTACATTAGAGTATTTTTAATAAGAAACTTGTGAGCATAAGATATTTTTGCATAGTTTCACAAAATAATGTAATTTTGCAAATCAGTTTATCAATATTAAATGCTTATTACTAAACGATATTATTTTCACAATGAGTTTTGTGAGTTTAAAAATTAAATTTAAATCAGAAATACAATCTTGTAGTAAAATTCCATGTCTCTAAAACACAACCCCCCCCCCCCCTTGTGTGAATTTACCATAATATATTTAGTAAAAAATGACGCCACCTCACGTGACTTCTTGCGAAGCTGATGAGTATTAAGTAATCGACGTAATTAGAGGAAACAACGAACGACGAAGAACATTTTAGTCTATATTATGAATATTATTATATATTAGTCTATATTAGGAATATAACTTACAGAATTAAAATCGATTGACAATATTGACGTGAATTTCGCTCTTTTGATTGGTTAAAATGGCATTATATGAAATGGAAACTGTGCTAGTAGCGTCGAGAAGCAATAAAAGTAGATTTTTATATCAGATTGCGATGCAATGGCTTCTCGAATGTGTAAAGTAAAAACAGAAATTGCATTTTATGTGATTTACCGTATTTTAACAAAATATATAAACCGTCATATGGCTTTTATGACTTGCAATAACCACTAGAAAGATTTCAAATAGTTATAACCAATATTTCCTAAGTGTAATTTAACGTAGATTTTTAATAATATTTTTTTTTTCATTTCTGTTATAGAATAGAGTACTCGATTTTTTATTTCAATTATAAAGATTTAATAATATTTGACGACGGGTCTAAGTTGACCATAATATTTCTTAAAAATAGTGAATTAATTTTATTTTGTATTCAACACAATATACGAAAATATTTTTTAACACTGCACGCGCGTTTCGCTAACTATCTAACATTGCAAAGAATTGGACTATTTATTTCTGTTCATAATAACTTCTACGCCACCGGGCACGGTGTAGAAGTACAGCCAATCTAAAGGTTGTGGGTTCGAATCCTCCAGCCGACATGCGACAGTTCATCAGCCGACTACTTTTAATAAAATAAAAATGATTTATGTACTAGGTCGATTCAGCCTTAAATGAGTACTTGGGATTCAAAATCATGAGGTAATAATAGGCGGTTGAAGCGTAGTGCTAGCAATATTATATATGTATATATATAATGTATATGTATCCTTCCTTGTATACCGAACGGCTCTAGCATGGGAAGTTGTACCTTGCTACTCCCAGGCGTTAAACGCTATAAACGGGAGCTATTATTATATATCTCTGTTCATATTGTCCATACATATATTGTGTAATATTTATTAGAAATATAACATCTTTTGTTAGTGTCAAACCCTTGCGTACGGCAGTTTGAATTGTTTGGAGAGCTGGATAATATGTTCCTGTTAAATTAAGCACGCATAGAAAACACTGGGGGCTTGACATCCCTTCGGCGAAAACTTTACGAAAAATAGTGAAAATTAGTATCCTTGCTTAAAAAAAACTTCCAAAAACTGATCTCAAGACATCTCGAGGGTTTTCATGATTAACAAGTTCAGTCCCTGCTTCATCAAACATTCTGGTGTGGTCCAAAAAAAAACGTATAGCAAGCATGCCACATATAGATAGATACCTTAGTTGGACTGCAAAAGTCTATCCTAAAATATACAGTAAAAATACTGCATCTACAAGAGACAATATTACTTTTTTACCTTGTGGTTGAAATTCCAACGGATCACACAGCATTGAAAAATTCAACAATTCTAAAGTTATAACTTTGTGACACGAAGGATGTCAAAAATATTAAGAGAAATTCCTAGAGCTGTGGAATAGAAGAGGCAAAGCGGCGATCGGGGCGGCTGGACTCGTCGCTGGATACCAGACCTGAGAGCATGGCTACGGAGAGACCATGGGAGACTGACCTACTGCTTGGTGCAGTTTCTGAGTGGACATGGTACGTTTGTTGCCACAGGCATCGCATCCGAAAAACTGCCTCTCCCCACTGCGGAGCTTGTGGCGATGTAGAGGATGCCGGGCACGTACTATTGGAATGCGACCGACATGCGACACTGAGAACTGAGACGGAAGCCATCATAGGACCTCTGACTGAGGACCTATGCTGCGTTATGAGGCTTATGCTGCAAGACGAAATAGATCTATGTAAATTATCCGGATTTTGTGATAATCAAGATTAAGTTTAAGAACTAGAGCGATTCGGTGTCAACGGAGTGACGAGTAAAGGTAGGAGTGGATGCATCCGTATACCTCACGACGATCGACATCCACACCTAGCATTGGAGAGGGGTTTAGTGGGTATTATGCGGCTAGTATCGCATTGCCGCATCAAACCCATACCTCGGCGATAAATCGCTTCCCCTCTTCTCTAACAAAAAAACGATGTCAAAAATCAAATGACATTACGTGTTAAATTACAATTGAGGCGCGCACGGACAAGAGCGACCATCCTCCACGGACAAGAGCGACATACCAGCGTTGCCAACTAAAGGAAGTTCATAACTACATCAGGGTTGTATCAGGTAGAGAACGCTTGCACTCATATATAATTTTTCTTTAGGTCATATTGAAAAAAATAACGAATTTCAAAAACGTTACAAAAATATGATGACTGAACCTTGTTTTTGTCCCCACTTTCGGTCCAGCTTGAACTCGCTCTTAAAATACAGATATATGTTTTTGTAACACAAGTAAAAAGTAATATTCTATTATAGTTTTTAGTGATGGGATAACTCGAGCGAGAAAACTTGCTCGAGTACTCGATTATTGAAATAACCGACATCGCTCAATTATGAACGAGCGATGCAAGTAACGAGTTACGTGCGACGAACGCAAGCGGTTCTAGAATGAATTAAAATCCGATTTTAATGTAACATACTCGATAAAAAGCCGAGCGAATTTTCTACATATATTGCAGGTAGCAAATTTATACGACGTTATTCGTTGCATATTTTAGTGGCAAAATTTTATGACCTTCATCGACAATGCCTTGAAATAAACTAAATCAAGCAAGCGATAAAGCGAATCGCTCGTCACTTGCTACTTGCCATTCATCACCGAAAGAATATGTGCTCTGCGCACGCAACTTACTGCTTGGCGTTACGAGCACAACAAGCGACGGGCGAAAAACCGTATTTTTAAATACGAGCGATGTTTCGCTCGATTCAAAAATCGAGTACTCGATTATTGAAATCGCTTGAAACTCGAGTAGGGGAAGCCTGGGCAAAGTGAACACCCCGGGCAAAGCGAATATCCCCCACTATTCTCAAACTATTCGTTTAGCATCAATCACGTAACATAGCAACGCTCGTCTGTCTTTGCTCGATACGCGGCAAACACCTAAGTGGGAGAGCAGGCCATGCGGTGTCCGCAGAACGGCAAACTGTGTTTTCGAAAAATAATTTCTAATATTTCGAGGTAAGTATTTTGATGATATTTTCTATATTATTTGTTTATTACTATTGGGCGTATTACAGTTCTATTATGTGTCAAAGAGCTCTATTATAATATGTCGAACGGAGAATTGAAATCAATAGTTTTCTTATGAATTGACTTAACCTTAAAAATGGTTGTGCTGGGCAAAGTGAATAGGGCAAAGCGGATATGGTATCCACTTTGCCTGGTTTTTACGATTATTTAGTTTCGGTATTACAAAGCTCATATTTTGTTGCAGATGGTGCATAAATATAAAAAAAAGACTAATCAAGGCTCTTGGGATAAAGATGTTATGCGGACGGCTATAAATTTATGCAAGGCCGGAGAATCGGTGAAGGGCACAGCTAAGAAATATGGTTTGGCTTATGCGACTTTGTACAGACACGTCAAAAGTGGTAACGTTACTCCAAAACTCGGCAGATTCCGCCCAGTTTTCAGCGAAGATCAGGAAATAGAGTTAAGGACCTATCTCAAAGACATGGATTCCGTGTTTTTTGGATTAACTCGAGATGAGTTTAAGAATTTAACATATACTTACGCCAAAAAAAATAATTTGAATTATCCAAAAAGTTGGGACAAGTATGAAAAAGCCGGAGATGATTGGCTACAATCATTTTTGTCAAGTCAAAATGCCATTACTCTCAGGACTCCGGAGGCAACATCGGTTGCAAGAGCGAAAGGATTCAACAGACTTTAAGTCGGACGTTTCTATGATAATCTTGAATATTTGATTGACAAATACAATATTGACGCATCTAGATTTTATTTATAAAATGGACGAAACCGGTATTTCGACGACAACTAACAAACCCCCTAAAGTACCATCAATAAAAGGAAAGAAACAGGTAGGCATAATTGCAAGTGCGGGCGTGGCCAATTAACGACAATGATCGGTTGTTGCAATGCCACTGGTTCATTTTTACCGCCCTTCCTTATTTTCGCCAGAAAGAAGATGCAGTCTAGGCTACTCGACGGTGCTCCTCCCGGGACTCAAGGTACTTGTACACCAAATGGTTGGACTTCAGGTGAGGTATTTCTTGCTTGGTTGCATTTCTTTGTAGAATATATGCATGGCATTTGGCCAGTAAACAAACACGTTTTTGGTGAAGAACACTTTGAACCAGCGGATGTGATTGCAGGCAGATCAGATATGAATATTAGCCGAGTAAGCATACATTCCTTACAAACAATAGAAATTCCTGATACCGCTGCAGAAGCCTCATCAACTCCTTTGCCCTCACATTTACAAGAAAAGATTTTAACAGTTGATCCTCCAGGAGAAATGATTCCGCTTTCAGACAAACCCACAAAGAGCGACTCATCTAAGCCTCAACTTCAAGAAAGGACCCCAGAAAAAAATAATGTTCAGAGTGACATTGCCATTACACTAGAACCAGGAACAGAGTCACTTAAAGTTTCTTCTACTTTGGAACCGAATGCGACAAGTATTCCTGTTGTACATTCTCTAAAAGGTGATGCAATGGTACCAGAGACTTCAAAAAATATTCGCAGAAATAACGACCGTGACGACCCTCCACCGAATCCGGAACCTGGATGTTCAAACTTGCACCAGAGTCCCATATCATTAAGACCAATACCAAATCCTTATAAACCACTGACAACTCGTAAACGCAAATTTCAAAAATCAGAAGTTTTAACTAGTACTCCTATCAAATAAGAGCAAAAGCAAAAATTTGAAAAAAATATAGTAAAGAATATTACTAAAAAACTAAATGTAGAATTAAACAAATTTCCTAGAAAGACTGCTAAAAACCCTGTTAAAAAAGGTAAACAACCAAAGAAAATTAGGAAATTTGAAGATATTGTATGTTTTTTTTGCGGTGAAATATATATTGAAGAAGATGATTTTCCAATTGAAGATTGGATTCGCTGTGGTCGGTGTTTCCAATGGTGTCACGAAGAATGTTCCGCTTTCGAAGGCATAGGAGATTATATTTGTGATAACTGTCAGTCTTAATTTTTAAGATATTTCATTTAAATGCGAATTTAAGATTTTGTTCAGTTTATTGATTTTGCTTTATTATTTTTTCCTGTAATTAGATGAAGGTACTCACTTTGCCCGAACACCATATCCACTTTACCCGGGGGTCCGGGCAAAGTGAATATTATCACACTTTTTTTAATTTTGTTTATGTTTACTAAATACTTTACTTATAAAGTTAAATAATTATAATATATATAAAAGCAATTAATAAAGAATTATTTCAGATATTTGTTTTGTTTCTATCTCTTACACCTTTTCTGATAAAAGAGTGAACATCTTAAGCTATTCACTTTGCCCGGACTTCCCCTACTCGATTATTGAAATTAATCGGTTTTTCCCATCACTAATAGTTTTGTACAACTACACAACACTTTAAAAAAAGTATATTATACTTTTATGTGCAGTATATCTTTACAAGAGTTTTTTTTGAAGTGAAACACGGCCTTCAATAACCGAGGTGCACGAGCCAGCAAGGGGGAAAGTGGTAGTGGCAGTGTTGCCAGCTACCCCTTTGAATTACCCTGTACATTTATGCCTGTGTCTAAATTTATGGGCATACTTTAGCTTTAGTTTACTACCATGGCTAATAATTACGAAGTTTAGATAATAAATGACTTTTGACCGACAATAATTAGTACAGTCTGAAAGTTCAACAACACAAATTAAAAAGCCATTGAATAAAATACATTTTTGTTTTTAAATCATGCTAAAGAAACACAACATTATTCGAACAGGAGATATTTACTTTACTGGGATATAGTGTTTGTCAGTTGTTCTAGTTAGCGCTTTAACTTTCTAAACTTTATTTTTAAGTGAACCGAAACAACCGCAAGAAAGTGCAGCGCTTTGTTTCAACAAAGGCGCGTTTTTCTTTGGAAATGCAATTTAAAATAAACTTTTATTCTCTACCTTAAACTGAGCCAGACGCAAAGCCCGGTGATTATTGCCTTGTTCTTCTTATAACATGGTGTTAGTATCGCTTTACAATGGCCGTGGCGAGAATAAAGTTACCGCAAATCGAAAAAGTTTTTTAAATTAAAATTTAAGATTTCTAGAATTTTTGAACACACTGAAAATGTATTAATGGAAGTGTCAACTAGTTAAAGTTTGCTTTAACGCTATTTTCTCAGATCAGTTTCGAGTGGTCCAATATTAGTTCAGGGCACACATTAAAAGATCTCTGTTTACTCATAGTTCTAGATGCCAAATACTACTTTTGAGACGGATGTTTGCTATCTTCAAATCATTAGCAAGATAGGTACAGTGCCAGTGTTTATTTGCCAACAGTTTATTTTAATAGACTATAAATTTTAACTTTTTATCAACATTTAAAAGCAAATCGTAGAGTTTTTAATCAAGTTTTATTGCGTCATAGGCCTTCAAATGTCAGCCATTAGAACATGCTTTTTTAAATAGGATACCCTGTATGTGACAATATTACTACAACTGCCATTACTCGATGGCGAATATTTGACACTACTTTGAAATACGATTCCGTTTTTATAGTTATTTGTTTAGTGATACTATAAAAATTATAGATTTTTATGAAAAGGATATAACAATATAGTCTTAAACAGCCTCTACATTATGCGGAGAACTCTTCGAAACATGTCAAGATCGCATTTCGTCGCCCAACTTTGTCGCATTTCGATTTATTTCCAGTTGTTTTGACCGGCTTCGGTTTGCCTCGACTTACTTTTGAATCTTAAAATTGCCTGAGAACTACTCGTGAGGATGGCGTGGGATAATTTTCCAATTTTTTGGCGTTTCCTCTTGCCTCGTCGAGCTATTTCCAAAATGTGGCGGTATCTGTACCTGAGGCAAATGATTTTTTTTTCATAAATCTCAGTGAAATAAGTTAACCTAGACGATTCTAAAAAATCTGTTGTTACGAGGATATTTCGTTAATTACATCTCGTTTTATGTTGATATATATTCCACAAGATTAATATTTGAACATGCGTTTATAATATGTAAAGTAGATATTTAAGAACAAAACTTTTCACTTAATCTACAAGAATAAAATTACAATATGTTTATTATTAATTTTATTATAATTGTTACGGTTATATATTTTAAAGGGGAGTTAATTTTTTATATTTATTTTAATCATACATCTTGACAAAATGGTGAATGCGGTGATTTATTATTTTTATTTATAACCTTGAAGATGACACGTTAATAAAATATAACAATACATTTCTTAATACATATTAATTATTTATTTATTTTCTATTTACAAGTAAAGTAAATGTGCGTTAACTTTAAATCATAATTTAACTTCATATTGTTGTATTTTTAGCCAAATGTAATATTTTGTAAATAGTATCTGTGACTCGATCTTGAGGTAGTATTCTTCAGGTTATGGAAGGGTAAATGCATCGTGGAAAGACTTCTTATTTATCTAAAATAACGTTAATTAAAGTAATATTAATAATAACCACTTCATATACTTACTTTTGGTATTTGTTTACTTCTGTTCAGGTGGAAATATTCATTGCATTTTGTTAGCTGTTTGGTTGCTACAAAGAGAAATCATATTATATTAATTATATTATAAGAAACGATGTACAGGGACATCATTTTAAGTGTCTCACCCAATTTAAAATTTTCCTGTTACCTATTTGAAGATAGTAAAAATACATTTTAACGTAATTTCTCGTGAGGATGCCGATTTTTTATCTGAAAATTTTTTAAAACGTCAATTTTGACAGATACGACGCCATCTTGATTTTTTTTAAATGGAAACCCCTACATATTTTAGCACTTTCCGGTAGACATATTTTAGCTAATTTCAAAAATATATAGTTTAGTATACTTTGCGCTTACCGTTTTCGATATACAGTGGATTTAAAAATGAATTGTTCCAGAATCATTTTAAGTGTCTCACCCAATTTAAAATTTTCCTGTTACCTATTTGAAGATAGTAAAAATACATTTTAACGTAATTTCTCGTGAGGATGCCGATTTTTTATCTGAAAATTTTTTAAAACGTCAATTTTGACAGATACGACGCCATCTTGATTTTTTTAAATGGAAACCCCTACATATTTTAGCACTTTCCGGTAGACATATTTTAGCTAATTTCAAAAATATATAGTTTAGTATACTTTGCGCTTACCGTTTTCGATATACAGTGGATTTAAAAATGAATTGTTCCAGAATCATTTTAAGTGTCTCACCCAATTTAAAATTTTCCTGTTACCTATTTGAAGATAGTAAAAATACATTTTAACGTAATTTCTCGTGAAGATGCCGATTTTTTATCTGAAACTTTTTTAAAACGTCAATTTTGACAGATACGACGCCATCTTAATTTTTTTTAAATGGAAACCCCTACATATTTTAGCAGTTCCCGGTAGACATATTTTAGCTAATTTCAAAAATATATAGTTTAGTATACTTTGCGCTTACCGTTTTCGATATACAGTGGATTTAAAAATGAATTGTTCCAGAATCATTTTAAGTGTCTCACCCAATTTAAAATTTTCCTGTTACCTATTTGAAGATAGTAAAAATAGATTTTAACGTAATTTCTCGTGAGGATGCCGATTTTTTACCTGAAAATTTTTTAAAACGTCAATTTTGACAGATACGACGCCATCTTGATTTTTTTTAAATGGAAACCCCTACATATTTTAGCACTTTCCGGTAGACATATTTTAGCTAATTTCAAAAATATATAGTTTAGTATACTTTGCGCTTACCGTTTTCGATATACGGTTTAAAAATGAGATGTTCCAGAATTATTTTAAGTGCCTTACCCAAATTTCGAATTTTAAAATTCTTTACAATTTTGACACAATATACTTTATAGACGCAACGTCATCTTTAATATGAAATTTATATTTGATAATCGTCTTAAAATTTTAGGCTGATGGTTATTTCTCAAACGAAATAAATTAGAGCTCAACCAACTGTCATATTATAAATATTAAAAGGATATATATATTATAAATATTTTAGTTGCTAACTTCAGGAGGTCATGTTTGACTTAATTTTAAATTTAATAAATAAATTAATCAATAATTTTGTAGTAGCTCTTAAACGTGTCAAGTTGGCTTTATGAATTTTGGTGAACCAAATACCGGTATTTGCAGGAAAGGTTAAGGTTTAATTAAAACAAAGTAAACAATGCATTCGCCAGTGACGTAGTATATTTTTCGCAAAGGTGTATATAGTGACGGATACAGAGAGGGGGGGCCGATGAAGCCTAGGCCCCCCATGAAATCTCTAAATTTTGTATTAGGTTTTTGGGTTAAAAATCGCGCCCTAAAAAGGCATATACTACATTACTTTTTATTTGCCCCCCCCTAAAAATAAATTCCTATATTCGCCCCTGGTCTAGGTGATGATTTAGACCACAAAATTTCATAAAATGAACTCAACGCATTTTGGAGTAATTTCAAAATTATTTATTCTTTGTTACCATTTCAACACCCTGTATATCGGTAACTAAGTCAGCAAAGACTATTATGATTTATAATAGTTTTTAAATTAAGAATAATGCCAGCAATCATCCCCAAAGTTTGTGAAAATACTTTTGAATCACTAGTATCCAAGTAATAAGAATCCTAAATTCGCCAAGAAATGTGAAGTGTGCTGTGGAAAATAAAAGAACATATTTTTATTTATTTGACAGCCAGCTAATAAAATATTTTAATGGCATTTTGACGTTTATGTCTGAGCGTTTCGGTCAATAAACCATTATCAAAATTTATAATATATAATTTCTAATATAATATCTAATTATCTTCTAATTTGGTGTTCTTAAATTGTGCAAAGATGAATGAATCTTTGAGTGGAGAAGAGAAATTTGATATGGTCAGATGTTTCTTTTTATGCAATGAAAATGCTACTGAAGCCAGAAGAAGGTAAACTTTTCATGATATATTATACTAATTTTGATGTGCTTAGAAAGAAGTTGAGATTAATACTTATTAAAGAATCGTCCTTTAAATCATATTGCTAAGAATATACAGGGTTCGGCAATAGTGTGTATCTGCGTCCGGCATCTGTAGCTCCTAGTATAAATTATTTGGAAATTTTTTTAAGCGCCTACCTAAAGTTAGGATGCATTTCAGGGAATTATTTTAACTTGTACAGGGTGGCTCAAAAAAGTGGGAGTGGATCAGAATGATTGTTTTATAGGTATTACCGGATTTGAAGGTTAACCCTGCATATTATTGCGTTTTTGGCTTCCTTTCAGATTACTTTACATACCTAATCCTAAGATGTTAGTAAATAAAAATAAAATATATATATTTTTCAGCCTTTCTTAAAAAAATATTAAAAATACAAGCACTGTCCTGTAACAAAAACTATTCTAGATATTTACTATAGATGGTCTGTACTTACTTTGCTATTAATGTCATAATATTAAATCATACAGGGTGTTCTAAATTCAATGCCAAACTTTCTAAAATATATTTTTTTTTATGTTTTTGAAATGGCAGACCCTATATAACATTTTTGTTTCTAAAGTATAACAAAATTTTTAACGGGTTCGCAGATATTAGTGTTTCATGCGACACCTTCCACAGTAAATTTTAATCAAAGCCACCTAATGATTTTTCTCTGATATTTTACCGTTGTAAATTAAAATCTATAGTCCTTCGTTGAGCTATTTGCTTAAAAAAAGGTAAAAAAAACAACAAAGGTTTTTTTTTCATGTAACATATTTTGCGATATTTTATTAAGAACTAGGAAAGATTAGATTTCAATTTCAAAATTAATAGGTTATATTCTCGAAAAAAAAGATAAAAGTTAAAAAATAAGAGGCAAATACAAAATTTAATAATAATCGTTTTATGTTTTTTTTTCGATACAGACTGCAATTTCAAATATAATGAGTTATTTTAAGCGCATTTGGCTAACCATGTTAGCATCATCAGCAGATAAATCTCCTAGTTTTAATCAGACTGCAAAAAAGAACACCCTATTAAACGGTCACCAAAAACAGATTTAACTTAAGTCTTTGATTTAACAAATTAAAGTTATAAATAGATTAATTTTCCACCTTTTTTGATGGAACTAAACTTCTAGATTTTTGATGGAACTTTCTTATAGATACGCAGCCGAATTTCCTGCCCGCCGAACCCCACATAGAACCAGTTTCAAAAAAGTTGTGCAGCAACTCAGACGTCTGCATTCATTCAATCCAACAAAAAATAGGCCAAAAACAAAACTCACTCCAGAAAATGAAGTTGTGATTTTGGCCTATTATGAAGCCAATCCAACGAAAGCAATTTCGGATGGGGTTGGCGATCTTGGGTTTTCATATGGTAGTATTCAAAAAACATTAAAAAAACATGGGTACAAGCCTTACAAAATATTACCGGTCATGAGGTTGAGAGACAGAGACTTCGAAGCTCGCCTCGAGTTTTGTCAGACCATGCTCCGAATTGATGCCGAAGAAGATAATTTTTTAGACAATATTTTCTTCACGGACGAGTCTTCTTTTTCTACTGTCGGAAGACATAACCGACGAAACACACACTATTGGGCCAGGGAAAATCCGCACCAAGTTGCTCCAGTTGAGCGGCAGGGTTATGAAACTCTGAGTGTATGGTGCGGAATATGGCGAAACAGAATCTTTGGGCCATTATTTTACCAAGGGGCGCTGAATGGTCAACGTTATTTGAATTTCTTGGAGGGTGAAATTAGCAACTTCTTGCAAAATGTACCACAAAATGAAGTTTACGAAAATATAATTTGGCAACAGGATGGGGCTCCGCCACATTCTATACGAGCAGTGACAAATTTTCTTAACGAACGACACCATCGTTGGTTAGGAAAATTTGGTACAATTCGTTGGCCTGCGCGGAGTCCAGATCTAACCGAATTAGACTTCTTTTTGTGGGGACATTTGCAGGGAGTTGTTTATGCCACAACACCTAATACGTTGGATACCATCAGAAACAAAATAACAAACGAAATTAATAGAATAAATGCACATCCTCGAATCCTTGCTGATGTTCGTAGAAATTTTAAACGCCGTCTACAAGTTTGTGTAGAAAACAACGGCCGATATATTGAAAATATTATGCAGGACCGGAGACCAGCACCATAAGATCTAGGGGGTAGACTAGAGCTGAGCAAATATTGAACGAGTCGTTCATTTAAACGAGTATTAAAAACGAACCGTAAGATTCGATTTGCCGGAATGTTAGAATACGGTTCGTTCAAATGAATCATGGCGAGCACGAACCTATACAACTGAACAATGAGTTGTAAAAAATAATCGTAAGAATTGAATCGGATTTTTTTTCAAGATAGCTCATCCGGACGGAGCATACACGACCCATATGAAATTGTTCATTTAAACTAATGGAACTCGCAGCTCGTAGACGGTACGCGCGGACGCTCCGCTCCAACTGAAACCGCTGTTAGAATGCGGCTCGTTCATTCCTGCGGTTTGTTTTTCAAAGAATCGTGAGAATTGATTCTTTACTTACAATATGGTTCGAATAAATTAATATTAGAATTAAATACTATGAGCTTGCGTACCCAAATGTTTGTAATATATGTAATAGTAATAATATAAATATAGTCAGTAACTCTTATTTTAGTAATATGTATTAAAAAAATAATCTTGTCAATGTCTCTTTTTTGGTGCTAATACGGGATCTACTTTGTTTACGCAGAATCCGAACCACGGTCCTCGGCCATATCACTATCACTAGCCTTCCGACTTAGCGAGTGTCTAAATCGACTCTTATTCCCGAGATATCCGATCTCCTCCGGCCTCAAACCGGCGTGAATGAGCAGTGCGGGTCAATAGATTTTACACCCTTGTCGTGGAACAACGGCACGACAGAGTTTCGAGACGGTCACCCGTCCATCCACTCGCATCGTCTAATGTCGCTTAACTTCGGTGATCTCTCGGGAACCGGTGTTTACCTAATTTTGAAATAGCTGGGCCGCTGCCTAATAATATTTATTACTATTTTATATTCTATTATGCTAATTTTTTATATTGGTAATAAAATAAACTATAATTTAATGCCATCTTCATAATTATGAAGACCGCGTATTTACATAGTAGGATATCAGTATTTGGACTTGAACTAAAGCCCTAAACAAACATCATTGGTATAAAGTATAAAATGCAAGCGATAGGAGAGTTATAAGAAATCTATACTGTGCTCTGTTACGTAAAATGTGTATGTCGTTCATTCAAATGAACGAATGGTAAGAATTGATTCTGTATGAGAAATTGAATCCTATGATCCGATTCACTAAAAAGATTCATAATGTCCATGACTAATTCAGACTTATTACGACATGAAAGAGTTACGCTTTCACAGCGTTATTATCATTAAACTTCATAACCAAATAATACTTTATTTAACAAAAATTATTGCTGGTAAGAGTAGTAAAATATTTATTCGTTTTTTTGTTCTGTCATGAGATTTCACTTAGTTGTGTGAAGGCTTGTTTTCTTTGAACATCTTTTCTTCGATACCGTTGATTATTCAAAATCTGTCGAGTTTGATTTCAGCGAGACCGCCGGCGCCTCTCCAAGCTGAACTTACATAAGAAATAGGGTAGGTATTATAATTTATTGGTGCATTTTTTTGGAAATGTCGTCGGTTTCCAAAACTCAACACATATTGGAAAAGTTCTGTAGAAATGGCAAAGTACTCCCTAAGTATAGTTTAATTTCCATAAAGCCATCTGTGTACGATGCTATTAAAGGCGCCTTCCATAGTGCTAAACAAAAACAACTTATTAAACGGTTTATTGGATATTTTAAGTGTTGCCATTACCTGTCCCTCTTCCAAAAATTACAACGGAATTATTTTTTTATTACTATATGGGTTCATTTTCATAAATATTTGTTCTAATAATATTATATGCTTCTACTTGCAATATCCCAGCATACACCACAGAGCGGGCACAATAATTTTCTATTCTATTTCTAACGAACCACCTTGGGTAGAAATAGCTGTCCTTCGCAACGAAATGTTCAAAGAAAAGAAACCTTGAGAAAAAGAAAGATATAATAATAAAATAATGATAATAATCATGCACGTTCTGGTTTATTCATCATTAATACGTGGTTTTATGGCAAAAGTATGAATATTAGGACTGGATAAGACCAAAGACTGAAGATATATTTTGAGACATCTATAGATATCGGCAAGGATTCTACCGATGTGCATTTATTAAGTTCATTAAATTGGAAAATTTTTATTAATTGATTTTAAACTAATTACTAATTTGATTTTTGATTTTAAATTTAAAGATTGAATTTAAAAAGAGAAATTTTGAACGGAATTAATTTCTTTATTAACGTTTCTTTGATTAATTTTAATTTTTTGTTCATATAGTCTCTTTAACCATTCGCCTTTATCCATAGTCATATTACATATGCCATCCAAGTATGGGGTTATTCAGCTGAAATCCACAGGGTTTTTAGATTACAGAGAAGGGCCATAAGGCTGCTGACCGGTCTTGGGTACAGAGAGGACTGTTGGACCTCTTTCCGGGTTCTGGGAAATCTGACATTGCCATCTCTTTATATTTATCGTAACCTACTAGATTTAAGGAATAACATACATTCATGCACAACTCACAGCGAAGTTCATGACTATAATGCACGAAACAAGAATAATATTGTAACAGACTACTAGCGTCTAAGAAGGTGTCAGGATGGTTCGGGGTATTGGTCTGACAAATTTTATAATAAATGGCCTGAATGTTTTAAGAATTTATCAAACAAGGGTTTCAAAATTAAATTAGGACCATTTTTAATTGAAAATGCGTTCTACTCGCAAGAAGAGTATCTTTCTTTCAATTTCTCTGGCTAAGATATCTTTCAAAGTGTTTGTGCTCTGTGAAGTAAATTTTAACTGTAATGTTCTATTTTTATTATATATGTATTACATATTTATTTCATTTTACTTTGTATCTTGCAAGGCTTGATAACATTGACGATTGTAAACCTTAATGGTAATTTAACATGAATAAAGAATTTTGAATTTGATGTATAAATTTTGCTAAATTACAACCGATCATGTGTCCTGGCTTGCACCAAATTCTCTGGATTCTCCACTGTATAAAAACTACCTGTACTGGTAATAGTCGACCTTAAATCACTTTAAACGTTGTTATTATTGATAAGGCCGAGAAAGACTTTAAGGACACTAGGCGTCACTAATGCACTTACTTTCCAAAAACAAAAAAAAATAGTATCGCCAGGTTACTAGATTTATAGATAGATGTTCAGATACTTTAGTATATTTTGTTTGATACTGGTTCACTCGTATTGGAAATAAATTTTTTAATTTTGATTGTGTTTTATTCGTATTAATATATTTTTAAGGATCTTTTAAGGATTTAAATTACTGGTAATTTTTCATAAGATATGTAGCTCAATTTATGTAAATTTCATGCATCTGGATGCGCATGCCATTCTGTTGTAGTAAGTGAATGGCATTCAAATTCAAATACATAAAAATTAGAGGATGTCTTGATTTTCAACACCCTGTATATCGAAAACGGTAAGCGCAAAGTATACTAAACTATATATTTTTGAAATTAGCTAAAATATGTCTACCGGAAAGTGCTAAAATATGTAGGGGTTTCCATTTAAAAAAAATCAAGATGGCGTCGTATCTGTCAAAATTGACGTTTTAAAAAATTTTCAGATAAAAAATCGGCATCCTCACGAGAAATTACGTTAAAATGTATTTTTACTATCTTCAAATAGGTAACAGGAAAATTTTAAATTGGGTGAGACACTTAAAATGATTCTGGAACAATTCATTTTTAAATCCACTGTATATCGAAAACGGTAAGCGCAAAGTATACTAAACTATATATTTTTGAAATTAGCTAAAATATGTCTACCGGAAAGTGCTAAAATATGTAGGGGTTTCCATTTAAAAAAAAATCAAGATGGCGTCGTATCTGTCAAAATTGACGTTTTAAAAAATTTTCAGATAAAAAATCGGCATCCTCACGAGAAATTACGTTAAAATGTATTTTTACTATCTTCAAATAGGTAACAGGAAAATTTTAAATTGGGTGAGACACTTAAAATGATTCTGGAACAATTCATTTTTAAATCCACTGTATATCGAAAACGGTAAGCGCAAAGTATACTAAACTATATATTTTTGAAATTAGCTAAAATATGTCTACCGGAAAGTGCTAAAATATGTAGGGGTTTCCATTTAAAAAAATCAAGATGGCGTCGTATCTGTCAAAATTGACGTTTTAAAAATTTTCAGATAAAAATCGGCATCCTCACGAGAAATTACGTTAAAATGTATTTTTACTATCTTCAAATAGGTAACAGGAAAATTTTAAATTGGGTGAGACACTTAAAATGATGTCCCTGTACAATTTGTTTATCACGATGTCAAGTTTTAAATCTTGTATTGGTTGTCTAAAACTGTTTGATTTTGCTTAGTTATATTGTATCCTATATTTTATTAAACAAACTCAAAATAATGTTTATAATTACCTTCATCAGCCTTCATATCATTAAAGTTATTATTATCACTTATCATTATCAGTCATTATGTAGTTATTTGTTCATTTCTTGCTCTGTTTGTTGTTGTTTGTTTTCAAAGATCATTTTTGAGGTTAATGTCATATGAAACTTTTCGCAATTAGGGAACTGGTAAATGACGTGTGACGATAGATTAATAAAATAATAATGAACGTATTAAGTTAAATATTTATATATTAATTTAACATATCTATTTCATGTTTATAAATTACATAATCTTTTAATTTTGTATACCTTTAATTTTATATATTCATAATGAAATGAAATATATTTCGAATAACGTTTGGCAACCACGCAACTGAAGTGCAAGCGACATCTGTGCAAGAGAAGCAAAACCTCCCAAAAAAGTGAGAAAAGAAATCTAAAAATTTCAGATTATTCAAACGTCACTCCAATATTTTTCCAAATTGGAGTGAAATTAGGGTGACAATTTTTAACACGTAAGGAGCCATCTGGATTATGTGTTATCTGTGATATTATATTCCTCAAAATTTTCAAATTTACTCATTTTTTTATTATTTAAAATACACACACTTCAATCTGTTGAAATGAATTGTTCCACATCCATCAAAGGTATGTTCCGATCACCATGACAACCGTTTACTTTGTTCCTCGGCGCGGCCTACTATTTAGTAAGTGGATATTTTAAGAAAAATTTGAAATGTTGTTAATAGTGAAAATAAATATAGAGAGTTATATATTTTCGAGAAGCCCATGCCAAGCTGAATAAGAAATTTTAAAAAGAATTATTTAAACTAATTATTTAAAAAAACATAAGTATAGTTAATATCTCAAAAAATATTTTTTTCGAAAAAAGTCTGACTACGCCACTGCATTCTACACAGAAAAGTGCCTTTAGAATGTATAATTCATTTTTCTGTGGTTGTTGAAATAAACAAACCATCGAACATCTTCAAAAAGTACAAAATTTGAGAATCCCCCTGTAGCTTCGAAACCGATCAAGATAGCCACGATCCGTTTGCGCCATTGTAATTTTTTCAAAAAAAGAACCCGAGAGTGCAGTATCAAAATTTGAATATTTCTCACGGATTCCTAGATACCCTATAGAAACAATCAAAATGGTCCACCCTGTACACCTCGCATTAAAAGAGGTTCTAAAAAGAACAATGTTCGACGACTCAGTGGCGGCTCGTCAGGGTAGGCGGCGGCTACCCTAAAATTTTGGCAGAATTTAAGCGGTTTATTACATTACATTATTTACTATTAATGTTGCCAATACATAAAAATACTGTTAATACACGGAAGTGTGTTTTAATAATCAATATTATTTTAATATTTGTGGTCTTGTATATTAAAATATTCACTATCGCTGGCGTACGCTCACTGTGCCGCTGCGTTAGAAAACAAAATAATTTTGACCGTTGGAGTGCCTTTGTTCGGCGATTTCTGCATCGCCTACTATCAGAGTCGATGCACGACGTACGACAGTCTTTTGTCTCTGTCTAACTCATCGTGCGGTAGCGACGCAACGTAAGTCGGAGTTGTAGCGTATTAAGGCGGGGCTTAGGCGAAATCTCCGGTTGCCTTCGCATGAAGTCGTGGAGGCTCGGTAGGCTTAGAAGTGAAGGGGATATTCCCGATATTTCATAAGGGGATATATCACATTTCGATAAGGGGATATTTCATATGATTCATTATACGTAACATTTAAAACTTTTATATGAAAATTCAAAAAACGTTTAAAGCAAATTGGAAACATTTTTCGGGCTTATTCAATTTTCGAATTATTCAAAATGATATAACCGGTTGGATTTCAGAACACGCCACAGAAATAAAAGAATCCGAAATATAAAAGCGCGTTATTTTATTTGGTGCAAGAAGCAAGAAGATGATACAACAGATATTACAGAAAA
The DNA here is from genome assembly GCF_002938485.1 of Sitophilus oryzae. Taxonomy (NCBI): domain Eukaryota; kingdom Metazoa; phylum Arthropoda; class Insecta; order Coleoptera; family Curculionidae; genus Sitophilus; species Sitophilus oryzae. The sequence continues at coordinate 89,093 of NW_022147142.1, forward strand.
GTCTCAGTGTGCTATTTCAATTCGATATGTTAATAAAAGCGGTTAAGTCAAATATATTTGCGAATTTTATTTTATGAAATATTAGATACCTAACAACTTGTTATTGTTATACATTTAGAAATACGGTTTGCAGATAGGTACTCGTATGTCTCAATTATTTTTATTTATCTCTTGCGGATCCGAAATTTAAAGAATCCTATAAAAATTTTCCAACGCATTTTTTGCACGCATAATTTGACAAACTTGTTATATGGATACATTTTCAACGCATTTAATAGTGATTTAACAAACAAAAGATGTTATTGACCAACGTAAATTAATGAATAAATTGCAGGTATTAATAATAGATATGATAATTTCGATTATAAAATAATTTAAGGAGAATAATCCTGGAAATATATTTCCAGAGGCTTTGAAATTGTTTGTTTTGTTTGTTACTACAACATTTACAAGTACCTACCATATGATCGAATAAAAACGGCGTCAGCGATGGCTATGAAATGACAATCGATGACATTTCCCATATAAATTTACATATAAAATGACCGCGGTCTTCATTTCATAGCTATCTCTGACGCCGTTTTTATTCGATCATACGGTACTTGGGTTGAGAGACATTTTTCATGTTTGAAATGCATTAAAATTTATAGTAGAGATTCCATGAAAAATATACGTTTATCGTCACTTGCCTTACTTTCAATCTAAAAAGATCTTTTCACAGCTCTTCTACAATCTGATGATTTTACTGATATAATAATAAATAACTTGTCTTTATTAAGAGACCGACTCATCAATTTAATATATAAAACATAATTATTCTTTCTCTCCATACTACCAATTTTTAAGTTTGCGTAAATAAATAAAAATAAAATAAAATTCTATGATGTACTCCATAGTGACTCCATAGTAATAGATAAAAAAATAATAGATAAAATAGATTAATAAAAACTATACTTATACATTATGTCAATCATTATGTCATTACGTTGAATGCTGTTATTTTTGCTTTAGTTTTGTCCTAAATATTTTTGAGCAATGTTTTTAACCCAGAGATAACATATATTTACAAACTGGGCTAAGGTATTATGTAAATTAGGGGGGGGGGGGTAAATAAGACGCAACTAAAATTTTGTCGCCTACCCAGTCACACGGATCACGAGCCGCCACTGGCAGAGCTACCACCTGAATCCCCAGCGGGAAATTTAAATTTCAGTTAGTCAGCCCGCCGTCGAATATGCCCATGATTGGCAAAATTAATTTAAAAATCGCGCCCTCGATTACGTAACTGAATTGGTATCAAATATATGTCAAAATGCTTTTATTTTTTATTGGGTATGATGCTGCTTATGCATCAACCTTTTCTATGCATCAACTCAGTAATATTTTTCCACATTATGTTATGTTTATTTGTTATTATTATTCAACACTTTGTTTTTATTTTTCAGGAGTTTTTATGTTCTTTGCCATAGCTGTTTTCGGAGGTTCGCATGTCCGACGCGACTGGTTAATGTACCCCAACTTCAACTATCTGTGTTGGTCGTACGGATTCGCTTGCCTCTCGTTCTTCTTCCACAGTTTTGCCGCTTTCTTCCTATATAAAGAAGCAAGGTTGAGCTACGATAGACGGCGCGAATCCAAAAACCTAATTATGCAAATGCAGCCTAATCCACAACACCGTCTAGGATGGCCTTCCTACTAATAAATTAGTATTTTTTGAACTGATATTTTTGAATGTATGGTTTTGGTGTGATATTTAGTATCGTACTCACAAAAAAGATATTTAGTTTTAGAGAACGTGTTAACCGTAAGTTTCTAAAATATACATAACTTGAAAGAGTTTTTAATCATATGTGATTTAAGTCAATTTAGTGGCACACTATTTTCACTGTGGAATATATGGTTATATTCAAAGACATCTAAATAAAAGGAGACTATTTACATTTTATCGCGATCAAACATCGTTTTCAACAGAATGCGATGATGACAGACTTCTGCGGATTGCGTTAGATCTACGACTTGTGTTTGAAAACGAAATATGTTATTGTTGTTAATGATTTTTTTTGGATACCTATAGAAACAGCGTACTAAATATATGTGTAGGTACACAATTTTATTTAAAATACATATCTTTAAAATCGATTTAGTTTTCTAATTAAATTGAATTAAAATTTATCAGGGAAGTAACTGTGACAACGCTGCTTCAGGATGACTGCTTGGTTTCTATGGTTTTATGGTGTTTTGTTTGTTACACTGAATAGTAAAAGTTTGACGGATCCATTCAAGTTATATTTAACAGTGTTGCTGGGCGGTGTTGTGAACTTTAAAGTAATTTTTACTGTTTTTCTGTGCAAAAGAACTGTTTAAAGTATTTTTAAATTTTAAATATCTAACGCCCAGTTTCATAATAAAATATAAAGTACTTTAAAATCTTAAAGGAACTTTAAATTTAAAATTGCGTTCCATAATTAAACTTTAAGGTTTAAAGTCGCTTTAAAGTTAAAGTGCACATGCTCCCGCTTTAAAAACGCTAAAGTACTTTACTACTTTAACCGTAACCCTATATTTTTATGGACTTCCACATCTTGAATTCTCATGTACTATAATAGAGAAATAATTATTATATTACACTACAATATACAGGGTGGTCCGAACTGTATTTCGGAAACTTCGGTAGAATATTCTTTAGATAAAAATAAGTAAAAAAGTTCGTATAAATGTATGTTCTAAAATGCTTAGTTTCGGATATACAGGGTGTAGGAGTTTAATTTTTATTTCGATTTTTTTCCAAATAATTTCTGAAGTAACGTTTACTCCTATGAGTAAATAGGAGTCATATTGACATCAAAATCAAATTTCTCATGTCAAAAAACTACCAGACACCAATTTTCATCCAAATATTGACGTTACTTCAGAAATTATTTGGAAAAAATCGAAATAAAAATGAAGTTTCTACACCCTGTATCTCCAAAACTAAGCATTTTAGGACATACATTTATACGAACTTTTTTACTTATTTTTATCTGCAAAATATGCTGCCGAAGTTTCCGGAATGCAGTTCGGACCACCCTGTATACTTCTAAATCAAAATTTAAATTAAAATTACGTTTTACGATTGTTGATGAAAAAACAGCACGCCACTTGTAGACCGAAAAGACAGATCTGCACACGAAACTCAACAGCGTTGCCACATTTATATACCCATATCTTTTTAACTCCTAAAAGTGTTAAAAGTATGTATGATTTGTAAACAAATAGAGTTTTATGAACGGAGCGTTTTCTCTGCTCTTTATTTAGATGTCTTTGGATATATTAAGGTTTTATAAAAATAGTAGTATATTCACAATTTATATCTTATAAGAGTGCGTTAAAATAAGAAAAACAAATTATATAGAGTTCTAAATCCAAATATTATTTTTCTATAAAAAAATTAACTTAATTTTTTAAAGATATTAAGTATGAAACGAATAGAGTGACTATAATTAAAAATACATTATTAATTGCATATCACTAATAAATATCTACTGTGAGGCATAAAAGTAATAATAACAAAGTAACATTATCTCTGTATCTGGATTAAATTATCTGGATAAAGTATCTAAGTAACATTATCTCTGTATCTGGATTAAAGTTACCCAAGATATTGTATAGATATTGACATGTACCTATTGACTGACGTGGCGCTAAATCGCTAGGATAGAACTTATATCATAGCTTTATAACATTTGAATTACAAAAAACTGTTGATTCACATAGATATTGTTACTTTGTTAATACTTTGGGCCTCATAAAAATAAGCTTTTTAGAATAAAAAGTGTTCTTATGTGGTTCTTAAATTTTTTAAACACGAAATTATTTTGAATCTCATAGTTTAGTGATACTATTGATTTATTTGTTCTAATTAGTATTTTTTGATATTCCATCCATTTTTTGTATGTTTTATATTTAAACTTTATTTTGAACTTATGGATTTTTATTAGATCTGTTTAATTATTAAGTTTTGATACGTTGATTGCCTGCTTTAATCAAATAAATTTGTTCTTTAGAATTTTGTGTCTTTCTTTAGTCAAATACTTGACTACACAGGGTGTTTCAATAAATATGTGTCATCTCTCTTGATTCCTTAATAATATTAATTACCACAGCCACTATGCTATAAAGAGAAGACATGTAGCCCATGTAGCTATCTATTTCAAACATTAAATTGTTCGAATGTCATATAATAATTAATAATGGCCGCCGCAGCTGTCATGGAATTGAGCGATCAAAGTTTAATTATTGCAATGTAGTTTATGGACCTTGCCTTACCGCTTTTGATTCGGGACGGATACAAAAAATCCAAAAATATTGTTTACGTTTTACTTACGGAATTAAAAGACAACAACCCGTTTCGTATAAGCTAAAAGAAGTAGGATGGCTTGATATGAAAACAAGGTGTTTTATGCATTTTACATTAATGTCGAAAAAAAATATAATTTTTGTTTAGCAGATTTTGGCATTGTTAGAAAATAATTTAATAACTATTTTGATTTAGATTTTTATTGATAAGGCGTGTGTATATGTATATATGTATATATTTTTTGTTATTTTTTTTGGGTTGAGTGTAAAAACAGTCTGGTTAGAAGACTGCACTTTCGCCCTTTCATAATGTATCTCCATATAGTTATGAATAAAGCTTATTATTATTATTATTATTAAAAAATTATCATAAATCATTTATTTTCAAGTGGAAACCCACTTTTTTTAGTTCACTAGTGAAAAGGCTTTTCATTTCATTTTTGACTATGCGTGTTCCTATACTTAAAATAAATCATTTTTACGTTATTAAAGAATTAGTTTTAAAGCGTATATTTTTCTTGATTTTAACAAGTAGCCAATGACTTTAAACGTCAAGTGATGCAAAACAATATAATCTGGCCATGTCATATTGTGACACTTTGTTGAAAAAGCAGTATGTTATCGATCATCATTACAAGCGAACTTTGCGCTGTTTTTTTCGATCATACGGTATATTATTAATATCAACTATTAAATATCACTAAAGTGCGAAAACCAGATATTTATACTAATATATAAAATCCTTAAGTGACCGACTCACTGATTAATCACGATCCTGCTCAAACCACTCAACGTAAGAAGCTCAATTTTGGCATACAGGTTGATTTTAGGGTGTAGAGGTTCGATAAGAAGGAATTTTCGAAATTCCAGTCCCAAGGGGGTGCAACCACCCCTCAAATATTACAATATTTTTTATTTACAAAACGGCCAAGTTTCCGAAAAAACGCTTAAAGACGTATATTTTATTTTGCTTTTTACATATTTTAAGATTTTTTTAAATGTATACAGGGTGTTTCGAAAAATCTGGTCATTGATTAATCACGATCCTGCTTAAAGCGCTTGACGTAAAAAGCTGATTTTTGGAAAACGGATTGACTGTGGGGTGTAGAGGTTCGATAAGGAGGGGTTTCTCGAATCTGAAATTCCAAGAGGGTGAAAACGTCCCTCAAATATTACAATATTTGTTATTTAAAAAAGGGTTAGTCTTTCGGAAAAACGCTTGGACACGCATAATATTTTGTTTTTTTTAAAAAATTATACAGGGTGTTCCAAAAAGTTGGGTAATTGATTAACCACGATTCTGCTTAAACTGCTTGACGTAAAAAGCTTATTTTTGGCAAACGGATTTTTCGAAAGTCAAATTCCAACGAGATGAAACTACCCCTCAAATATTACCAAGTTTTCTATATAATTTTTTTTACACATTTCAAAATTTTTCGCAAATTTAGAGAGAGCGTTTAAACAAAAATATGTTTATTAGACGAACGCTGCAAAAACTCGTTGAGAACATTTTATCTACTTTGTATGTTAATGGAAATTCTTGCTTTGCTTTATCATCACCATTATAAATGATTAATTCGACGTGAACGAAGTCGCGGGTACACGCTAATATTTTTATAAATACACTTTTTAAACTCTTAAGCAGGCGGTCTTATAATGTAGGAAATTCAAATAATTCGTTTTCTGACAGATGAAAACAAATGGTCTGGCTGTTTGACACTTAACGTCAAAGGAAGGTAGATAAAATCAAAAAAAATATACGTTTTCAAACTAAATCCTAAGTAACTTAAAAACTATTTATTTTAGGTATAGGAACATGTATAGTTAAAAAGTAACGAATTGAAAAACCTTTTCACTAGTGAAATAAAAATAATAAAAAAAGTAAGTATATCTTGAAACCTTGCTTGAAATAACCTCTATCTAAAAGATTCAAATTTCTATGGCACTAAAATACTTACGAACGGGTAATGTAAAAGTTCCATATTTACCACGGCAGTACACTAATCCAAATATATGTATATTTAATTGTGCAGCAGTTATTGTAAAAATTTGTACCTTCGCCATTTTGTCATTTATATCATTGGTGAATAAAAAGAACTGTAATCCTGTAACGGGGGATTAAAGTTACACAAATATCTCTTTAGTCCGCGGTTCTCACTAAAAAAATTTGCAGGTAGTTCTTATGCAATTTAATAATTACAACACTGACCGTTAATATCCAATATCAAAAGTAGACGCTGATGATGAGGCAGATTTTTACGAGTACTACATGCTACACAAGTAAATTTTGAATAAAAATTTTGATAGATACATATTTAAATAGATTAATTGCTATTTTTAGATTTAATACCCACTCTATTTTATGTTATTCGAAGACAATTTTTAAAAAGTAATGTTGTTACAGTAGTTTATACAGGGTGGGTCTTATATAACTGCAATTATTTTCAAGGCTGGTAGATCTCCACAGAAGAGACTTATTTTTTCGTTACTGTTTTTCAAATGAAGTTCAAAATAACCGAGTTATTTTACTTTAAAAATTTGAAAATAAAACGATTTTTCTCTTAAATTTTGAGAGCCACTGAATTTTCTCTGGGTTTTCTTTCTTTTAAATTTAATCTTCTGCCTGGTTTGTGATATTATCAAGGAATTATGTTTTTAACGTAACTAGCGTAACTAGCAATTCATCCTGGGTGGGGGGTGGGAGGGCTGGGGTTGAGCCTAGGGGGGGCTTAGGCCTTTTATTTTTTTACAAATGAAAAATAATTTTAAAAAACACATTTTTTGAATAAAACGTTTACATGAATTTCTCTCAATAAATTTCATAGGCTTGGTTATCAAACCGTGTTCCCGTAGATTACTTAAATACCTACAAATTTTCTAAAAAAATAAAAATTAACACATTTTTTGTGTTAATTTTATAAAATAAAATAATATTAACTAAACAAAACTAGAAAACGTCATTTTTACTACATTACAAGCAAATAAAAATTAATACGTAGCCAAGAGTCATAATTGAAGAATTTTCTGGGGGGTGCCCAGATATACCTGGGGGGGGGGCGGCACCCCGGGCACCACTGTAGTTACGCCAATTGGTCAAATATGCTACTCCTAAAAGTATTTGCACTTATTTAAGAGTCTATTTGCGGTACTTTCGAGTCGCTCTTAGGGGTCGGGTAAAGCGGGTATGTGGCCGAAGGAAATATACAGTTTTTTTTTTCAAAATATACAATTTTTTGGAAATTCTATTTTAGGTCAGTTTAACGATATTGAGAAGAACTTCAACGCACAAGTCACAGAACAGCTATCTAGCAACTGCCGCACCTGATGGTTCAACCTTGTGGCAAGTGAAAAAATGCGTAAACATCTAGAAATAATAAGAAAAAACAGCAAATTGGTCGAAGGAATTTATCCTTATCATTTACTCTGATAAATGTTTAAATAAACTTTTCAAATTTCAATCCTTTTCCGATTTTCAAAAACGAAGCGGGAAAGTATAGAGAATAAAAAGCCCTTTTCATTGCTGTACCACTTGACCCCCCTTCCCATTTGAAAAAAGTTGGGGGATGACACCCCCGCTTAGAGGGTTGAAGATTTTGCAATCATTTTTGGGGCAAAAGTTGTCCCCCTCACAAACAAAATTGACGTGTTTTTGAATTTTCTGAAAAAAAAATACCCTGGCCGTTATGCCTTGCGGAACGTTTTCGATGGGCCACCCTGTATTATATTTCAGAAATCTGCCTAAGGCTTAGCCCGACCCTGTCGTGTTAAGCCACACCCAAGATTCTAAACACACGTGCTTTGATTAAGGCTTGATTAAGGTTTGCAGAGCTTCAGCATTTGCCATAAAATTGCGAGCAATTTGTTACAAAACCAAACCATATAAATTATATATCACTGTAATCACAAAACTTCAGTCTATTTCCGTATTGTAACGGAATTTTAAATTATTTCTTTATTTTCGTGAAAATTTAGTCCATACATAAGGAATATTTTGTTGATGCTTGACCATCAAAATCTTAAAAATAAAGAAAGTTGTCTCAAAATGTACTACCATACTGATATAGTATAAACCTTTATCTTTAATTTCCTTCTTCATTTGGTGTAGAAATACCTAGTCAGTTTTACGTTAAATGGCCGAATGCTTATTTTGCTACTTTTTCGGATTAGTGAAATGGACTCTTAAAACCCTATATCAATAAATTATTAAATAAATAGAGAATAAATAATTTTGTTGTTGTTTATTTAAATAATATACTATTCCTACCTGGTATTTTGTGTGTATGAGCCATTTCCAAAGCTTTATCCATTCCCGCTTCAGATATATTTCCATCAAGAACTATTAATGGGCTTTTCTTGATAATATTCTCATGTTGTTCAATCTAAGAGCAAAAAAAAATAATTACAATACGCGATATACATTACATATCTACCTTCTTTAATACAGGTGGGGTTGAAACCTCTAGTGTTACAACAGCAAAATAAAACACTAGTTCGCCCACAATTCACCAAATATCTTTACTTTTAACACTGGATGCATGTTTCGGCCTGTTAGCATCATCAGCAAATGATGTGCAAAGAATTAATAAAATTTTAGGTTGTATTATAAGGGTTTACAAGGTATATACAGGGTGTTTCAAAACAAATGCGAAAAACTTCAGGGGGCGATTCCTTGTTCAAAATAAAGGGTAGTTTGCTTCATAAACGTTGGGTCAAAAGTCAACCATTAGGGAGATATCGCGGTACAAAGATTGCGGAAAAATAATGTTTTTATTTTTTATCTTGAAAACGAAAAGAGATAGTCTAATGAAATTTTATGGGAGCATTACTGTTACGAAAACACACTTTCTGGTAATTTTTTCACTTTTTTAAAATGAGTGGAAGGGGTTGAAATAAACTACCCTTATCATTCTTGTTAACAAAATTTAAAGAAAAATCTTATCAAACACATGCAAAAAAATTGATTTGGATAGCTTGGTTTATTTAGAAACTTTTTTTTATCTCTTGTGGTTCTTTGATAAAACTCGCCGATTTGAAATTAAAAAATAACATGTAAAGCATTACATGTCAGGATCAAAAACATTTTTAGATAAAGAATCTAGTGATAATAACGATAATAATAAGAATCTAGATAATAACGTATTGCAGTAGAGTAATGTCAATAAAATAATATTAGAAACATCCTAAAAAGTGACAGAGGCCGACTAGATTTTTTCCTAAAAAAATTAGAGCAGCCCACTAGATTCTTTATCTAAAAATGTTTTGTGTCCTGATATGTAATGCTTTAAATTTTATTTTTGAATTTCAAATCGGTGAGTTTTATCAAAAAAACACAAGAGATAAAAAAGTTTCTAAACAAACTAAACTACCCAAATTAATTTTTTTGCATGTGTTTGATAAGCTTTTTTTTTAATATATATATTTTTTTTATTTTCCATAAAATTTCATTAGTCTATCGTTTTTCGTTGTCAAGATAAAGAATAAAAACATTATTTTTCCGCCATCTTTGTACCGCGATATCTCCCTAATGGTTGACTTTTGACCCAACGTTTATAAATCAAACTACCCTTTATTTTGAACAAGGAATCACCCCCTGAAGTTTTTCGAATTTGTTTTGAAACACCCTGTATATAGGTATTATAAATGTTTACAAGTTTGGGTTTTTGAGATATTTAAATATGCATGCTATAATAAAAGAAATTGTCAACACCCTGTATATTTTTATATTGCTTTTCAGAATTAATTCTTGTGCTGACTTTTAAGCCAGAGAAATAAACTTTACTGAAAAATTTGATTGCTTCGTTTAATGTATACAGGGGTTTCAAAAATTGCTGGTCTATTTTAAATATTTATTAGCCAACCATACCAATAGGTATGGTAGGCTATTAGGATCGGCAAAAAAAAGTTTTTTTAATTTCACTCAAAATGAGTTATATGGGTCATAAATGACCTAAATACAAAATATTTTCGTGGTGTCTGTCTGTCTGTCTGTCCGTCCGTCTGTCCGTCTGTAACACGATAACTCAAAAACCGCTGAACCGATTTTAACCAAATTTGGCACAAAAATACTGTGGCACCCGAGAATCTGGCCATTAGTTTTTGGTGGGCGTGGGGGGTTGGTAAGGGGGTATAGGAGGGGGTTATAAATTTAAAAAAATCGTAACTCCAAAATTACAGTAGCTAGCGAAACGCGGTTTTCAAATTAAGATTAGGAATAATATTTGCAACAAAATTTGTAATAACATCAAAATCAGTCAAAGTCGCAGTTTTTGAGATATTAACATATTTTAGTATGGGCGGCTATACGTGCCTCCCGGCGCCAATTTTTTTACGTAAAAACTTCGTTATTTCAAATAAAACACCCTGTTTTTTTAAATAAATCGAAGAAGATTCAAATGCTCTTTCAAATAATTATATTAGGGTTTTCTATATCTATCAAGCTCAGATTTTGAATAAATAGCAAGTTTTCAATTAAATGGCAACCAAGAGGATTGATGTCGTTTCTAGTGACAGTTAGTAGCTATTTTCAGCTTTTGATGGCTCAGTAGAACCGAGGATTTCCGCCACTTTCCAGCAATTTTAAGTTTTATTTCTATAATAATTATACAGACGTGACGTTCGCACGCCACTATAATAAAGAATTTTAATAAGTAGAATATTTTGCCGAGCAATTGCCAAGTTATTATAATTATTACAGAAATAAAGATGTCAAATATTGATACGGTCATGCACTATAAATGCTGATAGGTAATTGATTAGATACAATTTCTAACAAAGTTATATGTGCTTCCTTAGACACCAACTAAAATAACTGCCTTAGTTTTACAATGATCTCATAATTTTTAAGTGTAGATATCTATACTTAAAATTTAAAAAAATACACACAACTTACCACTTCAGGAGTAATTAATTTGTGTATCGACATATCTCCCATCAAAAATGAACAATTGCCATTTTTGTCTAAAACAACTATACACTGAGCAGAATGACGTCCAGGAAATACTTTGATGAATTTTGATGATTCTTTTGGTATATTTCTTGTTAAGATACGACCTGAAAAGAAAATTACTCGTAATAGGAGATATACATGGTGGACCGAACTGTATTTCGGAAACTTCTGCAGGATATTCTGCAGATAAAAATAAGTAAAAAAGTTTGTATAAATGTTATTAATAGTAATTATAAAATGCTTAGTCTTGGAGATACAGGGTGTAGAAGTTTCATTTTTATTCCGATATTTTCCAAATAATTTCTGAAGTAACGCTAATATTTGGATGAAAATTGGTGTTTGGGAGTTTTTTGATATGATAAATTTGGATTTTGATGTCAATACTCCTATTTGTAGAGGGCGCCACCGGTAATTTCCTATACAAATAAAATATTTTGTGTAATCTGACTAGTCTTGAAGACTAAGTCTTCATTAGGTATTTTGCAAAGTGACTGAAAACAGATAGGCTTTCTGTAAAATATCCTTTTTTTATTAAAAACGCCGACCTTTTATAATGTGCTTAGTCTTTTTGCACAATGCCGTGCGATACGCCTGCGACGGTCCGGCAATAATGCGTCGCAAAAAATTGGGAATTTTGTCGAAGTGTAAACCTAACGTATGTACTAGGATGTAAATTTAGGAAAATATTTTAACTTCTATAGGGTGGCTCAAAAAAGTGTCAGTAGATCGGGATGCTTTATTTTAAATTTCTAACATATTATGAATAAATCTATTTCGATAGTTTCAGAGATATTAACAAATAAATAAAAAATATATATTTTTCAGCCTTTCATAAAAATATTATTAAAAATACAAAAACTGTCCTGAAATCAAAACTATATTAGGTATTTACTTTAGATGGTCTGTACTTACTTTGTTATTAATATGGTAATCGTAAATCATACAGGATGTTTAAAATTCTACGCCAAACTTTCAAAAATTTAAAATAATTTTTCTTCGTTTTTTTTTAAATGAAACTCCCTATATATTATTTTTTTTAATAGATGAAGAATTAAAAATGAAAATTTTTTGTATTTAGAGTTTTTTCAAAATTTTTAACGGTTTCGCAGATATTCGCGGTTTTATATTTCATATGGCATTTGCCACAGTAAATTTTTATCAAAGTCATCCAATGTTTTTTTTTCTCTCGTATTTTACCATTGAAATTACCTTTTTGCTCGTACATACTTTAGGTTTGCACTTAAACAAAATTTCCAAGTATTTTACAGATGCCCGACGCACTATTGCCGGACCCTGTATACATACTATAATTTTAATTTGGTTTATTTATAATTACAAAGAATATACAAAATTGAAGGAGTTTCTTGCATTACCACCTACCTCTAGGTGGTGTTCGTTCTGGGCAAAATAGTTTATTATTAATGTACCGGGTGTCCCACTAAGAATAGCTCTCGGCTGTATCTCGGAAAGTATTAGCCGTAGGGCCTACGGAAAAAAATATTTATAACTAAAAGGGCTATGAGAAATTGCTGGAAATTATTTTCAAGTTTGTAAAACGGTCGCTAGAGGACGTAACTGCTATGGAAAATAAGAAAATAGAATTTTTACAGAATTTTGCCTAGGTAAGGGGTACTATAAATAATAGCTTCATAATCTTCAGTAAATTTTGGATTTTTTTTGTTAGAACCATTTTCCCCTATCGGCTAAAATAAAGTGGTGGCGGAAGATTAGATCTATCTTTATTTAAATGTTAATAACTCCGGACTGGATGATCAGAATCCAATAAATATATTATACCGTAAAAATAATAATAATAAGGTTTTGAACGTAGACGCTAGGGGGCTCTTTCTTACAATTTAACAAACAGAGCTCGTTTTTTCAAAAAAATTAAATAAGATAGTATATGTAATTTTAGCTGATAGTTAAGAGTAGTAAAAGCTTAAAAAGTCAGCGAAAACCGCATCTTAATATCTTCTTTTAAACGGAAGATATTAGCAAAATTATAAAAAATACCAAAAAATAAGCCCTTAATTACCTTATTTTTACAACACGGTATCAGTAGCCCTCTTGGTTATGCCCATTCTAACAAAAAAATAGAAACAGTTAGTTTATTTTAAAATCGACGAAATACCAGAATACCATAATACCAGATGTATTAATATCTAATCATTAAGATAGGTATTAATAACAACGAACAAGAAACGATGGTTCAGTGAAGTCATGGTAGGCTTGAGAAAAAAGTTGCTTTTGACGTAATGGTATAAACGTCAAATTGTTATTAGAATTAATAACAACGAACAAGAAACGATGGTTCAGTGAAGTCATGGTAGGCTTGAGAAAAAAGTTGCTTTTGACGTAATGGTATAAACGTCAAATTGTTATTAGATCAACATTTTGATAGTCTTTTATCTTTTGATTGCTTTTTCAAAATGCAAACAACTTGAACTACTTCAAATAATAAAGGCATTTTGAAAAAGTAATTAAAAGATAAAAAACGCTGCTAAGACTATCAAAATATTGATCTAATAACAATTTGATGTTTATAATACTATTACTTCAAAAGCAACTTTTTTCCAAAGCCTACCATGACTTCACTGAGGCATCGTTTCTTGTTCACTGTTATTTATATCTTAATTATATTAGATATTAATACATCTAGTATTATGGTATTCTGGTATTTCGTCGAATTTAAAATAAACTAACTGTTTTTATTTTATTTTTTTGTTAGAATGGGCATAATCAAGAGGGCTACGGATACCGTGTTGTAAAAATAAGGTAATTAAGGGCTTATTTTTTGGTATTTATTATAATTTTGCTAATATGTTCGGTTTGAAAGCAGATATCAACATCCGGTTTTCACTGACTTTTTAAGCTTTTAGTACTCTTTACTACGAGCTAAAATTACATATAGTATCGTATTTATTTTTTTTGAAAAAACGCGCTATGTTTGTTAAATTGTAAGAAAGCGCCCCCTAGCGTCTACGTTCAAAACCTTATTATTAATATTTTTATGGTATAATATAGAGTAAGAAACGCTCTTTTAAACGTGCCCTCGTTTGTTTGATTCTGATCATCCAGTCTGGAGTTATTAACATTTAAATAAAGATAGATCTAACCTTCTCCCACCACTTTGTTTTAGCAGATAGGGGCAAATGGTTCTAACAAGAAAAATTCAAAATTTACTGAAGATTATGAAGCTATTATTTATAGTACCCATTATCTAGGCAAAATTCTGTAAACATTCTATTTTCTTAATTTTCATAGCAGTTGCGCCCCCTAGCGGCCGTTTCACAAACTTGAAAATAATTTCCAGCAATTTCTCATAGCCCCTTTAGTTATAAATACTTTTTTCCGTAAGCCCTACGGCTAATACTTTCTGAGATACAGCCGAGAGCTATTCTTAGTGGGACCCCCTGTACAGGGTAGTCTGAATTATAACCGGAAAATTCGACAGTATACTTATTCTGCGGAAAAAAATAGGTAAAAAAGTTCATATCAATTCATGTCATGAAGTTTCATCTTTACCACTGTAGATATTTCTAAATTGTTAATGCAGTTAGTAACAATTATTAAGTTTTATTTAAAATCTTGCCCGCAAAAAATAAGATATTCCCTTTTTCGATTATGTACCCTTCAAACGTTTCGGCAGAAAAATATTGTAATAGCGCGATTAAATCAGCACGTATATCACGGACTTCGATTTGTTTACCTTGCTGATCGTCCCCTACGGCCGAGATAAAGTGGGAACTGCGACCCAGTTTCCCCAGCGCCTCGCAGATATTCCGCCCCACACCGCCGGCTGAGTAATCCAGACGGCCCACGTGCAACCGCCCATCCAGCTGAAACAGAGAAACCAGAATGAGAATAGTGCCAAAATAAAATAAAAATTATTTTTTGTTGCTATCAAAATAATTATTCTTTGATATAGTAAACAGAGCTGCAATAAGTCAGTTTTAAAAAGACTTAATAAGTCTTAAGTCATTTCTAACATTAAGATGATTTAAGTCTTAAGTCAACATAAGGTTCAAATGATTTAATTATTTACATTTTACAATTCTTTAACTATTTTTTAGCTATTTCCGCTAATTATTCTTCAAAATTTGCGAGAAATGTCATTTTGGCCTTTGATTATCTTCCGTTAAGAGAAATTGTGGTTAGAAATCAAAAGTGGACTGTTTTATAAGCTAAACTAGCGTGTATCTGCAACTTCGTTCGCGTCGAACTAATCATTTGTAATGGTGATGATAAAGCAAAGCAAGAATTTCTATTAACATACAAACTGGAGCAGAATTATTGTGGTTAATCAATTACCCAACTTTATGGTACACCCTGTATGATTTTAAAAAAATTCAAAGGGGTGTTTTCACCCTCTTGGAATTTGAGATTCGAGAAACCCCTCCTTATCGAACCTCTACACCCCACAGTCAATCCGTTTACCAAAAATCAGCTTTAGCCCACGGCCACACAGAAAGCGTTTTTTGCGTTTTTAGCGTGAAGCGTCTTTAGCGACTAAAACAAAATAACAGTGTTATATAGGAGTGGCTACACCAAAAGCGTGTAGCGTTTGGCGTGTCTCGCAAAAAACGCAAATGAAAACAAATCAGTTTGTTTTCTGTAGCGTCTTTAGCGTTTTCTAAGATCAGACCCCGTCACAGGCGGACGTTCTATATCTATACTAATATATAAAATCCTTAAGTGACTGACTCTACAACATAAAAAAATTATACACATATAAACTAAAATTCGTAAAATAAATGGCAAATAATAATTATTATTTTTACACACACCACTGGCACTAGCAGTAGATTGTGTTTGTCTCCGAATATATGCCCTGGCCCATCCACAATTCAATCCCAGCATCTTTTATCTTCGTCTCTTCAACGCTAACGGCGCCGATCTCGCCTATCTCTTTCTCACAGGATTGATTGTTGGAAGGGCCGGGAATCCACGAGCTTGCGATGTTACTAATTGACATCTTAATAGAAACTGCAGACCTGCCGCGTCTTTTGTATGTATTTAATGGTCACAAAAACCATTGGGACGCAAAAACGCAAAACGCTAAAAACGCTTTCTGTGTGGCCGTGGGCTTAAACGTCAAGCAGTTTAAGCAGAACGGTAGCAGGTAGATACCTCTCTGCAGTCCCAGTGGGGAGTAGATCTACTTCAGGGCCTTAGCAACCCTGCCGATGCGAGCTCTTGATTTTCTCTCACTTCCCATTTCCTTGAGAGAAATCATGACCCATCCCATCGTCCTATCCATCCTCCTATTATATCCTACCTATATCCTTTCCATGCAGTAAAGCAGGGGAATCCACTGCATTATCTTCCCATGACAGTCAGTATGATGTGTAATGAAGCAAGACGATAGGCCTCGGACAACGTCATGCAATCCGATTGACAACCGGCGCTACCTTGAGTCCGGGTCAAGTAGTGGTAAATCAGCTACCGGCCGCAAGAATATCAAAGGCCAGGATTCTTGCGGACATAAGGAAGCTACTGGCCTTACAAACAACAAATTATATATACAAATGAGGAATACCATGAGCGTGGCTACGTGGAATGTACAAGGACTTAAAACTCATACCGGGAAATTAGCAATTATGGAAAAGGAACTGTCCAGATATAAAATCGATATTGCAGGATTATCGGAGACACATTGGATAGGTCAAGGATTATAACTATGTTTACTTTTCAAGCGCCGATCAACAAAATTATACTGGTGTTGCAGTCATTGTATCCGAAAAATTACAGAAATATGTTTTGGACTTTAAAGCTATAAGCGACAGAATCATGGCCTTAAAATTAAACTCTAGGCCAAACCCAATAAATATTGTTCAGGTGTATGCTCCGACTGCTGCTTCGGGCGATGTCGACATCGACCATTTCTACCATGACCTAAGAAGTTCTCTCCAAAACATTCCGAACAAAGAGCTAACCATAGTAACCGGCGACTTCAATGCTAAAATTGGAGATACAACTGATAACGAACATATTAAAACTATTGTTGGTAAATATGGTATCGGTGTAAGAAATGAACGGGGTGAACGCTTACTTGACTTTGCAATCGAAAACAATCTAACTATTATGAACACAACATTTCAACATCATATCCGAAGGCTCTACACATGGAATAGTCCAGGAGACAGAGTACGCAACCAGATAGATTATATTCTCTCTAACTCGAGATAGAGAACCTCGTTCAGGACAGTACGGATTTACCCCGGAGCAATATGTGGCTCGGATCATAAGTTACTGACAGCAAAGATTCGTATAAAGTTAAAAAATATTGTAAGAAAACCAAGACCAAATCAGATGGAGATTCACCGACGTAACACATTTCCAACAAGAACTACTGAAAACATCGTGGAACATTAACGAGAACACCCAACCCCAACAGATTTGGATAGACTTTAAAAATTGTCTGAGTAATGCCACTTCTCGACAACTAAACAAAAGACAAAAAAACAAACATTGGATTTCTGACAGCACATTGCTAAAAATTGAACAAAGACGAACATTAGTGCAAAGTGGTATAAAAACACAAGATGAAAAAGATAAATACAGAAAAATAAATACAGAGATCAAACACAGTTGCACCATCGACAAGAACAACTACTATGAAAAAATATGCCAGGAAATAGAATCTCACACTTTCACAAATCAACCAGGGGACCTATTTAAAAAGATAAAGTACCTCACAAGAGAATTCAAGCCAAAAACATGGGCAATAGAAGACGATCGAGGACAACTTAAAAGCGAAATTAACGAAATAGTGGAACGATGGCGTACATACTGCGGAACACTGTATAAAGAAAAGATCCTCAGCCTAGTTGCTCTTTCCACAGTGATATAATTAATGAAGAACCAGACATACTGAGATCGGAAATTGAAGCAGCAATAAAAACCTAAAACATCATAAAGCCCCGGGACCAGATCACATCACGGCCGAAATGCTCAAAGCGTCGGGAGATTTTGGTGTGGACATCTTGCACAAGTCATGTAATATGATATGGCATACTCACCAATGGCCATCAGATTGGACCGATTGTTCCATAATAACCATCCACAAAAAGGGATCTCCAGCCAAATGCGACAACTTTCGTACCATTGCGCTAATTTCACATGCCAGTAAGATTCTTCTTCATATCATTAACGAAGAGGTCGAGGAACACGTGAACAAATTTTGAATGTCCGTCAGATTATCGAAAAGGCCCGAGAATTTAACAATCCGCTCTATATTTCTTTCATAGACTATCGAAAAGCTTTTGACAAAGTCAAATGGTCAAAACTATGGATGGTTCTTAAAGAAATGGGCGTGCCTGTTCATTTGATTTCATTGATCCAGAATCTCTATGTAAATACCAAAAGTAGAATTACCATCAATGACGTTACTTCGGAAGACTTCCAGCCTACCTGTGGTGTTAGGCAGGGGTGCATACTATCTTCTCAGTTATTCAATATATATATACTGAATATATCATGAGAAGGGCATTGGAACATTGGCAAGGGGGGATAACAATTAATGGTCACAAAATTACCAACCTCAGATTTGCAGACGATACGGTCCTTCTAGCGGGAAACGAGGAAGAGTTACTGCAGCTTCTAAAATTGGTTAAAGACGAAAGCGAGAAACTTGGACTTGAAATTAATCCCTCTAAAACAAAAATTATGATTATCGACAGGCAAAACAACAACAAACCTGATGTAGTGAGCATTGGTCGTTTTGAGGTTGTAAGTCAATATATAAGGGGAAATAAGAAGAAGATGTGAAATGATAAGAGTGGCAGTGCGAAAACTCTTAAAGATATGGCGAGACAAAAACATATCTAAACACTTAAAAAAAAGGCTTGTTCACTGCCTAATATTTCCTATATTAATGTATGGCTCCGAGTCCTTGACGATGAGACAGTCAGAAATGAAAAAAATTGACGCAACTGAGATGTACTGTTGGCAACGAATGCTCAGAATTCCCTGGACTGCCCGGCGAACCAATGAATCCATAATCCAAGAACTGAACATCACAGAACGCCTCTCAACTTCTATACAGTCACGTGTACTTAAATATTTCGGTCACGTTATGAGGAGGGATACTGACTGTATGGAAAAAAAAATATACGTGTTTAAGCTTAAGTTTTTTCGGAAACTTGACCGTTTTTTAAATAAAAAATATTGTAACATTTGAGGGGTGGTTTCACCCCCTTGGAACTGGAATTTCCAAAAATCCTTTCTTATCGAACCTCTACATCCTAGAATCAACCTGTATGCCAAAATTGAGCTTCGAATTTTGGTTTTCTAAAATGTTTTAGTTTTTAGTTAAAACACATAATTTCTTGATAATATGGCAACATAGGTATTAGATTAAATTTACAGGAAAGAAAATCCAGAAAAGATCCAGTGGTTCTCAAAATTTTAGCAAAAAATAATTTTTTTTGGAAATTTTCAAAGTAAAGTAACTCCGTTATTTTGGACTTATTTAAAAAACGATAAAGAGAAAATATGTTTCTTTTATCGAGATCTACCAGCCTTTAAAATACTTGCACTTATTTTTGGGACACCCTGTATATACAAGGATATTAGGCTTTCTCTATAGATACAACTGAGGCAAGCTGTTGCTAGGATATTCGATTAATTTTAATTTTGTTTTTTAAATATTGTGAATAATCGTAAACTAAAAAGTATAAAGCTTCATTCAGAACCTCGTAATTAGTGGAATAAATTAGTGGTTTGCATTACCGTAGAAGTTTCTTCCTTTAATTTCAATGTAAGCATTCAGAACGTCAAAATTAGTGGTAGACATTTTAAGTGCAATTAATTGAAACCACTAATTTATTCCACTTCGATTATTCCACAACCCTTCGATTAACCCTATATAATAAGTCAAATACTAAATTTTATAAAAAACTGTATTTATCAATTAAAGTAGACATGTACAAATCCTTGAATAAATCTCTTTCTCTCAATTTATACCAATTTAGGACTAAACAAGTAATTAATGTTACTCAAAAAGCTATCTAAAGTGCAGCGTAAAGTGTTCTTCCTCAACGAATACACCTTCAGATTCTATTATAATCGAATTTGGTGTAACGAGCGGTATTTTTATGGTACATCGTGTGGGGCATTCGATCGACAATCCTGCTAAGAGCCATAGCGCAAATGGAGAGAAATGGACGATATTATCGGAACTGGACCTTTATTGGAAAATGTCGGAAGATATCAGCCAAGTCTCATATTAAGAACCGTCTGCTAAAGTGCTTGTCGGCAACTCCATATAATCTGGTAAATTTTGGAGACAGTGAGAGAGACAGTAAGAACACCATTTAAAAATAATTTTTACTCAATAAAAATAAATTACAACCTTCTTAAGATCAACTGGCAGTAAGCGCCATTAAAAAATAAACAAGAGTACGGGCTAAGTAAATGACATCGCCAAAATTATCATCAATTCTTATAAAACGTATAGTAAACGTATATTACGATCAGAGCCTTGAGACACTTAATTTAAAATCAAGACACTACACACATAGACTGCTGTAAAAAATGCCAAGTTGCCACATATTTATTTTTTTTTTCTTGTCACTGTCATACGTTTTGACATTTTTGAATTACGAGTTTTTCGTTTAAATGCATTATGTTGTGAAACTTTAAGCTTAAACATTTTTACTAGCAGACCTTGCAGTCGAACTTTGTTCTTTTTAGAAGTGCGAAGTGGTACAAGATAGCTTCATAGCCGTAAAAACTCATCGTAACTTTATTAGAATATTTTGAACGGGAAAACGGTAGTAACGGCCATTTATGTTCCCTAAGTGCTGTTAAGAAGTGAGTTTTGTTGATATAAATAATAACTGTTTACATATTTATAATTAATTTATTTTTGTTTCCTAAAATATTTTGATGAAAAGAAAATATGTAAAAGTGGGAAACGCTACGCTTGTCAAGCTTAATCATGTGACTAAAATTTTATTTGATATGAACTATATCTAGTGATTTAGTTTTAAGTTTTTGTACAGGTTTTATTCTTTTTCTTCTTACTGGTTGGCTACTATCAATGACACTTGTATTTTGTTCACGGCTCTTCTAAACAGTGTGTTGGTATTTCCTTCTTCTTCCAGCTGAGTGTCTCCCTTCTATTTTGCCTTGCATGATGTTCTGCAATAGCTTCTTCTCCTGTCTCATAAGATGTCCAAAGTATTCCAGTTTTCCTATCTTTATGCTTTTTATAACCACTGTACTCGTATTCAGCATCTCCAACACTCTGATATTACTCATTTTGTCCACCCATAATATTCTTAAAATTCTCCTGTAACACCATATTTCGAAGGCTTCTATTTTTTTCATCTCGCTCTTATTCAACGTCCAAAACTCCATTCCACAAAGCAAGGTCGAAAACACATAACACTTTAATAACCGTATTCTCAGAGGAAGTTGAAGGTCCCTACAACAAAGAACTTTACTCATCTTTCTGAACTCAGCCCTATCAGTTCTATTCTCATTCTTATTTCAGTTGTGTTTGTCCAATTGTTGTTCATATACATCCTAGATATTTGAAATTATTAACTTGTTCCAGATACACACCGTCTCGCCTATGTGAATATGTGCGTCTATATTGGGGGTCTTGCTGATTACCATCACCTTACCTTATTAATAATATTGTCCAGGTCCACTTCTATGTAAGCTTCAACGCCGCTGTTCAATATTGTCTGCATTTGTTCAGGGCTAGTTGCCAGGAGAATCGTATCATCTGCGTACTTTAATTTATTGATTACCTCTCCATTCACAATTCCTAATTATTCCACAATTCCTTATTATTAATATTTCACAATTCCTTATTTTTCCATAATTACCTCTCCCTTTACACTTCTTCATTCACACACAGGTTTTATCTATACTAATATATAAAATCCTTAAGTGACTGACTCACTGATTAATCACGATCCTGCTCAAACCACTCAACGTATTTGGCATACAGGTTGATTCTAGGGTCTAGAGGTTCGATAAGAAGGGATTTTTCGAAATTCCAGTTCCAAGGGGGTGAAACCACCCCTAAAATATTACAATATTTTTTATTTAAAAAACGTTCAAGTATCCGAAAAAACGCTTAAACACGTATATTTTATTTTGTTTTTTTAAATATTTTAAGATTTTTTAAAAACGTATACAGGGTGTTTCGAAAAATCTGGTCATTGATTAATCATAATTCTGCTTAAAGCTCTTGACGTAAAAAGCTGATTTTTGGAAAACGTATTGACTTTAGGGTGTAGAGGTTCGATAAGAAAGGATTTTTCGAAACTCGAATTCTAAGCGGGTGAAACCACTCCTCAAATATTAGAAAATTTTTTATTTAAAAACCGGTGAGTTTTTCGGAAAAACTCTTAAACACGTATATTTTATTTTGTTGTTTTACATATTTTAAGATTTTTTAAAAATTTATAGGAGGTTCGATAAGGAGGCGTTTCTCGAATCTCAAATTCCAAGAGGGTGAAAACGCCGCTCAAATATTACAATATTTGTTATTTAAAAATCGGCGAGTCTTTCGGGAACACGCTTGGACACGCATAATTTATTTTGTTTTTTTACATATTTTGATTTTTTTTTTAAATCATACAGGGTGTTCCAAAAAGTTGGGTAATTGATTAACCACGATTCTGCTTAAACTGCTTGACGTAGAATGCTTATTTTTGGCAAACAGATTTTTCGAAACTCAAATTCCATCGAGATGAAACTACCCCTCAAATATTACCAAGTTATATAATAATATCGCCATATTGTTTTTTCTCATGCTGACATAAATGTAAGAGAATGTTATCCAGTTTGCATGTTAATGGCAATTCTTACTTTTTTGTATCATCACCAGTCCAAATGATTAATTCGACGCGAATGAAGTGGCGGGTACACGCTAGTTGATCTATATTAATCTAGCGGTTATTCAACTCCGATACCAACACTGGTACCGTGTCAACCGAGCTTTAGTCAACAATAGACTGGCGCTTTTTGGAAAAAACTGTGGCCTTAACGTGAGCAAGTTAAAAATGATATTTTACGAGGTTTTCCAATGGGTCCAGTCACGATAATATCGTCAGTTTGCCTCCAGTTTCACTCCGGATCTTAGCCGAATTGCCCGACGTCCCATAAAAATACCGCTCGATGCACCGAACTCGATTATAATGAAGATTTAAGGCCCGTTCTCGTTCGGAAAGGACGTTGTACGCTGCACTTTATAACGGTCTTTAACGTATAAAAATAATTTCTTGTTTGTAACCTTAGAGCGAAAATGCGTATAATTCAAGAGCGGTAGAGAGATTTTTTAACATACACTTTCTTTTTTTCTAGTCATCTATTACACTTCTGAACTGCAGTCGTTTTACTGAGAGACATTATATTGGACCAGTGTTCAAATATGGGATCATTTTTTTGAGAAATTCAAAAACCCAAATAATTAGAATATAAAATGGTCTATGAAATGGTGATGTGCTGGATAGCGGGTTGCAAACACTACAGTAAAAGGGAGACATGCAATTTTTTCAGATTCCCGAAATATGGAAATAAAAGGAACAAGTGAAAAAAGCTAACATGTATAAGGTTATATACAGGGTGAGTCTTAAATAAGTGCAAATATTTTTAGGGGTAGTATATTTCGACCCCAGAAACACGGATTTAAAAAAAATGGATTTTTTTAGTTGTTAGTTAAATACCATAATTTCTTGATCATATGCCAACATACGAAGTAGATTAAATTTACAAGAAAGAAACCCGCCGAACAAAACTTGTAGTGTACCGAGCAATTATAATCCCCACCATGTTATATGGAAGCGAAAAAAAAACCGGTGGTTCCATCATGTCTCAAACGTACCGGTCCTTGAAAAGGCTAATGGCGAGAATATTAAAGTCATGAAGTCAAATCCCTCTTAATCTGAGAGAATGCAAGAAAACCGCATACCAAAATCTCTGCTTTACGCTGAGCTTATAGACGGTAAGAGGAGGCCAGGTACACAACTCAAAAGGTACAAGGACATTTTCCACGAAAACTTAAAGGGTATTAATATGCAGAATAAGTGGGAAGAAGCAGTTCACAATAGAACTCAATGGAGAAGAATTAACAGCGAGAGTGGAGAACAATGGAGAAGTTAACAGCGACAACCAAAAAGTAAAGAGGCAACAAAGCAATGAGATTTTTGAATGTCCGGTAGACAAATAACATCACGTAACGGTTTTTTCAGTCACAGAAAAGCTCATGAAAGAAAACGCCTTGCGTGACCATCTTCTGATGCGTGTCGAATACTCGTCAGCGAGTAATGGGAGTATGGTATGATATAAGTAGGATTGTAACATACTAAATCAGTAAGATTGTAAAAATTGTTGACTGTAATATTCGATTTGAATGTTTTAGGTGTTAATAAATCGTGGAATAAAGATGTTTTAAAAACCAATGTTTTCAAATTTTTTCGAAATATATGGTAGGAATTTATCAATAAAAAATTGTTTTAATTGCCACGATGTTATCTACTTCATCTACTTCTACATATTCCCCTGAAGGCAAATTTTCCTCTACCTGGGATAAAATAAATACAGCAGCAATCGGTTATGGCTGAATGACAGCGTAAATTGACAAGACAGCGTAGATCGGCGCGACCCGCGTGACCTGACGAGCGCGCGTCTCTGTTCAGACATACTTTTTCGCGCGTTACGTGCCTCGCGTTCGGGTGTATTATTTTGTATTATTGAATATAGTAAAATTTCCACTTCAGCATCATCTAATTCTGATTCAGAACTAAAGTTTAGTAACAATAATTGTTTTGATGGCGAATCAGAAATTCTTATGCAGACGTTTTTATACGGTCGCAGAGGTGAGTCACTGAAAAACTGCGTCCCAATTTGTGGACTACAATTGTCACACCACCACTAATCCAGTAATATTACGATTTAAACCCGACAAAATTCAGAAAGTTTTGAAAATTGGTAGGTATGTTGGGGATAGCATGAGGATTACTAAACCGAAAAGTTCCCACCCCTAAATAGTGTGCGTCATCCCCCAGGACACCGTTTCTACCCCCATTTTGAGTTTTTTTAGATAATCTCGGCAACGGTGCAATTCTCGACAAAAATACCTATATAGAAAATTGTTCTTCATAAAATTCTCTATCAAAAAGATAATTACACCTTTTTTCTAAAGTTAGTAATAAAGTGGCACATAGGGCGCAAATATAAGGGTTGGTTATGACTAGTCATCTTCGTCATCTTCCACATGGCAATGATAACACATTGTAGAACAACGCAAGCATGCTCTTCTGCAGCTACATCTGTATTTGCACCCTAATTTGCATGAACATGAAATAAGCGTTAAAACAGATGCGGAGGCTGGCTCTTTGTTTGTCATTGTTGGGGTTAATATATCGCCAACTTTTTTCCACCCCCAGTCGGTAGGTTCGAGCATAACTCCTCTCCATGTTTGAATTTGGTGAAAAACCCGATACGAGTGTTGCCGAGTGTGCAGCAGAAGTTGGTGGTAGTTTTGACAACATGACAATGTTGTTGGCTTTACCAACAAGTTTGTTGAAGTATATAAATAGGTATTCATCTAGACTGCTTTCTGCTGAGGTACAGTTGTATAAAGCTAAAATAAATTGCTCTCCTACGTTTGCAATGTCTTCATGAGATTTTTCATTATTGAAAGTTTGCACAATATGTTGTAAATCACTTCTTTTAGCGAATACATTGATTGCATTAAACTTTCCTTTGGAAAAAGAAGCCAAGGTTGTGTCACAACCGCTAATGCCGTGCACAAATAATATAGTGTTTTTACAATTTTTTAAAAAAGTTGCGGGTTGTAAATCTTGAGAACTGTAAATCCTTTTGCATGTATTACCCTGTTTTTCTTTTAAAAATTTGATATCTTTGTCAGACGGAGAAAGTGCAATAAGAAGAACTAGCAGGTCAATATCTTGCCCTACTATAACAGTTGTATCGCAATTATTAGATTTTTCTATAGCAGTTTGAATTATTAATAAATCGGCGTCATCTGCAGCAACAAATACTTCTATACTTTCTTTCCTAAATTTGTTTACTAGTTCTGTGATTAAACTTTCTTTGTTAAACAAATTACTTAGGTTACTTACAAAGTTCTGCTCAGTTTCAGAGACAACAGTATTCTCGTCAAACATAATTTGAGGACAGCTTCTTTGAAGTAGCCGCCTCTGTCATTCTAGGCTCTTCGTGCTGTTTGCATTTTCCATATAACCATCGAACACGACAGTTACTCTATTCCCATAATGTTTTTTAATATAACTAACGTAAGCGTTGTAAACAATGTCAAATGTCCTTTTTTTTGGCCATATTACGCGGCGAAGCAAATATCCTCCTCAATGACATATACTCAATGCTTTCAAAAATATGGTCTCGTTCTGGAACTTTATTGACAATCTGGTATAAAGCTGCTTTATTAGTTTTCCTCATTAGGCCTTTCGCATCGAAAAGAGAAAGAGGTACTGAAGCTAATTCGAAACTAAAGCACTTTTTTAACTCCAGGCTAGAATGAACGGTGCAAATAATTCTTTGAAATAGTAATGTTGAGTCAACTTGAACATCATTGCCATTAATTTTCATTGTATTGCTCAAACTAGATATCGGCTTTACACGATTTGCACGACGCACTTTTAAACTTTTAAATAAAATCCCGTCTTTAACATTCGATAATTAGTGGATTAGGCCTACCACTTAAAAAAACGCATCAAATACCTACTTTACTTCTAGGGTGATCTGGAAATAAGTACAAATCACCCTTTTTATAGGGGTAGAGGAATGTGAGAACGTATATTAAAATTCTAAGTATAATTTTAGTGGTTACTGCTTTTTGTTAGCGTTAAACATTAAACTTTAAATTAGATTGAACTGCAGATAGTGCTAGTCATAACCAACCCTTATATTTGTGCCCTATCTGCCACTTTATTATTAACTTTAGAAAAAAAGTGTTATTATCTTTTTGATAGACAATTTTATGGAGAACAATTTTCTATATAGGTATTTTTGTCGAGAATTGCGTCGTTGCCGAGATTATCTAA
The DNA here is from genome assembly GCF_002938485.1 of Sitophilus oryzae. NCBI lineage: Eukaryota > Metazoa > Arthropoda > Insecta > Coleoptera > Curculionidae > Sitophilus > Sitophilus oryzae. The sequence continues at coordinate 116,426 of NW_022147142.1, forward strand.
AAAACTCAAAATGGGGGTAGAAACGGTGTCCTGGGGGATGACGCACACTATTTAGGGGTGGGAACTTTTCGGTTTAGTAATCCTCATGCTATCCCCAACATACCTACCAATTTTTAAAACTTTCTGAATTTGTCGGATATATCGCAATTTGAGCCATAATATTACTGAACTACAGGCAGCGCGTGTGGCGCGTCGCGTAATGCCGATGCCGGTCGCGCCTTGTCGCGCCGAGTCATGTCACACGAGTTACACGAGACTCAATTTGCGCCTAGCTTAAAGGCAGTATTTCAAAATATGATTTACTCATAACGTAATAAATCGTGGCCTTACCGCAATGATACCTCGTTACATCACAACCAATGACGTAACGTTTCCGTGTCACGTCAAATTTAATGGTCCCGGACGAAGTTTATAATCGAAATTATAGAATAATTTGCAAAGCGTTTTGGGAATATTCTCGTAAAGGGGGATATTTGTTGTATTTATAAAGGTCTTTAAGTTGTTTTCACGTGAAAATAAAAATATGTGCAAGTTGCCTATTCTATTGAAAACAACTAGGTATCTAGTTTAAAATTCGGTGGACGACAGGCGGTACATCGTTTAAACAACGCTTGCTGAATTCCCAAAAATGGAATCAGATAGTATTAAGCAAGAGGGAGAAAAGGACCGTCGAAATTCAATTTCAGGAGGTAAACAACGTGTTATTACCGCTGACCATGATACTGTAAACATTTTCCGACTTTGCTGAGCTGAATAAATGCGAAGGCGGAACACGAAATGTGTTGATAGAAATTGATTTAGAACCTTCTTTGTCTTAATTTTTAACTGTTACCGGCTGAAATTTACAAACTTATTTATTCAAATGAAGCTATAAACAACTCATTACAATATCACCCACATGACACAATAATTAACATATACAGTTTAAAATTTTAATAAATTGTGATGGCCGGCTCAATGTATTTTCTGTACTGAAGCGTTTCTATTTACAAGATTGGTGTGTATATTCTACTTAGCTTATCGACATCTTTTTTTTCGTTAATTGCATTTTTGTTTTTTTGTATCTGAGTCATTTCAAGGAATTCTCGTTTTTTCAAATTAATTTCGGTGTTTAAAATTCTTGTTTTATTGTAATCAAAGGTGTGATTATTATCCTTTTCGTGAGTAACAAGTGCTGTAATGTTTTTTTTGTCATATTTATGACTCTTTAGGCGATTTTCCAGATATTGGCCTGTCTGACCTATATATACAGCGTCACAATTATTACAAGGAATTTGGTACACTATGTTGCTCTTTTTGTTTTTAGAAGTCTTTGATTTTAATTTTGTGTAACATTCCGATAATAAATTAAAGCCTTTGTGACACACTTCAATATTATCTGTTTTAAATAGACCTTTTAGTTGATGGGATAAGCCTTCTATATATGGTATTGGTAAGAATTTTTTGTTTGTATATAGGTCAGACAGGCCAATATCTGGAAAATCGTCTAAAGAGTCATAAATATGACAAAAAAAAACATTACTGCACTTGTTACTCACGAAAAGGATAATAATCACACCTTTGATTACAATAAAACAAGAATTTTAAACACCGAAATTAATTTGAAAAAACGAGAATTCCTTGAAATGATTCAGATACAAAAAAACAAAAATGCAATTAACGAAAAAAAAGATGTCGATAAGCTAAGTAGAATATACACACCAATCTTGTAAATAGAAACGCTTCAGTACAGAAAATACATAGAGCCGGCCATCACAATTTATTAAAATTTTAAACTGTATATGTTAATTATTGTGTCATGTGGGTGATATTGTATGAGTATAATTTTAAGTTAAATGTTATGTGTTATCACCTGTTATTTTATGCACCTATGTTTTAATACAAGTTTGACGAAGGAAATGTACGTTTTGTGGTAAGTTTTATTTATATATATTTTTTTTTACACAGTTGTAGTTTGATAATATCGTATTGTAGGCTTTGAAAAAGGTTAAAACTGGACCGAAACGTTAGTTATATAATAAACACTTCCTAAACCCAGAAAAAGTTTAATATTGACCAAAAGCCAAGAACCCTATAAATAAAAAATATATTAGATTGGTCAAAGAAAAATTAATTAAAAAAAAAAAAAAAAATATATATATATATATATATATATATATATATATATATATATATATATATATATATATATATATATATATATATATATATATATATATATATATATATATATATATATATATATCTTAGAATTTAGAATCTTCTAGATTCTAATTAGAATTCTAATTAGAATTCTAAATTCTGAGATGGCGGCTAGTGCAAGTCGCTCGCACGAGCTCCCAATTAAAAATAAGGAATACGTATGTATTCACTGCAAAAAATTGTAGCAACAACTAAATTAGTTTGTGTGAAGTGCTCTGGTATTTTCCACCCCAGCTGTTTGAAACACCTGTATTCATGAATCTCCAGCAGAGACGGGTCAATCTAATAAAAGTGAATTCGAATGGGCATCAAGAGAAGCGTTATTGTTTAAAATAATAGAAGAGCTAGAAGGTAAAAATAAATATCTGGAAGAAAATAATATATTACTAAGAGAAAAGATAAGCAATTTAGAGGTCACATTAACAAAATTTTCTCACGATAAAGAGAATCAACCGAGAGCAAAAAAGGTAAATAACCCAACAACAAGTGCAAAAAATATCATTCGATTTATCGGGCAAGAAGCACCTATATCTTCATCGCTAAAAGTAATGGCAGAACATCACCGTGAGCGGGCCGTTACTGCTGAACTACAAACAGCCAACCAAGAAGAGAACGGAGATGTAGATGTTAACATAACCAAAAATCCAAACGTCAACGATAGTAAACAAATATCTACTCAAGACGTAAAGAAGGCCATAGCTAATGTTAAAATGGACAATATAGTTAATCTGGCTAATGAGGATCATGATGGAAAGTGGGAAATGCAGCATAAAAGGAAAAATAGGAAAATTCAACCAAGGAACAACAACACCAGAAGTATCACTAAACAACTAGGCACGAATGAAGACGATTCCAATGGCTTTGAAGGAGTCGGTAGAAAAGTTTGGCTATACCTATATCGTATACAGAGGGCTGTCACTATTGAAAAGATTTATAACTATATAAGAGCAAAACCAGGCTTTAATGAATTAAATATTGATGTTAAAGAATTACCAACAACAGAAACCCAAAACAAATGTTTTGTGGTCACCGCCCCCTATGAAAAGAAAACCTTAATGTATGGCCCTAGTTTTTGGCCTAAAAATGTAGGTATTAAGAGATATGACTTCCGACGCCAGAAGAACTATAATCAAAATTCTTTTTTATAAAGAAGAATACACCTCTACTAGAAACAGGGATAGATACTACATGTAATAACAGATTCTCAGTAATTCACCAAAACCAAAAATTTAGTATCATACATCAAAATGTACAATCATTAGGAAACAGTATAGACAAAATTGAGAATGTATTAGCAGAGAACAGTGATTGTGTATTTCGGTGCATAACAGAACACTGGGAAAGTTTGGATCAACTTCAGCAATTGGACATATGCAATTTTAATTTGGTTGCATCTTTCTGCAGAGGAAATGGTCAACACGGTGGTGCTGCCGTATATGTGAGAAAGGATATTACAAGCTTTGAAAGAAAATCTCTTCAAAAACTATCAGATCAAGGTATATTTGAATGTGCAGTAATGGACTGTAAAATTGGAGATGAAAAATTTATAATTGCCTCAATTTATAGGCCTCCAAGTGGAAGTATGGATGTGTTTCTGGAAAAAATAGAACAATTACTGTTAAACATAACAACTGAAAATAAAACCATATTTCTAGCAGGTGATTTTAACATAAATTTCAATGAAGAAAGCAGCAATGCACTAGACGTTCTGTCCATAATGTGTTCTTTCAATTTAAAAAGAACAATTTTTGAAAATACTATAATTACAAACACTGGAGGTAGTTGTATTGACAACATCTTTACAAATAAGGAAATTATGAAGCTTGTGTGCTAATCAACCATATATCAGACCACAGTGCTCAACAAGTTACAATCCATATTAAAAAGAAATAGGTTATCAAAACTTCAAAAGAACTTTCAGAGAGAAAATAAAAAACAATTTGCGGACACATTAAAGGAAGAAACTTGGGAGGAAATATATCAGATACCAACATCTGATGTCAATGAACAATGGAAAATTTTTGGCAATACCTTTCACCGCATTTTTGATCAACACTTTCCACTTAAACCTGTGTATAAAACAAGAAAGAAAACATCAATATACAAAAGTAAGGAAATAACAGAATGCAAAGAGAGATTAGACACACTACTAATGCTATCAAGATATAATGATCAATATAAAGATATTTACAGAGCCACAAAGAAAGAATATGACAGATTATTAGTTAAGGAAAAAGCTAACAAGTATGACGCAAGAGTGAAATCATCTGATAACAAAATGAAGTGTTTATGGTCAATCTGCAAGGAAACAACTGGTAAAAATTCCCCAAAGGATGATTGTTTTATAGATCAAGACCCACTAGTTCAGGCAAATGAATTCAACAATCACTTAATCAGTGTTATGTCAAATATATTGTCCAGTATTAGGAAAGTACCATTCATCTGTAACATAAGTGAGAACAATGAGTCAATGCGACTGAAATCTGTGCATATAGAGGAAATTCAAAAAATTGGTCAAAGTCTAAGAAATAAACATAGCAGCGGTGTGGACGAGGTTCCAACATCTATAGTAAAATTCTGTTTGAAATATGTTGATGATATCTTGTGCTATATCATTAACAATTCGCTAAAATATGGGATCTTCCCAGACAGGCTGAAGTTGGCATTTATTAAACCAATCTACAAAAAAGGAGATCACTCTGATTTGAATAATTATAGACCAATTAGCTTACTGCCAAGCTTTTCAAAAGTATTTGAAAAAATAGTTGCAAACAGAATATTAACTTTCATGAATAGTTGTAAACTGTTTCAGAATATACAACATGGGTATTTGAAGGAGAAAGGTACCATTACTGCATTGTTCGATTTCACTACATCAATAATACAACATCTGGAAAATAAAGATCTGGCAATGGGTATATTTCTTGATTTATCGAAAGCATATGACTCTTTAGACCACCATTTACTACTAATAAAACTCGAAAAATATGGAATAAGAGGTCCAGCACTCAAATGGATTACATCATACTTGACAAATAGAGAACAACAAGTTATTGTGAGAAAAGACGAAAAGATTAGTAAGTCTAGTATACAAAAACTTAATATCGGTATACCTCAAGGCAGTATCATTGGGCCACTACTTTTTATCATCTACTTAAACGATATTAGTTATATTATTGTCAAACAACAAGAAATGCAAATTTTAGCCTTACATGCTATGCAGATGACACTAATATACTTACTCATGGAACAACACAAGATATTCTGAAGGAGAATGGCAGTAAGGCTTTCATGAGAGAATGGTTTGAGACAAATAGACTAATGCTAAATAAAGAAAAAACTAATACACTAATTTTTCGAACACAACAGAAGAAAATTGAATTAGCGAGCAATTTGAAAATTGGAGAAATGGATGACAGCCTTGGTGCTGAATGCAAATTTCTTGGTATTTACATAGACGAGCACTTAAAGGACCCAACATATTTATAAGCTATGCTTGAGACTTGGCACAATTTCCTACGGTCTGAGAATTGTGTCAAGTTATGTGAACCCAGACTCAATGAAAACACTATACTGTGGAAATTTTGAGGCACTGCTGAGATATGGAATTATTCTTTGGGGATCAAATTCAGAAACTGCAAAAATTTTCAGAAAAGAATTATAAGACTTATAAGGAAACTTCAGTACAGAGAAAGCTGTCGAGGACACTTTAAATCCTTCGGAATTATGACGCTTCCAGCTCTTTATATACATATATGAGTGTTTAATATTCATCTTCAAACATAAGTCCCTATTTGAAATGGAAAAATCTCATGAATACCAAACAGGGTCCAGTGATGCCAAGTTCCCCTCACATCGTCTCACCCTGACTGAAAAAAATCCAGTATACATGTGTGTAAAGTTTTACAATAGCCTCCCTGAAGACATAGGAGCAATTGAAAGTCAAGAAACCTATAAGAAATCGTTGAAAAAAACTCTTAATTGAATTGGAACCCTACTCAATCAATGAATTCTTAATATAAAAGTCTCTTCACCGCTGACAATATTTCAATATGTCTATATATTTGTAATTTTATTGTACATATTTAGATCATTTTTGAAATAAATATTTTATTTTTTTTATTAGCTATACCTAAAAAATCTACCGCTAAACCTTGCGACGACAACAGAACAATTAGTTTAATGTCTCACTTACTAAAAATATTTCTAATTATTCATAGCTGAATATACAGGAAATGTGAGACATATCTTGATAACACCCAATTTAGCTTTCGTGAAACTTTTGGCACTAGAGAAACTCTCTTTGGACTGAATGTTCTCGTGCAAAGATGTCGCGACGTGTCAGTCGATGATTGTTTATTCCTGTATCGATTTCAGAAGATTTTTGATAGTGTTAGGCATGATAAATTACTGGAGATCTTGCAGTGCCTCGGCTTAGATGGTAGAGATATCTGTATCATTGGAAATCTATACTGGAATCAATAAGCTACCGTATAAGTCGACGATATGAGCTCACAGCAAATCAACATCAGACGAGGAGTTAGCCCACGGCCACACAGAAAGCGTTTTTTGCGTTTTAGGGGCTTAAAGAAAATAACAGGATTATATAGGAGTGGCCATACCAAAAGCGTGTAGCGTTCGGCGTGTCTCGCAAAAAACGCAAATGAAAACAAATCAATTTGTTTTCTGTAGCGTCTTTAGCGTTTTCTAAGATGAGACTCCGTCATAGGCGGACGTTATATTTAATAATACAATAAAATTAAATTAAATAGTATGCATTTTTTTTTCATTTAAGGGATTATCTAAAAATATTTTTTATCATCAACATCTACTGTATAGGAAGATTCTATTAAATTTAAAAATTTGAAGGAAATGTTTGAAAAAGTGCAATTTGAAATGTTGAAATAAGTAATAAATTAAAGGAATATTTTCTTACGCGTAAAAAATAGTTTTTTATGCGTAAAAAGTGTTTTTTTTCTGCGTAAAAAAGGTTTTTTTAACAGAAACAAATAGTTTTTGAAGCGTAAAAAATAGTTTTTTACGTGTAACAAAGAGTTTTTTTACACGTAATTTTTTTTTTGAATAAAAGAGTTTTTTACTTGAAACAAGTTTTTGACGCGTAAAAATTAGTTTTTACGTGTAACAAATAGTTTTTTACACGTAAAAATTTTTTTTTTTGCGTAAGAAAGGTTTTCTACCAGAAGTAATAAGTTTTTGACGCCTAAAAAAATATTTTTTTACGTACAACAAATAGTTTTTTACACGTAAAAAATATTTATTTTTGGTAAAAATGCTTTTTACCAGAAATAATACGTTTTTGACGCGTAAAAATTAGCTTTTTACGTGTAACAAATAGTTTTTTACACGTAAAAAATATTTTTTTTTGCGTAAGAAAGGTTTTCTACCAGAAATAATGAATTTTTGACGCGTAAAAAAATATTTTTTTACGTGTGACAAATAGTTTTTTACACGTAAAAAATATTTTTTTTTGATAAAAAAGCTTTTTTACCAGAAACAATAAGTTTTTGACGCGTAAAAATTAGCTTTTTGCGTGTAACAAATAGTTTTTTACACGTAAAAAATATTTTTTTTGCGTAAGAAAGGTTTTCTACCAGAAATAATAAGTTTTTGACGCGTAAAATAAGAGTTCTTTACGTGTAACAAATAGATTTTTACACGTAACAAATAGTTTTATACGCGTTAAAAATAGTTTTCTACCAGTAACAAATAGTTTCATACGCGTAAAAAATAGTTTATTACGTGTAACAGTTTTATTCGCGTAAAATAATAAAAATAGTTTTTTACGTGTAACAAATGTTTTTTTACATGTAATAATTTGATTCACTTCTACAAAATTTGTATTAAAATATCAATATTTTTGATAAACACGTGGACTGCTCACAAATACACGGCGCGTCACTACGTATTTCTAAGCCGTTAACACGTTTCGTTACAACGAGTTCGTGTGTCAGGGCCGTCTCATTAGCTCGTATGTCACGGCCTTGAATTTTTAATCCCAGCGCGCGTAAAGAAGTTTCACTCCAAAATGATTCATAAAGCATGTCCTAAAATTGCATTAGCAACTAGAAATATTTACTATTCTATTATATAATTATAATTATTTATTATATTATATTATAATTATAATAAATACTAATCACAACACTACAACATAAAAAAACTATACACATATAAACTAAAATTCGTAAAATAAATAGCAAATAATAATTATTATTTTTACACCACCACTGGCACTAGCAGTAGATTGTGTTTGTCTCGGAATATATGGCCCGGCTGGTCCACAATTCAATCCCAGCATCTTTTATCTTTGTCTCTTCAACGCTAACGGCGCCGATCTCGCCTATCTCTTTCTCACAGGATTGATTGTTGGACGGGCCGGGAATCCACGAGCTTGCGACGTTACTAATTGACAGCTTGATAGAAACTGCAGACCTGCCGCGTCTTTTGCGTGTTTTTAATGGACACAAATCGAAAAAAACGCTTAAAACGGTAAAATCGCAAAAAGCGCTTCAGACGCAAAAAACGCAAAACGCTAAAAACGCTTTCTGTGTGGTCGTGGGCTTGACAGGGTTGCGTTTTACTCCCTACTACCCTACGTTCTAACCCCTATATTTTTTCTAAACTGACTTCCAAAAAATGTTTGTTGTCACATCAAGTTATGGAGGCGCGTAAGATCTATTATACTTTATTAATCTAGTTGGCAAAAATATGGAATTTTATGTTACAAATAATATTTGACAATAAGCTTCATAAAAAGCTTAAAAAAATTAATAAACTTTAAATTAATTAACGTTCGAGTTTATTCTTGACAAAATCACAGTCTTGCCCATATATTTGATATAGGAACTGTCCGCCATCTTGGATTTTATGGTTTTTGACATTTTGCCCTCTTTTCATTTTTCGACAAAGAAGCTTATGAATAAATTTGTAGTGAACTGATCCCTCCACAATTTTTGTATAATTTTATAAAAAAAAATATATTTCCTGCAATTCATTAACTAAAAATTGACTCTTATCAGTAAGTGGGAATGTGATGGAAGTTTTGGTCACAGCACATACAAACAAAAATTCACCATTGCCGATCAAACTGATGAAGTTTTTGTTTGTGTTTTCCATGGTACCATTTCAATTATGGGACCAAAGTGGTAATATTATCTGGCAGAATTTTCGACCATCTTTGACTATGTACTATCGTCCAATTAATTTAGTTTTTTCAGAACAAAATCGCTGTTATTCACAATGTCTAGCATTGATGGTATTGAGTTTAACGGTTAAACATGTTTCACGATGTCCGACTGAAAAGTGTACAATGCGCTGACCGAAGCTATTTCGTCACCAAAGATCTATATTTGCAAAATTACACCCAAATTTATGAATGATGATCTAAGAAATATACTGGTAATTTTCCTTCCAAATTCTTAGATATAGTGATACTACGTTCGATAAATAATATAATATCAACTAGCGTGTACCAGCTACATCGTTCGCGTTGAATTAATCATTTATAATAGTGATGATAAAGCAAAGCAAGAATTTCCATTAACATACAAACTGGATAAACTTTTTTCACATTAATGTCAGCATGAGAAAAAACAATATGGCGATATTATTATATAACTTGATAATATTTGAGGGGTAGTTTAATTTCGTTGGAATTTGACTTTTGAAAAATCCGTTTGACAAAAATAAGCTTTTTACGTCAACCAGTTTAAGCAGAATCGTGGTTAAGAAATTACCTACCCAACTTTTTGGAACACCCTGTATGATTTTTTAAAAAAATTCAAAATATGTAAAAAAACAAATAAATTATGCTTGTCCCTTGGGGCGTTTTCACCCTCTTGGAATTTGAGATTCGAGAAACCCCTCCTTATCGAACCTCTACACTCCACAGTCAATTCGTTTGCCAAAAATCAGCTTTAAACAGTTTAAGCAGAATCGTGATTACTCAATGGTCATATTTTATGAAACACCCTGTATAAATTTATAAAAAATCTTAAAATATGTAAAACAACAAAATAAAATATACGTGTTTAAGAGATTTTCCGAAAAACTCACCGGTTTTTAAATAATTTTTTTTAATATTTGAGGGATAGTTTTACTCCCTTCGAATTCGAGTTTCGAAAAATCCCTTCTTATCGAACCTCTACACCCTAAAGTCAATCTGTTTTCCAAAAATCAGCTTTTTATGTCAAGCTCTTTAAGCAGGATCGTGATTAATCAATGACCAGATTTTTCGAAACACCCTGTATACATTTTTAAAAAATCTTAAAATATGTAAAACAACAAAATAAAATATACGTGTTTAAGAGATTTTCCGAAAAACTCACCGGTTTTTAAATAATTTTTTTTAATATTTGAGGGATAGTTTTACTCCCTTCGAATTCGAGTTTCGAAAAATCCCTTCTTATCGAACCTCTACACCCTAAAGTCAATCTGTTTTCCAAAAATCAGCTTTTTATGTCAAGCTCTTTAAGCAGGATCGTGATTAATCAATGACCAGATTTTTCGAAACACCCTGTATACATTTTTAAAAAATCTTAAAATATGTAAAAAAACAAAATAAAATATACGTGTTTAAGCGTTTTTTCGGAAACTTGACCGTTTTTTAAATAAAAAATATTGTAATATTTGAGGGGTGGTTTTACCCTCTTGGACCTGGAATTTCGAAAAATTCCTTCTTATCGAACCTCTACACCCTAGAATCAACCTGTATGCCAAAATTGAGCTTCTTACGTTGAGTGGTTTGAGCAGGATCGTGACTAATCAGTATGTCAGTCACTTAAGGATTTTATATATTAGTATAGATAAGAAGACTATCGGATATCAACGATATGTTACAAGAGGATTGTAGCTCTGGGTTAAAAAATGGCGCACTAAAAAGTATATTCTACGTTACTTTTTATTTGTACCCCCCCTAAAATAAATTTCTGTATCCGCCCCTGTTAGTGGGATTTTATAGAATTAGATACATAATATAATAAAGTTTGGTTTGAATTTGAAGAATGTGAAAAATCAATTTAATGTTAGGTTGAGCACATCTGTCAAAAGTGACCGCTCCGCTAAATCAAACCAGTTCTATTTAGCAAATATTTATTGTTTTTAGTATGATGAAAGTGTTAATATTCATAAGCAATAAAAGCATTTTAATAAAAAAATTGGATTAATTTTGTCCAATTAACTTGCACTGATCGAAACACTGTACGGCGGCAGTTCGTAGAATTTAAGAAATGGTTTATTTTAAGCTAAATATGTACATTTTTTTCGACACAAATGCTGTCTGTCCTTATGTTGTATTCTGTTCTGAGTATGACTATTCGAAATAATGACCTTGATAAGAAATATCGGAAAATTGAAAATTCAGCGGCCGGATATCGAGAATCGTTTGGGAAAACGTCTTCTGTCGACATGCGGTATACGTACGTATTTAATGTTCTATGAACTCCCCGTGGAGTAAAGCGGGGAAACATATATTGCTGACTGTCACGGGAAAAGAGAGCTGACTATGATATAATTTAGAGAGAAAAATAATAAGAAATCCTGGGCGACAGTGAAATCGTTTTCTTTTTTGTACTACTCTATTTACCCTTGAATTATTAGGCTTTCACGTATAATGTGCATGAAGTAGTCTCATTTGTCAGTTCTACATATACATGTATAATATAAACTATATTGGAGTAACTCCATGTTTGTATTTTTTTAATGTTTTTAACATTTAGAATTTTGGTTATTTGTTCTTTACATCATTATAATTTATCTATTGAAAGGTAAACGAAACAAATTACCATATTGTCTACATGAACATAGGACATGTAAATATCATGTAAATTTTAAAAATTTTGAATAAGTTTTTCCCATTTTATTTTACAGAAGAAAAATTATTTGAAACTTTTTAAATCTATAAGAAATATTTTTTTATAATAAATTTATTCATTTTGAATAATTATTATAAAAATTTGTTTTTCAGTTATGAGAGATAAACACAACAAAAATACTAAATTAGGCAAAATTTTGATATAATCTGGTCCTGGTCAAACATAATAATTACAAGTTGTCAAAATATGACAAACTTATAATGATTTTCTTTTACAGAGATCCAAAAAAATTGATTGTGCACTATGTCCGCATATTTGAACTTCTTACTTAATCAAAATTGTCACTCTAAATCAATCTTTAGATATCTTAGATAGATGTCACTTGTCTTGTCATTATTCAATTCATTATTCGAATTCTCAGAATGTTGTTAACAAAAGTTTCACCTTAAAATAAAATTTTAATCAATCACAATTGTTTATCTCCATCATTGACCGGATTAATAATACAGAATTTACTGCTCAATTACAAACAATTCATTGTTTATAGTGATTTACATTAATTATTAGACCGTTATTTAGAAGCTACAAACCTATCGATGAAAATATGCATAAAATCAAGGTTGGTACAGTTTCAAGTGTATTATAGTGATTTTCTTAGCCGCGTATGGCACAGATCGTTACCCAGAGTTGCCATAAGCTTATTTTTCATCGGGGTAGATTATCACGGTAGCCGGCCGTAGCTCCAGCGTTAGTGTGTCGATCTGCGGAGCGGAAGGTACTGGGTTCGATCCCTAGCCAGTACGGTCGCTTTATTTATTTGAATAAAAATATTTATTTATCTAAATAGAGCGACCAACGAGCCGCTACCTCAAGGAAGGCAAAGGCAAACCACCTTGAGTATATTTGCCTTGTACAGCCTCTCAAATAGTGCCGTTCGGATTCGGCAATAAACTGTAGGTCCCGTCGTAGCCGACGCTCTATATAGAGTATGGCACTGTAAGAAGAAGATTATCACGAGATAACAGGGTTAAATTGTTTTACAAAGGGGGTAAATTTACCCTGAATGGGGTAGCTGTGGCAACACTACGCGCGTCACGGTCGTCTCGCGGCCGTCATTTTTATATAAGGTGTGTTTTTATGTTCTTGATGATAAATCGTTTTATTTTATGTGGTTTTATTCTTATATGTACAGGGTGGGTCAAATTGGACGCTTGTAAAGAGAAATTCCCTTTTCTATATATAGGAGATAGACGAAAACTAATATCGGTGTCTGGAGCTCAATTTTTATCAAAAACATGATGGTGAAAACCGCATATCGATATCCATTACCGTTTGGAAGTTACGGGATGTGTGTTTCAAAAATGTGAATTTTTAACAAATTGCTGTAACTTTTTTGTTGTGGTAAATTTTGTATTTTTATGAAAACATTTCCAAAGCACCTTTTTACGTAGAATTGAATGGTTTAAGTATATTTTTTTAAAATTAATAATTTAAGAGTTATCAACAAAAAAATGATTTTTTATATGGGACACCCTGTATATTTTTAATCCATTGAAAATAATTTAAAATTACCTTTCCAAAAATATAACACACTTCATATTTTGCTCGATTCCTCTTCGAGATATAGAGTGTATAAAAATTAGCCCACTTTGAATAAGTATGCTTTGAACGGCGCTGGCGGCGGCTGTAATGCAAAAAAATCTAGCTGTGAGCAGCAATTAAAACGAAAACAATATTTGCAATGCGAGATGCAGAATTTTATAACAATTTAAACTATATTTAACAACATAAACACATTTAAACTATCATCTACTAACAATAAAAATAAATAGCAAACCAGCACATGATATTTTGCTACAGGTGTTCGACATATCGACCGTCTTCTGTTATGGACAGACGGGGCCGTTTTTGAAAATTTCTCCCGGAATTCATTAACTCAGTAGGGGTGAAAGATAACCTCGCATAACCGCTAAATACTTCTAATTCTTGCCTAGATTATACGGGCAATTTAAAAATAAGAACCTTTATTCTTCCGCAAAGATATCCATAGGATTAGATCCATAAACACTAAGTCCGGCCGCCTCGACGGCCACCGACTGGGATCTTGGTTAGCTACGTAATTATTCCCGAAATTAATTGCAAAAATTTGGTGATAACTTCAGCGTTCTGAGGCCGTACGTCGTCTTGCTGGAAAAATATGTTTTCGAGTTCCATTAGGGGCAGATCATCAATAAGGGGTCCAAAGCCTACTATATAGTTAAAAGTGGCGAACTTTTTAAAATTCTGTATTTCGAAGGAGATTATAACAAAATATTAAGTGTACTATATTTTTGGAAAGGTAATTTTAAGTTCCTTTCAATTAATTAAAAATATACAGGGTGTCCCAAATAAAAAATCAATTTTTCTATTGATAACTCTTAAATTATTATTTAAAAAAAAAATATATTTAAACCATTAAATTCTACGTGAAAAGGTGCTTTGGTAATGTTTTCATAGAAATACAACATTTTCCATAGCAAAAAAGTTACAGCGATTTGTTAAAAATGCACATTTTTGAAAAACACCCCGTAGCTCCGAAACGGTAATAGATATCGATGTACGGTTTTCACCATCATGTTTTTGATCAAAATTGAGCTTCAGACACCGATATTAGTTTTAGTCTCCTATAGAAAAGGCTGTTTCCCTTTAAAAGCGTCCAACTTGACCCACCCTGTACTTACAATAAATTAATAATTTTTAAGAAAATCGGTAATACAAGAAAATTAATATAAACATTTAAAAAATAGGTACTTAAATTGAATTCTGGTTGTCTTGACTTGAGGGAAATTATATTGATTTAAGTCATTTTACTGACTTAACTTGCAGATAATCATGATTTAAGTAAAAAATATAGACTTAAATAATAAAAATGGCTTAAATAAAGTTAAATTAATTTAAGTCTTTTCAAAAATGATTTGACTTGAAATAAAACGATTTAAGTAAAAAAATTAAGCCTTAAATCATATGAACTTTATGTTGAAATTGACTTAAGATTTTAATCAATTTGATTTTAGAAATGACTTAAGATTTAAGTCTTTTAAAAACTGACTTGTTGCAACTCGGTGCACACATAGTGATCCAACATAGTGATCTACTACATCTCAAAATTTTATTTTCTGAGTACATTTTAAAATCTTCTTTGAGATACCTTTAATATGTGGGATTGTACAAAATGTGAACCTCCTACAATATCTTAAAAAAATCATGAAGGGAATTCCAAATGTAATAATCTTAATCTTAATTAAATTAAAACTATGTCAGTGAAGTACTTTTCGAATTTGCGGTTCCAGAAATCTTTATTCAGAATTAAAGTTTCTAATCCCATGCCGACAGTGTTGGCTCCCTTTACAAAATCCGAGGCATAAATCAATGACGCTCGCTTGCGTCTTGTTAGAACTTTCAAACTTTCAACGACAGTTGTTGCTTTGTTACAGTTGTAAAAGGAAACACTTTGAATAATTTGAAAACTAAAATTAAAAGCCAAGAGAAGCAAATTTACTTCAAATTTCAAAATATTCAATTAAAGAAAGAAAATCAAATATTGGTTGTTATTTGTAATTGTTTCTAATTCTTCATTTATTAATATCAAATCTTAGTAGTTTATGTGTAAAATCGCTTATTTCTGAGGCTTACTGAACCGGGTCTCACAATGCAAATTCACCATTTAATTGGTCATTCGCAAGCACTTGTACATGAAAATAACAAATTACACCCATTACATACATAAAACATTACGTAACAAATTACACCTATACATACATTAAAATAACAAAGTACACCCATTGTACATGAAAATAACAAAACAAACATTTAATGATCTGGATAAAGTTGATAGTTAATTAGTAAAACTCACCCGGGGGTACTCCGCCCCCTAGCCACTGACATCACTGACATTCTATTCAATATATCTCATTCCATATCTTCCATCTAATTCAAATATTATTCGGATCTATTGGTTAATAACTTTCAACAACTAGCTAGTGTCACCTGAAATAGTATAGGGGCTTCCCCCGGACCCAAATCTGCCGCTAAACAGATTCGCATCCCAATATCAGACCTCAAACTCTCAAGGCCAACTCGAAGGCTCTTGCCTTCGAGCGTCTCTTGTGACGTCTTCGTCACAAGAGGTTTTCTTCTTGTGGTCAAACGACCACGTTGCCTTACAGTCAAACGACTCGCAACTATGATAGTGAAAAGACTCGCAACCCCCAATTGTCAGCTCTGTGACAAAACACAACACTACACAGCCGGCCGGCCCGTCTACTACTGATCCGCCGCCGGTAAGCTAAGCCTCTTCTTACATCACAATTTCACCTGATCACAAATATTTACATCGCTTGCCAATGAATCATAATATTTTCTCTAATAATCGACTTTCAAATAGAGTGTTTTAGCATTACTAGATAAATAAATAGAGAGTTTCCGAAGGAATGCATATTCTTTATTAGAATAGTGAATAAATAAAAGCATTATTATAACGAACTTATTTTCCAAGTTTTACATATGAAATTTGTTTAGAGTTTCTATATACTGAAGACGTACTTTATTTAACTTAAGTGCTGACTTTCAATAATTCCAGTTAGTTTTTCGTGTTTGTTAGCATTATCTGAGTTATTCAATATCAAGTCTAAACTTTATTGTTTATGGAGATATTTATAAGCATGAGCTCATAGATATCTCCATAAAATCCGTTACTGATGAGTAAATGCAAGACCTAAGTCAAGACTTACCTGGTCTTGGTCTAGCAGTTAATAAGTAGTCTTGGTTTTAGGTTACTTTGTACATACATATATCGAAGAGTAATAACTTTTCGTCCGTGCCTGTATAAAACTACTGAGTGATATATTTCCGTCATTTTCTACGTAAAAAGCGTCTCTTTGTAAAAAAATAGTTGTTTGACTGAAATGACAAAACCGGGAACACCTTTTTTCTTAAATTAATCACAATTTTTTCTAGAAAAACATATGATAAAATAGTTCCTGTTGAACCTTTGGTACAAAAAAATTCAAATTGATTTCAGTCTTATAAATATCTAGTCGACATGTTTAATTTTTGTCAATGATAACGTGTATTGACTATTTCTATTCCAAATATCTTGAGAACCATTATTCGTTTCTCATAAAAGAGGCTAAAATTGACAAAATATCAAGAGACAACTTTTAATTAGCATTAAACGGTCTACACAATTTTGCTAATTAGTAAACAAGTCAATGGCGCACATGTTTTTTTAGAAAAATAGTCAAGTGATAACCCATATGTATGTCCCTGATCAATATCGTCGACATTTTTTTAGCCATTAAAATATGTCGCACTTAACTTTTACTATAAGTTTGTATTATTGTTTGTTTTACTGAACAACAGTGAATATATTAATAAACAACATCTGCTTATTTAATATTGGGTGGTATTAATAAAAATAAGTATTTACTTATAAGTACTTACTTATAAGTATCATCATTAGCATTAAGTAAATACTGAAATATATATTAAAAAATAGACACTGATAGTTAGAAGTATTTACTGATTATTCTTAAGTATTTTCTTATTTACTCGAAATTTGATTAAAAGTAAAACATACAAGAAACGCACGTCAACATTTTTTAAACCAGTTTATACTTGAGATGTATACAAACCTCAAAATATTTACTTTTCTACATTTATTTATCGACGACCATCATGTCGCTCGTTTCGTCCGAGTAAAGTTCAAGTAGAGTTCAAAAAGTAAAGTTTCGTCCGAGTAGAGTTCAAAAAGTAAAGAGTCGGATGTAACATTTGTGGCCCAATATGTGAGGGATAACCCTATTATTTTAAATAAAGGGAAAACTCCGGCAATAAATAAAAAAAACAAGGCGTCTTAGACACGCTTAAACAACATTATGAGAGTAAGCTATCATGTCTTATTACAAAATGTTGTAATCTAACTATGAAAGCATTGTAGATAATTTTGGAAAACCAACAAACTCCAAAAAATTATTAAAAAAAATTAATTACCTGAAGGCGGTAGTAAAAAAAAACTGATGCCAACATAACTGGGAATAAAAAGAAAAAGCTAAGTGCAGCAGAACAACTCATGTACACGGCACTACAGGGGGATCAAGAGGAGTGCAATCCTGTTCTTTTCAAAATACCTGGTAAAATAATTATATTTTTATTACTTATAAAGTAGTGTAATATTTCGTTTCAGGACATGTTGCAGTCGGAATCCCTTCTGATGAATAAAAAGAAAAACAATCCGATTAAGTGGCAGGTCCGTCAGTCGCTTCAACTTCAACATTGCCACCACCGTTACCTGCACGTCCAAAGCGACAAAAAATTATAGAACAATACGAAACGGAGGAAACACGTACGTTAAGCACCACGGAACTACAAAGATTGGTGCTTTTGAAGCAACTGCATGTTCTAAATCTCAAAAAGGCAAAACTGGAGAAAGAATTAAATAAAGATCATGTTCTAAGAGAAGGAGAGAAAACGTATACTATGTTGTAATAATTAGATATATGTATTTTCAATTTAATAAAAATTATGTTAGTTATTTTGATTGGCGTAAATAATTGTGGCTTAGCGGTTGCGTATGACTTGACCTTCCCTTTGAAGTTCAAGTCGTCCAACAGGTGCTTCATCTTCGATGTTGTCATCGTCTAAAGGCAAGCCTTCTTCAATTTCAAAAACTTACAAAATATATATATATATATATATATATATATATATATATATATATATATATATATATATATATATATATATATATATATATATATATATATATATATATATATATATATAGCAGAAAGTAGTCTCGACTGACTAGTGAGAAAGAAAATCTGGGATTTAGTGGGGTTGCAGTCGGAAGGGTTTGACAAAGAATTAATACACTTTGTTAATTGTCAAGCTTTCGGAATTTATTTTTTCCTTCCTCAGGACACTAAAATGGAAATACAAGTTAGACAATTGCTGTTATAAAAGTTAAGAATAAGACTTACTTAACGTGGTACAAGAAAATACCTTCATAAAAACTACATTAAACATGGTTTGTGTTGATAACTCCACCGTGAAAGCATCGCTGACCAGTCAACCACAAGGACTCTTATAAGGCGGTTAAGCCGCCAAATATAAGTTAGAACATTAGAATAATTAAGAGATGTTAGAAATTTTTAAATTAAAGAATTTTTTGCGTCTCAATCCGAAGCGTGGAGGCGCAAAACAATTGACAGGCGACAACCGCGACATCCAAACGTCAAAAGTCAATTGTCAGAAGTCAAGTTAGTAAAAGTGATCTATGGATGTCGAACAAGGCTGTGGCATGTCCATCATTGTATTCATGTAAAAAACCAATGGTGTGGGTGGTCATGTAGAAAAGTGGAGTGATCAAGGCACAACACTAAAAAAACACTAAAAAACATTAATAAAACACCCTTACTCGTGCAACGAGAGCAAAAAACAATTAGGTGGTAAAAATACAATTACATTTACAATTCAGAAAATGTCACCAAATATCTGCAACCAGAAAAACACCGAGCGCAATCAGAAAAAGAATTTTCTTATAAGCAATTGAATAAACATTAGGATGTGCTAAAAATTCTGAAAAAAGACAAGAGGTGCAATGCAAACACTTAGAAAAGGCCAAATGTGAAGAAGGTAATGAGGAAAATATGACAATAATGTTCATATTAATCAATGTGAAAACTGTCACAAAAATTCATTAAATTGTACAAATTTTACCTTCACAATTTTTATTAAATTCACAGGAATTTCATGAAAACAAACCTTTCATAGTATTGGCAATACTTCCAAAATTACAAAATTACATAAGGTGTAAAAAACTACAGAAACACACTCCGCAAAGAGGGGGGGAACAAACAAGATCAGCAAATTAAGACAGTCTAGTGACAAGGCAAAGACAATGTGCGGCTTGGACAATCCAAGAAAAGGCAATGCACCAAACTGACAGTGCACTCCACGCAAATTGCTTATTATCATTAAAAAACATTTAATCAAAGGTAAAACCACCGTTGGTTCTGAAGGAACCAAGGGAGGGTAAAAAAAGAGACAAAAAACAAGTGCACACAGGCACCTGTTATGGTAGTATGCACTGGAAACGTATTAGTGCATATACCTTGAAACAGTCCGAGAGGGACTGGGAAGGGGCGATTAGCAAATTACATAGCATCTATAAAAGATATGGTCAAAATTCCGTTGCGTACATAAACAACGAAATGAGACAAAAAATCTCCGGGTGGAAACCACCGTGAGCGGGTCCCATATAACATTCCGTTTATTAAGAGGTATGTTGACGACCTTATATTGTCGGTTCCTATGGACATGACTGATCACATTCTAGACGTTTTTAACGATCTTAGTGACAGTCTTAAATTCACTATTGAAAGGGAGGTTGATAATTCAATTCCTTTCCTCGACATGAGGCTTATTAGGAGACCTGACAATAAAATAGTCACGAAATGGTATAGAAAACCTACCAGTAGTGGTAGATACATTAACTACCATTCAGACCACCCTACACGAATGAAACTGGGTCTCGTCGGTGCTCTTGGTGAGAGGGTCTCTCGTCTCTCACACAATTCTTACAGGGGTGCCTGCTTGAGTGACCTCAGGTCCATTCTTGTGAAAAATTCATATCCCCCCTCTATAATTAATAAAATTTTATATAATAAAAATCAGATTTTAAATCATAGGTCGACCACCATACCCGCTCTGGATCAAGAGTTAAGTACCCCTCCTCGCGAAGAGGTTAACATTTTTTTAGTTGTCTTCCATTCATAAAGACTTGACTCCTAAATTGATTCAAGTGTTCAAGGGTGAAAACATCAAGTTTGCGCAACGCCTCACTGGCCAGCTGAAGACCCTGTATACAAGAATAAAAACACCATTAGAAAAAACCCAAAAAATTAATGTTGTATACAGACTCAGATGCTCGGACTGTGATTCGTTCTATGTTGGCCAAACTTCTAGGTCCCTCAAGGGTAGAATTACTTCCCACAAAAGTGATTGTAGGAGGTCCATTAGGTCATGCTCGCTGGCTGAACATGTTATTGATGAGGATCATAGAGTGGCCTATGACGATTGTGAGATCTTGTATGTGGAGAAGAATACTTTCAAGAGGAAGTTTTTGGAGATGGTGGCTATAAATGAATGTCCGCGTACTTTAAACCGAATGACAGACATAGATGATTTGAGTTCAATTTATTCTTACATATTAAAATTAAATAACAACAATAATATAATAAGCTCAGATTCAACCTTATAGCCTCCACTTTCACTGCTTTTCCCTACATTTTATCCTAACTACTTAACAATTAATTTAAATTCTAACTAAATGATCCCATTGTGCACACACTTCATTGTATGCATAAGAATCTTCTTCAGTATATGTTAATTTTTCATTGTTTGATATATCAATGTTAATACCTTTAAAATTGCTAATATGTTCTTAATACTCTGACAATTTTATTGATGTAATATTTTTCCGCTTTTGCGATTTTTCCCTATGTTTTTTTATCTCTTATGTTCTCCACATTTAGGATCTGACCCTTGCGTCTTTGGTTCTTGTCATGCTTATCGGGAAACTTTCCCATAAATTGTTTTTTTGGGAGCTTTGCACCATCAGTGCTCATGCTCCTCTTAAATTGTTTAGAAACCCTCAGCCTATCGCAGGATTTGAGGTACTGTGCGTGGTGCGTGCACCCACAGTTTGGCATTGCAATAGCTAGCCTTGTCTCTTGGTTGGTTCGCTGTTCCCCTCACACTATCACTTGCCTTACTAATTGTCTTGGGGTTTTTGGTTAACCACTAAAAACCTTTAAGTCAAAGAAAATTCGAATTATTAGAATTTTTACACTAACAGTGTGTCGACTTTCGAGCACTCATACAATTCTCACCCATCGCGTGGTGATGAGTTGTTGTGTAGGTGGTGGGTGGGACGGTGGTTTCCACCCGGAGATTTTTTGTCTCATTTCGTTGTTTATGTACGCAACGGAATTTTGACCATATCTTTTATAGATGCTATGTAATTTGCTAATCGCCCCTTCCCAGTCCCTCTCGGACTGTTTCAAGGTATATGCACTAATACGTTTCCAGTGCATACTACCATAACAGGTGCCTGTGTGCACTTGTTTTTTGTCTCTTTTACCCTCCCTTGGTTCCTTCAGAACCAACGGTGGTTTTACCTTTGATTAAATGTTTTTTAATGATAATAAGCAATTTGCGTGGAGTGCACTGTCAGTTTGGTGCATTGCCTTTTCTTGGATTGTCCAAGCCGCACATTGTCTTTGCCTTGTCACTAGACTGTCTTAATTTGCTGATCTTGTTTGTTCCCCCCCTTTTTGCGGAGTGTGTTTCTGTAGTTTTTTACACCTTATGTAATTTTGTAATTTTGGAAGTATTGCCAATACTATGAAAAGGTTTGTTTTCATGAAATTCCTGTGAATTTAATAAAAAATTGTGAAGGTAAAATTTGTACAATTTAATGAATTTTTGTGACAGTTTTTCACATTGATTAATATGAACATTATTGTCATATTTTCCTCATTACCTTCTTCACATTTGGCCTTTTCTAAGTGTTTGCATTGCACCTCTTGTCCTTTTTCAGAATTTTTAGCACATCCTAATGTTTATTCAATTGCTTATAAGAAAATTCTTTTTCTGATTGCGCTCGGTGTATTTCTGGTTGCAGATATTTGGTGACATTTTCTGAATTGTAAATGTAATTGTATTTTTACCACCTAATTGTTTTTTGCTCTCGTTGCACGAGTAAGGGTGTTTTATTAATGTTTTTTAGTGTTTTTTTAGTGTTGTGCCTTGATCACTCCACTTTTCTACATGACCACCCACACCATTGGTTTTTTACATGAATACAATGATGGACATGCCACAGCCTTGTTCGACATCCATAGATCACTTTTACTAACTTGACTTCTGACAATTGACTTTTGACGTTTGGATGTCGCGGTTGTCGCCTGTCAATTGTTTTGCGCCTCCACGCTTCGGATTGAGACGCAAAAAATTCTTTAATTTAAAAATTTCTAACATCTCTTAATTATTCTAATGTTCTAACTTATATTTGGCGGCTTAACCGCCTTATAAGAGTCCTTGTGGTTGACTGGTCAGCGATGCTTTCACGGTGGAGTTATCAACACAAACCATGTTTAATGTAGTTTTTATGAAGGTATTTTCTGTACCACGTTAAGTAAGTCTTATTCTTAACTTTTATAACAGCAATTGTCTAACTTGTATTTCCATTTTGTGTCCTGAGGAAGGAATAAATAAATTCCGAAAGCTTGACAATTAACAAAGTGTATTAATTCTTTGTCAAACCCTTCCGACTGCAACCCCACTAAATCCCAGATTTTCTATATATATATATATATATATATATATATATATATATATATATATATATATATATATATATATATTTTAATATTTGCCAGTGTACTACGGAAAACAAAAGACCCACCTGGATCAGCAATATATCTTAAAAATATTTTCATTTTGGTGATATGGTCTATGGCACCGCCTCTGGTTTCAAACAATTTCACATAATCTTGATCACGAGGATCTTTTCGTCTGTTTTTATAAACTTTGGCAGCCCGTTGCACGACATTAGCACACAAACATTGTATAAACAAATAGGAATACACCTTCAGCAAGCACTATCAGCGTACTAAGAAACAGACTTAAAAATGTATAAGAACATACTTAATTTAATAAGTATAATCTATCGTTTATTAATATAGACTTAAGTAGCAACTGGTTAGCATAAGTACAAACTTATACTCTATCAGTACATACTTTAAGTATCAGTTTGTACTTAAACTTTATTAATATACTTTTCAGTATTAACTTATGAAACCGTAAGTATTAAGTATCTACTGTGTGTGATTTTTATTAATATCACTCATTAAGTCAATATTTACATTTCTTTCTTAAAATTTTATTAGCGTCTTATTTTTCATGCAATATTGTGTTTTAAAGTGTTTTTTACTTGAAATCTGGGATTAGAAATATTAATGAAGATATATCAAAATTTTGGAGAATTTTAACTGAAATACTGAAACAATTAATTTTGGCAAATATTACTATACGCGCTATTTGATTTATGTCTGGTACCCTACAAGGATAGCTTATAGAATTACTAGTCAGCCAATGACTAATGGGAAATCTTAATCTAACTTAATCTTCTACAGTATTATTATTTATTTCACGGATCATCCACTGATGTCTCTTTAATTACATTTTAATACATTAGGCACTTTATTCGCCTAGACTAGTATTTTCTACATGGTCGATTTGCTAAAGATCTACACAGTGGCGGTTCCTGGAAAATTTTTAAAGTGTTTTATTTTAACAATGAAAACTTACATATTTTTTAGAAAATAAACTTACATATTTGAAATAAATTAGGTCTATCTTGCGTTCTTTTGCCATTAAAATAAAAATGTGTTATACAGGGTGGGGTCTCCACATGATGCGCGCGTAAGCTTAAAGGAAAACGACAGTTTGTATTGAAATAAAATTTTATGGACATAATATGTAGCTTAATTTAGAACATTTTTAAAACATATACGTAGTGCTACATGATGTCCCCAAAATAGTTACACATTAAAGTTTTATTTTTTTGTAATAGAATACCCTATATAATATGTATTTATTGATTTTCGGATTCTAGGAGAAAAATAAAGGTCAGTTTCATTAGAGAGGCCTATGACTAACATGTATGGTATTTGACATATTTAACATTATCTAAAAATGAACACATTTTAAATTTCAATAGAACCTACCTAAATTGGAATTTAATACATAAAAATAAACATTGTGCTTTAAATCAAATTAAAACTTGGCACAAAAAGTTATACAGTGCGAATTAAAATTAATTTTGAATATTGGTCACTCTTCTAAGCAAGTTTTTCTTTTATTTTAAATAGAACTCCCAGTATATTATTCCGATATTGAATGGAGAATTCAAGTCTCTTCAAAATATTAGTAAGAGTATCTACAAACCCTCAAAGATATATTTTCCTAGATATTTTCATTTTTATGATTTAGTGTCAGTAGATCTTTATTATTTCGTAAAATCTAGTTGGATGTGATATGCCTGATGTTACTTTAACATAGCTGTCAAACATAGATAAAGGAAATACATTTAGATGGGAATGCTCGGCTTCGGCGCTGCTATAGCGGTTGCTAAGAACAACTGCAAACAGGAACAGAAAATTTTTTCTCTTGTCAAAGTCACAATCTTTAAAAATAATAAAGTCTTTCAAAATTTAAACCCCCCGTATTGAAAAAATACCGAAAAATGTTTAAAGCGTCCATTTTTAAAGTGATTATTGATATCTTGTAAGTTTAATTTAAATTTTATTTACTCATACCCTGATAATTGTGAAAAAGTGCCATTGAAGAAACTTCAGTTTTGTGTGAACTGTGAACTGCAAAAACCATCGTGGTATAACGTCGGTTTCCAATGTTCCATAGGTATTTTATACATCCTTATATAAAATAAAGTTTTTTATATGCAACACACTGTGTTTTATTTATAAAATTAAAAGAAAATAACAATAAATTTGAATAAATAATATATTTTGCGACATAATTCCGGAAAAGCCGAAGCGCTCCGACATTATAAAAAGCTTTGGGTCGCGACCGTTGCAAGGATGGCGCCAAATAGTATTTACATTGTCCTTATAGGCACTTTCCAATCTAAACTTATTTCATTTAACTATGCTGTCAAATTAGTTCACATTTAACAACTAGTTATCATTTTGTGTCAGTTAAAACGAAATAAATTCTTAAAAGAAGTTTGTCGAAAATTGATATGATATGGTCTATTAATTGGTGAATGCAGGTGTGGACTCACTAAAATGGCTTAAATGATTTTGAATTTTCTAGTTTTCTTTTTGATGGCGATATATTAAAGACAACATGAAAGAAAGGATTGTGGCTGCTTTTCGAAGTATAACTTCACATATTCCTCTTAATGTGAAAGAATCTTTTGAAAAGAGAATCATTTTATGCAGTGAACAAGAAAGGAAGCATTTTGAACAATTTATTTAAACGTGTTTCTTTTTGTTACCGTAATACTCTACAACATTAACTTTTGGTAAATCAACGAGAGGCATATCACAGCCACCTAGATATTATCAAATAACAATGATCTACTGACACTAAATCATAAAAATTAAAAAATCTAGGAAAATCTTTATCTAAGGGAAAACCAACATTAATAGCATTTTAAAGAGATATTAATTATCCATTGAATACTGGAATAATATACAGGATGTTCTATTTAAAATAAAATTACTTTTAAATGTTACTAATGTTTAATATCAGTAGAACTGTAGAACTCTATATATTTTACAAAATACAAACTGTCGTTCTATTTTTTTTCGTTCAATTATTTGGAGCATCCGCTTCATATGAGAGGCGCCACTGTATATTTTATTTTTTAAATTTGCAATTAAACGCTTTACAGTTCAAGAATTAACACATTAATAGGAATTCTGAATATTAAAGTAATTTTCAAATGATCTTAATAACTCACTAATTGCTCTAAGTGCTGGGTCTATTAAAATCCTGTCATTGAGATATTACGAGAATTTAATAGGGTATTAGAGAACGGAAGCTTTATTTGAACGTGATTGTTGACAACTCCTGAACAGGTGCTTATCCTACTTGGAAGCCATAGAAAATCGATCGGTAAAGGATTTCCTCTTTGTAAATTTTTCCAGCTTTACTTTATTGTAGTTTGTACTTATGTCTATACTTAGTTAATAAGGAGTGTCTTTAAAAAGTTCAATGATTTGACTTTAGAAACACGTCGTTCTAAGGTCGTATTGAAAGTGCCACAGATTCGTATTACATACCGTATGATCGAAACTAAAACGGCGTCATCATACAATTTTACTTATAAAATAGCAGCGATCTTGATTTCTAATCCAACTCTGTTGCTTTTTTTGTTCGATCGAATGATTCACTAATGTTGCGAATTGAAAAAAACAGAAAAATTTGAAAAAAAGAAACTAATGAAAAATAAATATGCCAGGGCACTCAAACGACTTACCCTTTTTTCCTCAGTCTTTGGATGCACGTAACTTATGAGAAAATAACACAAATAAAAAAGATCAGTGTTGGATTTCTGCACTAGAATTTGCATCTCTACACACCGGCCGAATGTGTTCCTCTCGAGGTTGTACGCGCACTTATATTGCACAATCTGAGTACGAGAATTTTGAAAAGAAGTTGAATTTAATTTAACGATTTATGAGCTCATTCCTAACCAAAAAATTAACAATCGACTATTGTAAAGAGATATAAACAAAAAATAAACTATTTATTTTTGCACATCATTTATATTGTACTAATAATTAATAAGTATTGTAATCCCAAACCCAATTAAAGAAAACTAAAAAAAAAATAATGAGATGCGTGAACAACTATATTACATGATAAATTGGATACCTTTATTACCATAAACACATATTTTGAACTTTTTCCTGGGTATTTTTCTAAATGGTAATGTCATAGAAAAATCAATTTTTTAACGGTTTAACTGTAGAAACATATTTTTCTTAACATTTATAGGAAGTATTGTATAGTCGTAATGAATTAAATTATACTACACTATTAATTGAAAATCACAACGAGATAAATTATGTAAATCTAGAGTAATGTAATTTTAACAACTAATAACGTTACTACAATATGCAATACCTTTACACAACATAAATTATCAGACGCTACAATAATGATAAAACATTAAAAACTAACAAAGTTAATAAAATATGTGTATTTCTAAAAACACATATTTTATTAACTTTTTCAAGAGCATTTTTCTAAATGTTAATGTCATAGAAAAATATATTTTTAACGGTTTAACATTAGAAACATATTCTTATAAACATTTATGAAGATCGTATAGTCGTACTACATTAAATTATACTACACTATTAAAAGGGAATCACAACGAGATAAGTTATGTAAAGCTAGTGTAATGCAATATTAATAATTAATAGCGTTTCTAAAATATGTGTTACTTCATACAACAAAAATTATAGAAAGCTAAAGTAATGCAACATTAATTAAGTTGCAAAGTTAATAAAATATGTATAATTATTAACTTTCTCATGAGCATTTTTCTAAATGTTAATGTCATAGAAAAATCAATTTTTAACGGTTTAACATAAGAAACACATTTTTATAAACATTTATTGGAATTGTATAGTCGTACTACATTAAATTATACTACAACAAACTAAATGATCATCACAACGAGATAAGTTATGCAAAGCTAGTGTAATGCAATATTAGCAATTAATAACGTTGCTAAAATATGTGTTACTTCACACAATATAACTTATGAAAAGCTAAAGTAATGCAACATTAATTAAGTTGCAAAGGTAATAAAATATGTATTTATTAACTTTCTGATGAGCATTTTTCTAAATGTTAACGTTATAGAAAAATTAATTTTTAACGGTTTAACATTAGAAACATATTTTTAATAACATTTATTGGAATTGTATAGTCTTACTACATTAAATTATACTACAACACTAAATGATCATCACAACGAGATAAGTTATGCAAAGCTACTGTAATGCAATATTAGCAATTAATAACGTTGCTAAAATGTGTTACTTCACACAATATAACTTATGAAAAGCTAAAGTAATGCAACATTAATTAAGTTGCAAAGTTAATAAAATATGTATTTATTAACTTTTTCATGAGCATTTTTCTAAATGTTAATGTCATAAAAAAATCTATATTTAACGGTTTAACATTAGAAACATATTCTTATAAACATTTATCAAGATCGAATAGTCGTACTACATTAAATTATACTACACTATTAAAAGGGTATCACAACGACATAAGTTATGTAAAGCTAGTGTAATGCAATATTAATAATTAATAGCGTTTCTAAAATATGTGTTACTTCATACAACAAAAATTATAGAAAGCTAAAGTAATGCAACATTAATTAAGTTGCAAAGTTAATAAAATATGTATAATTATTAACTTTCTCATGAGCATTTTTCTAAATGTTAATGTCATAGAAAAATCAATTTTAACGGTTTAACATAAGAAACACATTTTTATAAACATTTATTGGAATTGTATAGTCGTACTACATTAAATTATACTACAACAAACTAAATGATCATCACAACGAGATAAGTTATGCAAAGCTAGTGTAATGCAATATTAGCAATTAATAACGTTGCTAAAATATGTGTTACTTCACACAATATAACTTATGAAAAGCTAAAGTAATGCAACATTAATTAAGTAGCAAAGTTAACAAAATATGTATTTATTAACTTTCTCATGAGCATTTTTCTAAATGTTAACGTTATAGAAAAATTAATTTTTAACGGTTTAACATAAGAAACATATTTTTAATAACATTTATTGCAATTGTATAGTCTTACTACATTAAATTATACTACAACACTAAATGATCATCACAACGAGATAAGTTATGCAAAGCCACTGTAATGCAATATTAGTAATTAATAACGTTGCTAAAATGTGTTACTTCACACAATATAACTTATGAAAAGCTAAAGTAATGCAACATTAATTAAGTTGCAAAGTTAATAAAATATGTATTTATTAACTTTTTCATGAGCATTTTTCTACATGTTAATGTCATAGAAAAATCTATTTTTAGCGGTTTAACGTTAGAAACATATTCTTATAAACATTTATGAAGATCGTATAGTCGTACTACATTAAATTATACTACACTATTAAAAGGGAATCACAACGAGATAAGTTATGTAAAGCTAGTGTAATGCAATATTAATAATTAATAGCGTTTCTAAAATATGTGTTACTTCATACAACAAAAATTATAGAAAGCTAATGTAATGCAACATTAATTAAGTAGCAAAGTTAATAAAATATGTATTTATTAACTTTCTCATGAGCATTTTTCTAAATGTTAACGTTATAGAAAAATTAATTTTTAACGGTTTAACATTAGAAACATATTTTTAATAACATTTATTGGAATTGTATAGTCTTACTACATTAAATTATACTACTGTAACGTTTTAATAAAACGATACTATTGGCAACCCAACATACACCCTACCGAATTAGTTCTGACTAATTTCGGACACTCTGTGGATCGTACTTGCCCTTGTCGGCGCAGAACTAGAGCATCTTTTTGACCATCGGAAGTCTCCATTTTTGATTCAGATTTCGTGGCGTAAACATCGACATACTTATCTGAAGTCATCCGAAAAAGTTTAAACTTTTTAATTCTATTAACTTTTGGAATGTAGTCCTAGTGGTTCCTGGCATTTGGGGAAGGAATCAATTTTAAGTTTTCATGGGTATTTTTGTGGTAAGTTTGATATTCATCACATTTTTACTCTTTTGGTTCAACATTATCTTTTTACAGATTTTCTAAACGTGGTTTTGGTTGTCCTCTCATGAATTAATTTTTGAGTAAACCCTCAGCATTGTGAGGTAAGTTCTAAAATATCTAAAATGCATTTTGTGCATAAGTTGTGTCGTTTCCAGGGTTTTACCGCCCAGTTACATGGCGAGTTATATGTCGTGATTGGTGGTTTGAGGTACGAGAGCCTGTATCTATGATCCGTGTTTGATTTCCACATGGCTGGTGGTATTGTAAGGGGCTGTTCGAGGCTGTGGTAGATTGTCGATGAGCTCCCACACCTAGCGTCCACACACCATCCAGAAGGACGAGCCAAAGCCTGGAATTGCACCGGATAATCAGGCCAGATTTCATATTTTTTTATTAACTCATTTCAAATCTATTTACTTACTGTTGACGAATTACGTAATTAATTATGTAATTATTAGATATCATTTTTGAATTTTATTATTAAAATATAATTTTCTTAATTTTAAATATACAAATTTTTATATATTTTAATATCTTGTCAAGTATTTTGTGATGGTGTCACTTGACATATTTATTTAATTAACTTTTGATTGATTTACGGAATTATGTGCGCATACAAGGTTCATGAACTGCGTTAGTTCGAGGTACTTATTTAACTTTATTTTGCGTAATTTAATATTAATATGTCAATGATTTTTAATCAACAGAACAAGTGATACTATTTTTTTTATGTCATACATTTAAATTTTGATTACTTATTATTATTAAGTATTAATTCAT
The DNA here is from genome assembly GCF_002938485.1 of Sitophilus oryzae. Taxonomy (NCBI): domain Eukaryota; kingdom Metazoa; phylum Arthropoda; class Insecta; order Coleoptera; family Curculionidae; genus Sitophilus; species Sitophilus oryzae. Next base: position 147,674 of record NW_022147142.1, read on the forward strand.
TTTAAAAACCTAACTTCATCCATCAATTACTGTCCTTGTCTAATATTTTTTTAATTATAAATAAATTTAAGTTGGGGTAAAGAGATCTATTATTTCTGAGTGAATGTCCTGGCGCCCAATAATTATTGTTTTATTGATTAATTATAACACCTAATAAAAAAAAATAAAAAAAAAGAAAACACGAACCCACGACTGCTCCCAAAGACGAAAAGCTGCCGTTTGCATTGTGTCAAGAAAACGTTACACTACAACACTAAATGATCATCACAACGAGATAAGTTATGCAAAGCTACTGTAATGCAATATTAGCAATTAATAACGTTGCTAAAATGTGTTACTTCACACAATATAACTTATGAAAAGCTAAAGTAATGCAACATTAATTAAGTTGCAAAGTAAATAAAATATGTATTTATTAACTTTTTCATGAGCATTTTTGTAAATGTTAATGTCATAGAAAAATCTATTTTTAACGGTTTAACATTAGAAACATATTCTTATAAACATTTATGAAGATCGTATAGTCGTACTACATTAAATTATACTACACTATTAAAAGGGAATAACAACGAGATAAGTTATGTAAAGCTAGTGTAATGCAATATTAATAATTAATAGCGTTTCTAAAATATGTGTTACTTCATACAACAAAAATTATAGAAAGCTAATGTAATGCAACATTAATTAAGTAGCAAAGTTAATAAAATATGTATTTATTAACTTTCTCATGAGCATTTTTCTAAATGTTAACGTTATAGAAAAATTAATTTTTAACGGTTTAACATTAGAAACATATTTTTAATAACATTTATTGGAATTGTATAGTCTTACTACATTAAATTATACTACTGAACGTTTTAATAAAACGATACTATTGGCAACCCAACATACACCCTACCGAATTAGTTCTGACTAATTTCGGACACTCTGTGGATCGTACTTGCCCTTGTCGGCGCAGAACTAGAGCATCTTTTTGACCATCGGAAGTCACCATTTTTGATTCAGATTTCGTGGCGTAAACATCGACATACTTATCTGAAGTCATCCGAAAAAGTTTAAACTTTTTAATTCTATTAACTTTTGGAATGTAGTCCTAGTGGTTCCTGGCATTTGGGGAAGGAATCAATTTTAAGTTTTCATGGGTATTTTTGTGGTAAGTTTGATCTTCATCACATTTTTACTCTTTTGGTTCAACCTTATCTCTTTACAGATTTTCTAAACGTGGTTTTGGTTGTCCTGTCATGAATTTAATTTTTGAGTAAACCCTCAGCATTGTGAGGTAAGTTCTAAAATTTCTAAAATGCATTTTGTGCATAAGTTGTGTCGTTTCCAGGGTTTTACCGCCCAGTTACATGGCGAGTTATATGTCGTGATTGGTGGTTTGAGGTACGAGAGCCTGTATCTATGATCCATGTTTGATTTCCACATGGCTGGTGGTATTGTAAGGGGCTGTTCGAGGCTGTGGTAGATTGGGGATGAGCTCCCACACCTAGCGTCCACACACCATCCAGAAGGACGAGCCAAAGCCTGGAATTGCACCGGATAATCAGGCCAGATTTCACATTTTTTTAATAACTCATTTCAAATCTATTTACTTACTGTTGACGAATTACGTAATTAATTATGTAATTATTAGATATCAATTTTGAATTTCATTATTAAAATATAATTTTCTTAATTTTAAATATACAAATTTTTATATATTTTAATATCTTGTCAAGTATTTTGTGATGGTGTCACTTGACATATTTATTTAATTAACTTTTGATTGATTGACGGAATTATGTGCGCATACAACAAGGTTCATGAACTGCGTTAGTTTGAGGTACTTATTTAACTTTATTTTGCGTAATTTAATATTAATATGTCAATGATTTTTGATCAACAAAGCAAGTGATACTATTTTTTTTATCATACATTTAAATGTTGATTACTTATTTTTCTTAAATATTAATCCATTTTAAAAACCTAACTTTATCCACATCAATTACTGTCCTTGTCTAATATTTTTTTAATTATAAATAAATTTAAGTTGGGGTAAAGAGATCTATTATTTCTGAGTGAATGTCCTGTCGCCCAATAATTATTGTTTTATTGATTAATTATAACACCTAATAAAAAAAAATAAAAAAAAAGAAAACACGAACCCACGACTGCTCCCAAAGACGAAAAGCTGCCGTTTGCATTGTGTCAAGAAAACGTTACACTACAACACTAAATGATCATCACAACGAGATAAGTTATGCAAAGCTACTGTAATGCAATATTAGCAATTAATAACGTTGCTAAAATGTGTTACTTCACACAATATAACTTATGAAAAGCTAAAGTAATGCAACATTAATTAAGTTGCAAAGTAAATAAAATATGTATTTATTAACTTTTTCATGAGCATTTTTGTAAATGTTAATGTCATAGAAAAATCTATTTTTAACGGTTTAACATTAGAAACATATTCTTATAAACATTTATGAAGATCGTATAGTCGTACTACATTATTAAATTATACTACACTATTAAAAGGGAATAACAACGAGATAAGTTATGTAAAGCTAGTGTAATGCAATATTAATAATTAATAGCGTTTCTAAAATATGTGTTACTTCATACAACAAAAATTATAGAAAGCTAAAGTAATGCAACATTAATTAAGTTGCAAAGTTAATAAAATATGTATTTATTAACTTTCTCATGAGCATTTTTCTAAATGTTAATGTCATAGAAAAATCAATTTTTAACGGTTTAACATAAGAAACACATTTTTATAAACATTTATTGGAATTGTATAGTCGTACTACATTAAATTATACTACAACAAACTAAATGATCATCACAACGAGATAAGTTATGCAAAGCTAGTGTAATGCAATATTAGCAATTAATAACGTTGCTAAAATATGTGTTACTTCACACAATATAACTTATAAAAAGCTAAAGTAATGCAACATTAATTAAGTAGCAAAGTTAATAAAATATGTATTTATTAACTTTCTCGTGAGCATTTTTCTAAATGTTAACGTTATAGAAAAATTATTAACATTAGAAACATATTTTTAATAACATTTATTGGAATTGTATTGTAGCGTTTTTTATAACAACTACCACTGCGAACGGCAGCTTTTCATCGGAGAGCAGTCGTGGATAAGATATTTCACTAGAGAGAAAACTAATCAATTACAATAAACAAAAAAATACAGATATTGGGCGCCAGGCATGTACAGAGAAAGAAAACACAGTTGTACATACTTAAAACTAATGACTATATTTCATGATGTTCTTTGCTGGTACATGACATTGTAGAATTCTAATAAATATATAGTAATTATATGTCCAAAGGAATGGTGTTAAGAGTTGTAGTAAATATCTATGAAAGTAATACCATTACAAGACGTAATGTAATGAAACCTAAGATCTAAATCATATTTTAAATATTAAATCGACATGAATGTTCTTAACAATCTAACCACTAAACATAGTTTGTACGATATTACTTAAGATGTACGTTACTGTTTAAGACTTAAAATATTTTAAAAGTTAAATGTAAAACTAGAACTTAAATCTACACTTAGCTGTTCCTTATGTAATCTTGCTTCAACAGTAACAGCGTGAGGTGGGCTCGCATCTCTGTACTGTCTGTCGGCGATCCTGTTGGCTAAAACAACAAAAGGGGCCAGAATGAGGACACCATGAATCAATACAGCCGTAGCTACTGACTAGGCTTAGATATGGGAGTGAAGCAGCATGGGGCTTACGCTTCATCCATACTGAGGCAATATGGGGACACTACCCGTACCTTGGAACACTACTAGGACCTTGGATAATGCCTGAACCTTGGAATCAATACATAGATATGGGACACCTGCCCATACCTTGGACACAGTCCGTCCATAAGATAACGGTACAGGGGAACACTACCCGTACCTTGGATACTACTAGGACCTTGGATAATGCCCGTACCTTGTAAATAGTCCGTACCTTGGACCCTAAAAATATAAAACTCTTGTTTAAAACCAAACAAAATTTACTAAGCAAAATAAACCTACCTCGAAACACTTCCGAGGGCTCAATAATAAACAAAAGAACTGTCCTTTCTTCCATTTAACATTCTGGAGGACAACAGCAAAAGTACACCAACGTGTCAGCAAAATACAAATACGAGTTAAGGTGGGTCAATCCCAAACTCTACCCTAAAAATATTCAATAATAATATCGAATCTATAAAAGATAATAGCTCATCTTTACCTGTAGCCTCGAAATGGCAGCTGATCCAGATTTTACAGCAAGATTTAAATTGCCATTTCTAAAAGCAGGATTTGCAACCGGGCCGCAACCGGCCAAAAACGTGTGGTAAAGTGAGGTTCCAACGCAGAGAGGCGCCTTGATATATAACAAGGATCTTGACAGCGCGCGCCTTTACAGAACAATGAAACGATAGCAGGGTTGGCGACTAGGGAACGTAAAAATTACGCCAAGCGTGCCAAATAAATTATCAGGCCTGGACGATACGGAATCCGGTGATGATACGCCAGACATCATATAAATCATATATAAAAAATACATGTAACGAACTAAAAACGTTACAGTATAGTCCTACTACATTAAATTATACTACAATACTAAATGATCATCACAACGAGATAAGTTATGCAAAGCTACTGTAATGCAATATTAGCAATTAATAACGTTGCTAAAATGTGTTACTTCACACAATATAACTTATGAAAAGCTAAAGTAATGCAACATGAATTAAGTTGCAAAGTTAATAAAATATGTATTTATTAACTTTCTCATGAGCATTTTTCTAAATGTTAATATCATAGAAAAATCAGTTTTTCACGGTTTAACATAAGAAACACATTTTTATAAACCTTTATTGGAATTGTATAGCCGTACTACATTAAATTATACTACAACAAACTAAATGATCATCACAACGAGATAAGTTATGCAAAGCTAGTGTAATGCAATATTAGCAATTAATAACGTTGCTAAAATATGTTACTTCACACAATATAACTTATGAAAAGCTAAAGTAATGCAACATTAATTAAGTTGCAAAGTTAATAAAATATGTATTTATTAACTTTCTTATGAGCATTTTTCTAAATGTTAATGTCATAGAAAAATCAATTTTTAACGGTTTAACATAAGAAACACATTTTTATAAACATTTATTGGAATTGTATAGTCGTACTACATTAAATTATACTCCAACAAACTAAATGATCATCACAACGAGATAAGTTATGCAAAGCTAGTGTAATGCAATATTAGCAATTAATAACGTTGCTAAAATATGTGTTACTTCACACAATATAACTTATAAAAAGCTAAAGTAATGCGACATTAATCAAGTTGCAAAGTTAATAAAATATGTATTTATTAATTTTTATCATGTAAAAATAATTTTAAATTGTAGCTCTAATAATCCTTCAACGAACACAAAACTTACAATTTGTAAAAATCTAGTCGTTTAGCTACAATACTCTCTCCGTGTCGTATATAGTGAACAACCCTGTATAGCGTTTAACGCCTTTGGAGTAGCAAGGTACAGCTTGCCATACTAGAGCCGTTCGGTATACAAGGAAGGTAATGTGGCTAGCACTACGCTTCAACCGCCTATTATTACCTGAGTATTGTGAATCCCAAGTACTCATTTAAGGCTGAGTCGACCTAGGTACCCAAACTATTTTTATTTTTATTAAAATAGTCGGTTGATAAAATGCCGGGTGTAGGATTCGAATCCACAACCTTTGAACCCACGAACCCACAACCGGGCACGGTATAGACATTATTTAAAAAAAAAATTGAGACATTATTTTCAAAATAAAATATGTTACAAAAATATATTTTTATCTCCCAAATTTCACTCAATATATTTTAAGTTTCTTTTAGCTATAATGACCATAAAAAAAACTGTCATAATTATTGTTCTTAAATTGGGCGTGTAATGAGGAACCAGTAGAAGGAAAAACATCTAAGCTTACAATTTTCTTTGTGAAAGACGCGACTGTTTCAAATTCACTCTTAAAGAAGACCCACTTTTGATTTCTGCTTATATTTTACAAAAATTACTTATTTAGTCGTCGAAATTGGGTCCTTATTTTTAGCCACAGGCGTAATATTACCATAATTAACCACAAAATACTTTTAGTTTTATACTGAAAGCTAAAGGAGAGACATTCCCTTTTATAATTGGAAATGCTAAAGCGTAAAGAGCCGTCAGATGTTTTGTTTACCAAATATTTTCGCAAATGGAAGTGAATATTCAAGTTTCAAATGTATGTTATTAATTATATCAAAATACCGTATGACCGAAAAAAACAGACGGCTGAGAAATGACGATCAATGATAATTTTGGTCAATTTCTAGACGTCATTTACTAAAAATTGACATAAAACTTGTAAAAATTAACATTAATTATACAGGGTGTCCCACAATTAGTGCGACAAACTGAAAGGGGTTGTAGAGGGCATCAAAACAAGTCATTTGAGTATAGGAACCCATGTCCGGAAATATGCCGTTTTGGCAGGTGGAGTAAAACGTAAATTTCAAGTTGCATTATTTATTCAAAATATTTATAAAAACTGCTCAAAGTGCCGTCCATTCTGTTGAAGACACAATTGCACACGCCTCACAGAGGGGATTTTTTCCAAATTCGTGGCCAAAATGATTTATGTAGCATAAACTTACTATTTATTTTCGAAACTAGTATTTACATTAAAAGTGAGTCATATTTACTAAGAAAATATTTATTATACACTTTGATGCTTCACAGGGTGGTAAAAAATTGCAAAGTTCGAAACAGAGGTAATATTAATTATTAGAAGAATATATTCAGTAGATTTCATCTTTAAATATGTATTTTTTGTAAATTGTTCTTATGTTTTTCATTTTCATTACATATACATATTTATATATTATAATGTATATACAGTGTGGTCACTTAAGTGTGCATATAAGAATTTTTTTTATAAATTGCTCGACTAAAAATATAATTATTGTCAAAAGTTGACGCATGTTTGATAATTATTTTATGTGCATTTAGAACGTGTCCAAGTCAAACGATATACAGGGTAGGTCATAAAATACAAAAATTGCCCAAGAGTAAAATACCCTTATTTAAAAAAAAATCAGCAAAATGTTATTAAGAAAAGTTGTTTAGAATTAAAAGTTATGCTAAAATACCAAATCATGGCCGTCTAAGCAAGTTTTTGGAAAATGGTTGATTTTGCGGAAAAATGGCTGAACGCGTATTTTCTATCGCTTTTCACCAAAATCAATAGTTTTTTTAAATAAAAAATATTTAAGGGGTTGTTCATCCCTTAAAATTTGGGTTTCGAAAAATCCCTACTTATTGAACCTACAATCTAACTACTGAAACACTCTATACGTAAGCCCAAATTCAGCTTTTTACTCCCATTGGTTTCAGCTCGATGAAAAGGGGATTGTATTCACCCCCTATGGGATAATCGTTGTGGAAAACAATATCTTCGTATGTCAAAAACAAAAATAAAAAATACGTGTTCAAGCATTTTGTCGCGAAACCAGTGGTTTCCTAAATAAAAAATATTTCAATATTGAAAGGGTGGTTACAACCCCTTTAAATTCAAGTTTTATAAAATTCTTTCTTATTGCTCGCCTACTTTGTATAAGAAACCTTTGTGCAAACTTTCGACTCTCTAGACCCAGAGGTTTAAGCTGTGTATTGATATGTATGTATATCCGTCACTTACAATCACCGACATTTTTCACAGACATTTTTTTAAGTATCCATTAACTAAAGGACAATTAAATTTAAAGGTGCCATTTATTTGACGTGACGTACAGTGTAATCAGTGTTAAAATTGTACTTAAAAGACCCTTAACCTAACGGTTCCTTAAAAAAAATGTTGATGCAAGTGGCTGTTAGTGAGACAGTTTATTCTATTATATAAGTAGATTTCACATTACATTTAGTGCCAAAAATCTGTTATTTTGAACAGATTAGCAAAAACTAGCAATCCAATGGCAGTACCAAATGCTTAACCGAATGAACGCTTAATTTTTTCTTTTTTAATTTTGAACAATAGAAAACACAACCAATAAAAGTTTATATATGCATTTTTAAAATACTACTAAGTAAAATATCATATTATTCTACATACCTGAAAGTACACAATCCATGTTTCACTTTTCACAAAAAATTATAGGAAACACAATAAAACCAAACGTCATTAGTAACGAAAATAATTTAAGTAATGACAGCCAGCATAACATTTTGTCTTGCCAAGGCCAACTTTGGATCAACGTAACTAGAGAATACGGTGAAATTTTATAAATTTTTTTTTGGCTTATAGATAGATATGTTGCCTTTCATTTCAAATATTAATTATGAGAATATTACTCATTTCAGTTTAAATTTTGGCCATGAATTTGGAAAAAATCCCCTCTGTGGTGCCTGTTCATGGATGTACGAACCCTGGCAAATACTTCCGGCATCTCTTGCACTTCGGTGAAAGCTGCCATTATTCTTGCCAGCAGATCTTCCTCGTTGTGGACTGGTTCCTCATACACCAGCCTTTTTACATGACCCCAGAGAAAGAAGTATAGTAAATAGTAGTCTAGTAAATGCAGTCTGTAAATGTAAAAAAATCTAGTCTGTAAATGTTTTGAAGTAATAATGCAACTTGAAATTTACGTTTCATTCCACCTCCTGCCAAAACCGCAAATTTCCGGACATGGGTTCCTATACTCAAATGACTTGTTTTGATGCCCTCTACAACCCCTTTCAGTTTGTCGCACTAATTGTGGGACACCCTGTATAAAGGTTAACAAAGGATGGAACGTTTCCAGACATACAAATCTATCTAGAAATTTTTTTTTAATTCTAAACTACACCCTTTAAAAATAATTTTTACTCAATATAAAAATAAGTTACAACGTTCTTAAAACCAACTGGCAGTAAGCGCAGTTAAAAAATAAAGATTACGGGCCACGTACTGACGTCTAGCGCTTGACCTCGTCAAAATTATCATAATGATTGTCATTTTCCAGCCGCTTTTAACGCCATTTTTAGTTGGATCTGGGTCAAAATAAAATTCAGGTTAATTCTTGTACCTGGTCGACGTTTCGACAAATTTATTGTCTTTCTCAGGACTAAACTTATAGTACCTACTGTCAATCTAGCCTCAAAAAAGGTCTAGACTCCATCAAATTACCCCCGCTCTCATACTTTGTCAGTCGTAAGTGGGACACTGAAAAAGCTTAAATTCGAAAATTCGTATCCCCCCACCCCACTGTTTTTGAGAAACTAATAAAAATTTGGATTCGATTTTCTGGCTGAACCGTAGGTCACATAGAAAATTTTATGGAAGAAAAAATGAAGAGAATCAAATTCTCTACGTTCTCATTTTTAAGTAACAAACATCTAAAATCTACGGGGAGAAAGTTAGAGGGCGCGAAAGTCACTCAAACGCAGTTTTTTGCATTTTCCGGCTGAAACCATTTTTTTATTGTCGCGAAGTTTTTAAAAGTAAAGAGCATTAGAAACCTATCAAATTGATGTAACTTAATTGATGTTTACGTTTTACTGTTTAAGAGATATGTTGCATTCATTCCCACCATGTGTATGCAACTTTCATGAAATCAATGACGGTCGATAGGGTACTGCAAGTTACCTTCGCGGATTAAGACGTTCACTCGAACTGAGGATCTTTATAGCATTCTCTGATCGTCTTGAGATTTTTTAGGTGCGCTGAAGGTAGCGTTTTTGAGAAACTCCAAAAAAAATTGGATTCGATTTTCTGGCTGAACCATACGTTCCACAGAAAATTTTATCGAACAAAAATTGCAAAAACAAGACACAAAGGTTCTTGGAAACAGGCTAAAAATGAAAATCCTTCGTAAAATCACAGGTAGAGCACTACTAGATAGAGAACGAAGCGAGAATATAAGGCAAACATGCAAAGTGGAGAACATAAGTGCGAATGAAATAAAATAATAGATTTTTATAGACAAAATAAGCATGAAAAAATAGGGAATAATGTTGTAAATTTCAAACTAATAGATGAGGTATCGTTACATCAAATATTAAATTCTATTCGGTCTAATGCTGTCGGTGAAGATGATTTATCAATTAACGCACTAAAGCTGTGCATGCCCTACTGTGGTAAAGCGGTAATAAATATAATTAATACTTCTATTTTAGATAGTGTCTATCCCGAAATATGGGAAAAAGCTATTATATAACATCTCTCTGTAAAATTTCCAAACTTTTAAATAATAACAATCTAAGACCAGTGAGTATTTTGCCAGCAATTTCTAAAACTATAGAAAAACATCTACATAATCAAATTGTTTCATTTGTAGATTCAAATAAACTAATACCTGAATGGCAATCTAGTTTTCGTAAGAACTACATCAGCACTGCCATTTGTTTACTGAAGCTGGTTAATGATATTAGAAGAAATCAAGAAAATAAAAATATGACTTGTCTTACCTTACTAGACTTTAGTAAACCATTTGATACTATAGACCATTAGATTGGTCCTAGCAAAATTACAGTATTTTGTATTTTCAGATTCACATAATTTGAAATTAAATGCCGGTAAGTCTTGTGTTAAAGTATTTGGTAGTGATATAAACAAAATTACAAATACGGCTGGTAACATGAATATCCATATAGATAATGTTGCGATACCCATTGTTACAGAGACTAAAAATCTTGGAGTCTATTTTGATGCGAAGCTTTCTTTTCAGGCACATATAACTACTAAATTAAAGGCTGCTTATAACGTTTGAAGAATTTTTCGTCTCTTAAGAAATATATACCATAAAAAACTAAGTATCAATTATGTGACACACTTATTTTATCTTTATTTGATTGCGGCGATGTTGTTTATGGTACGTCCATAAACGGGGGGCTAGATTCTCTAGAAAAATCCAAATACTTCAAAACTCGTGTCTACGATTTTCTTTTAACATTCTTTTTAGAGATCATATAACGCCACATCTTAAAAATTTATCTATTTTTTAATGACATTCATTTATCGAATTTTAACTACAGAGCCGCCTCCCTATTTGTTCTCATTATTTCACTACGTTGACCATGATCATTCGACTAGGCAAGTGCATTATTTTAAAATTCCTCAACACTGAACAGCTAACTTCCAAAAATATTTCAGTTTCATAGCGCCACATTCGTGGAATAATATTTCTAATAACTTTAAATTTCAATCCCTTACAGATTATAAAAAACAAATTAAAAATCATTTACTAAATTCGCAAAAAGTATAATTTCTTTGACTGATTTGTGAGGTTCTTGTTCTTCTGATATGCCCATCATTGGTTGCTGTTCCGGTTTTTACATTGTTTCGTTATGCCTCCCTGCTTATCTCCGCTCATCGCTGATAAAATTATATTTTCACTTTTTTTTTATCTAATTTCTGTTTATTTTTATAATTTAATTTATTTCTATTTTGTTTTTGGGGTCCCACCACTCTGGCACTTTGTGTTCCTGTATCGGTTTTTTAATCGCGGTGCGATCCCTTTAGACACACATTTATTAAGAATAATTATTAATCTGTAAAACTTAATGGGTCTAATAAAAAAAAATGAATTTGAATTTGAATGGAAACGAAAATGGAACGACCACATCCAACGAATGGACGAAGGAAGAATAGTAAGGACAGCACGAGACAAATCACCACTGGGAAGAAGCATGGGAAGGTCAAGAAAAAGATGGAGCGAAAACCTTACTATCCATTAAGACTGTAGGCATGCTGTGAATAGGCAATTTACCTAATATAAAGTAGGACGAAGAAGAAGGGCATTGAAAAGAGAATTTTAAGCTATATGTAATATATATAGAGCCTGTCCAACTAGAGGATACATGAGCTATTCTGATGGGAACCTCCTATTTTAATGGGAAGTGTAAATATTGATGAATTATAAGTCGTAAGTTTCAAATTTATCTATACCACAAAAACTGTGGGCTGTGCAATGATTTTGTTGTCACCCGGTAACTGTGTCAAGCTACTATAAAATTAAGTTAGACTAATCGTTAAGATTGAAACGGTCTTATTAATCTGATGTAAATAGTTAACAAAATACTCTCTGTTTTAATTAAAATTTTAATATTTCAGTAATCCCGTCTAGCCACAAACTACAACTTAAATGGCTTAGCTTTATGAGTAATTTGATAAAAGAGTGGAGCGGGCATTTTTGCGGAATAATAAGAGCAAAATTTTAATGAGATTACCTTAAATATACATTTTTCTCTACTTTTAGGGGCTTTAACAAAGCTAAAAACCCTACGGAAAGCGGGGCTTAAAATTGCAGGGAGATAAGAGAAAATCGGGACAAGTTGAGCCCTGACACACACGTTCCCTGGTGGATATGTCAGTGGAGGTTGAAATATATGGAGGTAGAAAAAAAGCTATGCATTGTTTTAGAATTTATTGCTAGTTTTAATGCAATTTCTTAAATTGAAAATATACCTTTGATACCCTGAATCTGCAATTGATATCCCATCAAAAACATAGAATGTAAAAAATGCCAAGTCTCGCAACACAATTCTTTCACTGTAAAATGTTGTGAGATCTCAAGTAAAACCAAGTCAGTTTATTTTATTTCTCTCTCTAAAAGCACATATTCAACTATTTGGTTATAAATTGATAGCACCATAATTATAAAATTATGGTGCTATATTTTAAAAGCACTATAATTATAAAAGAATAATCTACCATCTCGATTACTAAGTAAATCTAAACAGTGTCCTTAGAGTTCTTTAATTAGAATAGAATATCATATGGGTGCAATTGCCAAGTCATCATAATTATTACAGAAATAAAGATGACTAATATTGATACTAACAATTTATAACAAAACTGTTGAATAGGTTCTTAAAGAGAGACTAAATAAAATAAACTGACTTGGTTTTACATGAGATCTCACAACTTTTTGTAGTGAAAGAATTATGCTTTTTTTACATTTTATGTTTATGAAGGGATCTCATTTTTTTGTAGGTTATCCTCCTATTTTTTTCTCAGGTAATATATCATTCAAAATAATATTAAAGAAGTTTGACTAGCAAGAATTCATGAACTTTGAATTATCGTATAAAGTCAGATAATATCAAATGGATTAATTCCAGTTTTCTAACGACTTGTGTTTCCGACTTTCGTTTAACCTAAATATCTATTTTAAAAATCTTCAATTCATGATTTTACCATTGTTTATTCAAAATCATGTTTTTGTTAATTTTACACATACAGAGTGAGTTTCCTACGATGTTCTCTATGGGTATCTCGGAAACTACTGGAGATAGAGAGTCGGTTAAATGGGGAAAGAATTGCAGTTTTGTGGGGTCATAAATATGCGCCTTTCAGATTTTTGAAAAAGTTCATGGCTTACTAGATATTTAAAAAAACAAATTTCGGCTATTTTAAAAATTGTCCCTAATTCCATTATAAGCTATTTTAGACAAAAAGTTTTCAGATAAAAGTTTAGATAATCACATCCTTAATGAGATAGTGTCCTCCGTTTTTTTTCTAAAGCCTGTCATTTTTAATATATGACACAAACATATGTTTTTTTAAATGGAAACCATAGTTGGCCATGACTTTGTAAAAAGCGCAATTTTTTAAGCTTTTCAGCGATATAAGCTATAATATGTTTTTTTCGAAAAATTATCGAGTTATATAGCCAATTCTTATCATTTTTAAATAATTTCACTTAGTTAGCCATGGAAACAAGTTTAATCGTCTTTGCTCTCATAAATGTGAAGCTGCCACATCCAAACTTTGTAAATTTAAATAAACAAAAATTGTAAATATGAATTTTTCAAATGAAGAAAAGCGTGTAAGATTATTGGTTCAACTTTTCTTGACCATACATTTTCGAGGATACGTTGACCGGTGAATGTTATGTTTTTTAGAGAACGATTTTCAAGACTTGTTAGAAAAGTTAAATTTAGTTATAACCAATTCTTATATTTCTTGACTAATTTCACTTAGATTGCATGGCATTCTTATTCTGTTATGATTTATAACTTATAAAAAGTCAGAATATATTACTAAACGGTTGAGAGAGATCTCAAAACTTTTTATAGTGAAAGAATTATGCTTTTTTTACATTCTATGTTTATGAAGGGATCTCATTTTTTTGTAGGCTATCCTCCTATTTTTTTCTCAGGTAATATATCATTCAAAATAATATTAAAGAAGTTTGACTAGCAAGAATTCATGATTTGTAAATTAAATTAAACAAAAGTTGTAAATATGACTTTTTCAAATGAAGAATAGCGTGTAGATACTCGCGCACCAATAGAATGGTTCCAACATGCCTGTCATTATGACCCCCAGGGGCGCATATATGGGAGGGGTAATAGGGGGTAATTACCCCTCCCAGAAAGAAATTAATTTGGTATAAAATAAAATTGTTACAAAAAAATTAATAATACAAATTAAAACAGAATATCCAAACCAATCCAAGTAGATTTTTTTCCACAGTTACAATACCTTCCAGCAAAAATTTAATTCAAATTTAGTACTTTTTTGAACCCTCCCAGACTCAATCTCTAGATTCGCTACTGATGAGCCTCCCCCCTATAATAAAGGAAATCAAAATTATTTATATCATAATTATGCAAAATCAGGGATAGAAAAAGGTGGACCAATTGCATGGGCCTCCTCGATCACCATTTTAGCTTTTTTTATGCGGTATGGTTAACAATAAGGTTTACAAAAAAACTTATGAATTAAGAGAGGCACTCGAAGTGGCGATGGCGGTACGAGAGAAGTTTAATTAAGTCGATCGGTCTTTCTGAGAGTAATTTCATAATAAAATAATTCAGTTTTAAAAAGATGCAATTCAAAACAATGTCGGATTTTTTGAACATTTTCTAAAACAAATTAAAGTGTATGTAGGTAGTGATATTATTTTTTTAAGTCTTAGTTTGTGTAATGTAGATTGTAAAGAACCGTTTAATAATATATTCTGACTTTTTATAAGTTATAAATCATAACAGAATAAGAATACCATGTAATCTAAGTGAAATTAGTCAAGAAAGATAAGAATTGGCTATAACTAAATTTAACTTTTCTAACATGTCTTGAAAACCATTCTCTAAAAAACGTAACATTCACCGGTCAACGTACCCTCGAAAATGTATGGTCAAGAAAAGTTGAACCAATAATCCTACACGCTTTCTTCATTTAAAAGATGCATATTTACAATTTTTGTTTATTTTAATTTACAAAGTTTGGATGTGACAACTTCACATTTCTGAGAGCAAAGACGATTAAACTTGTTTCCATGGCTAACTAAGTGAAATTGTTTAAAAATTATAAGAATTGGCTATATTATACCGTATATCGCTGAAAAGCTTGAAAATGGCGCTTTTTATGAAGTCATGGCCAACTATGGTTTCCATTTAAAAAAACATATATTTCTGTCATATGTCAAAAATGACAAGTTTTAGAAAAAATCGGAGAACACAAACTCATTAGGGATATGATTACCTACAACTTTTACCTGAAAACTTTTTTCTAAAATAGCTTATAATGGAATTAGGGACAATTTTTAAAATACCCGACATTTGTTTTTTTCGAAATATCTAGTAAGCCATGAACTTTTTAAAAAATATCAAAGGAGCATATTTATGACCCCACAAAACCGTAATTCTTTCCCCATTTAACCGACTCTCTATCTCCAGTAGTTTCCGAGATACCCATAGAGAACATCGTAGGAAACTCACCCTGTATACTTACGTGGATATATCGGATATAACGCCCCCCCCCCCCCTTTAAGGTTAGCATTAAAAACGATGTCTCCATCATCACGACATGCAATTTTTAAACCTTTTCTATTGCACTTATGAAGCGTTCAATAGATTGGTGTTTTCCGAGGACATGACTTTAGCTATGACATGCGCTAGAGCATTAAAAATTGAACGTTTTGGAATATCATTAATTCATCACAAGTGTGGTGCAGTCCACAATTTCATATTTTAGTTTTGTACAAAATATTGGAAACATTTTACCAATTTTATTTTTACCTTTTCATTTAAATTGGAATATTTAATCACTGGTTAGAAAAATATATCTATTATTGTATTATTATGTCAATACATAATTAAAGAATACTAATCATTATTTTTTTATATGTTATACAAGGAGTACACTTTCATATGGTTCAAAAAGTACTAAGACATTTCAAATTCAAATTTTTTTATTAGACCCAATTAGATTCAGAGATTAATACATATTATTATTAATAAATGTGTGTCTAAAGGGATCGCACCGCGCTTAAAAAAACCACACAAAGTGCCAGAGTGGTGCAATCCCAAAAACAAAATAGAAATAAATTAAATTATCAGAATAAATTAAGTTATAAAAATAAAAATATATTAGATTAAAAAAAAAGTGAAAACGTAATTTTATCAGGGATGAGTGGAGATAAGCAAAGAGGCAGAACGAAACAGTGTAAACTCTGGAACAGCAACCAATGATGTGCATATCAGAAGAACAAACACCTCACAAATCAGTCAAAGAAATTATAATTTATGCAAATTTAGTAAATTTGCATAAATTATAATTTTTTTTTATAATCTGTAAAGGATTGAAATTTAAAGTTATTAGAAATATTATTCTACAAATGTGGTGCTATGAAACGAATTTAAAAAAGATTTTTGGAAGTTAGCTGGTCAGTGTTGGGGAATTTTAAAATAATGCACTTGCCTAGTCGAATGAGCATGGTCAACGTAGTGAAATAATGAAGACAAATAGGGAGGCTGTTTTGTAGTTAAAATTCGATAAATGAATGTTGTTCAGACGAATTGTTAAATGCGGCAACGTTGCCTGTATCGAAGAAAGACAGTTGAAGGCAGTCTCGCCTCAGCCGCCGATAGAAATGTTACTCGTTGCAATAAATCATTTAAAATTATACAGTCCACAGTTTTTTAACATCAAGAAACCCCAACAGAATTGGTCCTCTCGCGGATTGCATCCAGGGCAAGAAGGTAGGAGCTGAAATTACTTGAAAATTGAGAAAAAGGCTGATCAAGGTCACTAGTTTCCAAGCGGCATCTCAACATTTCACTCCGCCAGTTGGCGTAGCACGGACATCGGCGAATCGTCAAAGGGAGCTCAAGCGTGGAAGAAATATATTTGCGCCAGTGGACAAGTAAGGTCGTATCCTTTTTAATCATTTATTTTCACCTTATCCTTATCTGTCCTTTGAACTTAAATTGCTTTTTTGCATCAGCAACATGTCTGATTTAATTGAATTTAAACAGAAGAGGAAAATTGCAAAAGGAAAATTAACCAGATTAAATAATTTTATTAGTAATTTAGATGAAAATAATATCGATGAGTCGGAGTTAAATAATTTACAAACGCGGTTAGACAAAATTGAACCGGTATTGGAAGAATACGAAGAGATTCAAACAAATATTGAATTAATAGAACCGTCGGACACAGATGATAATGATAGGCGCGATTTCGAAAATACATATTTTACCTTAATAGGTAGAATAAAATGTCTGTTAAATACGAATGCACGTGGCTCGGTTGCTATGCAAGATACTGGTTCGAATGCGAGTGCGTCTAGTTCTCATTCAGGTAGACATACTAGACCTGGTAGTTCGGTTAAGTTACCACCGATAAAGTTACCTGTCTTTGATGGTGAGTATGCCAATTGGTTAGATTTTAAGGAAATGTTTAAGGCTTTAGTTGACAGAGACGAATCATTAAATAAAATTCAAAAGTTTTATTACTTGAGAAATTCTCTAACAGATTCAGTTAAAGATAGGATTAAATCTATTGAACTTACCGAAGAAAATTATGAGGTTGTTTGGAACATTTTAAACGAGCGTTATGAGAGTAAACAGTTAACAGTTTACAACCACATAAATGCCATATTTGAATCTCCTAAATTAGAAAAAGAATCTTCGGTAGGTTTAAGAGATTTGCATGACAATGTCACTAAACATTTACGGGCGTTAAAGAGTCTGGGTGAATACGTAGAGCATTGGGATAGGCTTATTATTTATATAATAGCGAACAAGTTTGATCCTACAACAAAGCGCGATTGGGAAACGTACACCCCGGAGGGGGAGTTAGCGACTCTAAAAGATTTAGAAAAGTTTTTGAAGTTTAAATGCCAAGTTTTGGAAAAATTAACAATGAATAACGCGAATTTAGCCGTAGAAAAAAAGAAGAATTTTAATCAGGGGAAGCTACGTACTAGTTCTAGTTATGTAGCCACTCAAGAGTCAAACAATAGGTTATCTTGCTATTATTGTAATGGCGGACATACGATTTTTAAATGTTCTGATTTTTTAAGATTTGAGCCGGAAAAAAGAATGTCAGAAGTTAAGAGATTGAAATTGTGTTTAAACTGTTTTAAACCAACACATACTGCGTGGCAATGTAAAATGTCAAGGTGTTTCAAATGTCATAAACCGCATAACACTTTGTTACATGACAGAAATTATGAAGCGCAAAATATCTCGGCGACCGTTGGTGCAAATATAGCGAACCCTACACTTCGGAGTATAAGCGGCGAAACCAACGTTGCCAGTGGAGCTGAGGAGCGGCACGTAGTTCAGGAAAAAGGCCAAGAAACTATTTCTTTATTAAATTCGGATAAAATATATGATAATAATAAATTTATGTATGTAGAAAGCCACGCTCAAAGGGTATTAGCTACGGCGATCGTTTTCGTAAAATCAGGAGAGAATAAATGGGTAAAATGTCGCGCATTACTTGACGGTGCGTCACAAAGCAATATCATGACATGTAATTTAAGCAATAAATTAATGCTAAAATGTTCAGAGACTACTCACGTATTGAGGGGTATCGGAAATGCATCTACCTTGATAAATGATCAAGCGAATATCACGATTAAATCCCAATACGGCAATTTTACTAAGGATTTGCGCTGTCTAGTTTTACCAAAAATTACAGAAAATTTGCCGACTTACTCGTTTGATAAAAATTTAATTCAAATTCCGAAATATGTTAAAAGCCTAGCAGATCCTGAATTTAATATTAGTTCAGAAATAGACCTTTTATTGGGATCGGAAATATTTTGGATATCATTATTAACTGGTAAAATATCTTTGGGTAAAAACGGACCGGTACTTCAAAATACTGTATTTGGGTACGTACTTGGGGGCAACCTACAAATTGGTTCACCTTGGAATATTGGAAATAATATGTCCACGACTTGTCTTGTACGTAACCATTTGAATAATACCAAAGACGAATGTAATGATGCGTTGGTAAGATTTTGGAATATAGAGGAGGTAACAACTGATAAATCAAATCTAAGTATTGAGGAAAAAATATGTGAAGAGCATTTCAAGAAAACGACGACAAGAGATGATCTTGGAAGATTTGTAGTAGATTTACCGTTCAATGAACAGTTGGTAAACTTGGGAAATTCCTATGACAATGCATTACATCGTTTCCAGTTGCTTGAGAAGCGATTAGGAAAAAATCCACAACTGAAGCGTCAGTATTGTGAATTTATGTCTGAATTGGAAGAAATGAAACATATGTCTGAGGTACCTGATCTAGAGAAGGTTAGTTACGTTGAAGGTTACTTTATGCCACATCACAGTGTTATAAAAGAGGATAGCCTCACCACGAAATGTAGAGTTGTTTTTGACTCTTCAGCAAAAACGAGTTCCGGTCTCTCTCTAAACGATGTCCAGAGAGTTGGACCTAATTTACAACAAGATGTTTTCTCAATTTTAGTGAGATTTAGGAGATATAAATACGTGATGACAGGTGATGTGTCAAAGATGTTTCGACAAATTTTGGTGAATGATAAATATCGGAAATATCAAAGAATTATATGGCGTCCAGATCCTTTAGAGATTCTAAAGATCTTTGAGATAAATAGGTTAGTTTTTGGAAACGCTTCCTCACCATATATCGCCGTAAGATGTTTATTTCAACTAGCGTTTGAAAATGAGGAAAAATATCCAGAGGCATGTGAAAGAATTAAGAATGACATGTATATGGACGACTTATTGACTGGTTCAGATTCCAGCAATGAATTACTAAGTATGCAAAGGGATATTTCAAGTATATTGGCTAGTGCAGGATTTACGTTAAGAAAATGGCTCACAAATGATCATGGTCTCCTAAAAAGGTTTGAAGTGACAAAGGAAATAGAAATAAGTATCGTGAGTATAGGTGAGAATGAACAAAATAAAACATTAGGGGTGTACTGGAATTCCAGTCAGGATTTGTTCCAGTACAAAATAAGTGACTTTGACAATTCCCAGGGACGAGTTACGAAACGGCGTATTCTTTCAACTACTTGTCAGATCTTCGATCCCTTGGGATTGCTAGGCCCTATAATAATAGTAGCGAAACTTATTATACAAGACCTTTGGAAATTGAAACTAGATTGGGACGAAGACGTTCCACCAAATTTAAGACAGAAATGGTTAAATTTTCAAACTGAATTACCAGAAATAAACAGGATTGAAGTTCCTCGTAGAGTTGTGTTCACAGAAAGTATGCAAATAGAGGTTCATGGATTTTGTGATGCCTCAGAAAAGGCTTACGGAGCATGCATATATTTAAGGTGCGTGTTTAATTCTGGACGAATAATATCAAATTTAGTTTGCGGCAAGTCAAGGGTAGCGCCTATAAAGCAAGTCAGCCTACCGCGCCTTGAATTATGCAGTGCATTATTGTTAGCCAACCTAGCAAAAAGAGTTGTATCAGACATGAAGATACAGCACTTGAAGCAATACTATTGGTCAGACTCGATGATAGCATTGGGGTGGATAAGAAACCCCTCTAAGAGATGGAAAACCTTTGTTGCCAACCGAGTCAGCGAGATACAGACTCTAACTAATATTGAATCGTGGTCCCATGTAAAATCAGAGGAAAATCCTGCGGACTTACTATCCCGTGGAGTAAGTATTATTTACCTGATCGATTGCGAACTTTGGTGGCACGGTCCAAAATGGTTAGAACAAGACACTAGTAGTTGGAACTCTTCGGTAAAAATCGACGTTAATGATCTTCCAGAAGAAAAACTTGTAACTTGTATGACGATCATTAAAAGGGACAATATAATTATGAATTTGATATTAAAATGCTCATCTCTACAGAAGCTCCAGAGAGTAACCGCTTATGTATTAAGATTTATTAGCAATCTGAGAACAAAAGAAAAAACACTCAGGAATTTTGAAAATTTAACTCCAAGAGAATTAGATAACTCTTTAAATATTCTAATTAAGACAATTCAGGTTCATGTTTACCCGAGAGAATACGAAGAACTACAGAAACAAGGATCTGTAAGTAAAAGGAGTGTACTACTGCCTTTAAATCCGTTTATTAAAAATAATTTAATAAGAGTAGGGGGCAGATTAAGATATTCAAACCTGCCTTTTGATAAAAAATTTCCAGTTATTTTACCAAAATCTAATCATTTAACTACACTAATTTTAGAACATGAACATAAACGATTATTACACTGCGGAGTTCAATCTTTATTATGCTCCATAAGGGAAAGGTATTGGCCTATTTCAGGGAGGAATTCCTGTAAAAAGGTAAAAAATAGTTGCGTTACTTGTTTTAAAGCCAATCCTACGGTTGGTACTTATCTAATGGGTGATCTTCCAGACGTCAGAGTTAACAGTTATTCTCCTTTCATACATACAGGTGTAGACTATGGTGGCCCATTCATTATCAAAGACAGAAAAACGAGAGGTGCGAAATTGTTAAAAGCATATATTTGTTTATTTATTTGTATGAGTACACGTGCGGTGCATCTCGAACTAGTATCTGAATTGACAACTGCTGCATTTTTATCCTGTTTGCAAAGGTTCGTAAGTAGGCGCGGAAAACCGAGTAAAATATTTTCGGACAACGGATTAAATTTTGTTGGAGCCAACAAAGAACTCTCCAAAATATCAGATTTTTTAAAGGAAAATGAAACGGTGATCGTAAATCATTTAGCTAATGACGGCATCTCTTGGCGGTTTATACCCCCTAGATCTCCACATTTTGGAGGTATATGGGAAGCGGGAATTAAAAGCACAAAGCATCATATTAAAAGGCTTTTAAAACACCCTCTAACTTACGAGGATTTTTACACGTTGCTGGTGCGCATTGAAGGCATTTTAAACTCCCGCCCACTATGTCCTATCAGCCAAGATCCTGACGACCTAAGCGCATTAACACCTGCACATTTTTTGGTTGGTAAAACGCTGACGGCACTCCCGGAATTTAATGTGACTGATGTCCCAGAGTCCAGATTGGATAGATGGCAGCACATTCAAGCTATTTCACAACATTTTTGGTCTCGTTGGAGTAAAGAATACCTTGGAGAACTACAGACGAGAACAAAATGGAGAACACAATCCCAAATGCATTTAGCACTTGGAGCTTTGGTAATAATTAAAGACGAAAATGCTCCCAGTATGTCCTGGCAAATGGGCAGAATAACCAAGCTTCATCCAGGGAAGGACAACGTAGTTCGCGTTGTGGACATAAAAGTGCCGAATGGTGAAATTACGCGAGCTGTGAACAAGATTTGTATCTTACCTATTAATTAATGTTTTTATTTTTATGGTTATTCTTTTCATGTTCAAATATGTTCGTTTTATACCCAATATTGTATTTGGTTAATTGAGATTTTTGTGATTAATCCATTTGATGTATTACGTTGTTTTACTTCTAGATTTAGAATTCATTTAAGTTAAAGGGATTAATAATTATATTAAATATAAACTTAATTTTGTATTAGTTAAGTTGCTAAAATGTAAAATTTGTTTGAAATACTATGTATTGTCAAGGCGGGCGGGATGTTCAGACGAATTGTTAAATGCGGCAACGTTGCCTGTATCGAAGAAAGACAGTTGAAGGCAGTCTCGCCTCAGCCGCCGATAGAAATGTTACTCGTTGCAATAAATCATTTAAAATTATACAGTCCACAGTTTTTTAACATCAAGAAACCCCAACAAATGTCATCAAATGAAATTGTCGTCTGTTAGTCATGGATAAAATAGATAAATTATTAAGATGTAACGTTATATGATCTCTAAAAGGAATGTTAAAAGAAAAGCGTAGACACGAGTTCTGAAGCATTTGGAACGCTTTATTAGAATAGTGACACTATACGAGAAGATATACTTACTATATTGGAGAGCTCGGAAAATTTGACTGAAGGTAAACTAATTTAAATATACAGAGGAATACCTACATATATTTAGTATTTAGTTAGTTATCATAATCTTTTTTCTCTCGTTATTTTAGACAGTAAATTAGCAATGAAAATTGCTGTTTTGTCAAGAGTTGCACCACTCAGAGGTCGAACACTGAAGAAAGAAAAAACTCGAACCAGCAATTGTAATAGTCGAAACTGTGATATTTTTTTATGGTTGTTTAGTGCCTAGGTGGCCTTGGGCAAACTTTAATAAGAAGGAAGAAGAAAATATAAGGTCATTTATTATTATATCAAACGTAACACTTTATTTAAACAATAATAAAAATGTATGAAATGAAATATAGTGATAGATTAAATTAAACATAAAAGTAAAATACCTTCAACAACAATAAAAGCTTAATTTTTAATTTCAAGACATAGTAAAATTGCTCCAAATATGGTTAAGTTCATTCAATGTCATATAATATTTGTAACAAAAATACTCTCCTATTGAAATCCAAATAATGTTATTGTTAAATGATGTATTGTGTGTCGACAGTGTGGACTTTGATCTTCTCTGCGCTAAGCTTTCGTATTTTGGAGTATCAAAATCAGCAGTGACTTTTTTCAATAATTATTTCAAAGGTCGATATCAGAGGGTTGTCATAGGAAACACTCACTCAGGTTACTTGGAAATTACTAAAGGGGTCCCTCAGGGTAGTGTTTTGGGCCCGCTACTTTATACACTGTATACTGCCGATTTTCATAACTTTATTAAATATTGCTCCATTCTTACTTTTGCGGACGATTCACAAATATATATTTCGTTTAAACCTGAATAAGCTCAAATCACGGCTCTAAATATAGCGAAATAATAAGCTAATACGGCTCTAAATATAAAAAAATATAAATATAAATGAAGACTTATTTTCTATTAAGGAAGTTAGTTATTCTCATTTACTGTCACTCAATAACAATAAATCTGAAGTTATTCTATTTGGCAAAGAGAGAGCGAGTATAGCCAGTGATCCAAATTTTCGTATTAGTATAAATAGTAATATTTTAAAAATAAATACAGTATGCAAAAATTTAGGACTGTTTATCGATAATGATTTACGTTTTTTTACCCATGTTAACAGCTTAGTTAAAACTTGTTACTACATTCTTAAACATTTGTACATGCATAAATTATATTTGGATACTGAGGTAAAATTATAATTAACTGAAAGTCTAATTTTAAGCCGTATTGCATATTGTAATGTTGTTTACTGGCCCGCATTTTCTCAAATAAATAAAAACTCATTACAAAAAATACAAAATTACTGTTGAGATTTGCTTATAATTTAAGAAAATATGATCATGTGTCTGATAAGTTCAGAGAATCTCACTGGTTAACTCTGGATGAAAGATTTCAAGTTCAGATGGCGTGTCTTGTTTTAAAGCGTTAGATAGCTTTGGAATACCACAGTACCTCTGTAAAAAATTGGTAAAAAATGTAGATATCCACAATCGTTTGACTAGACACTCCAATCTTTATAAGATCCTCAGGCACTCGACAGCACAATTTCAACACTCTTTTTCTTATAAAGCGGTTAAAATTTTCAATAGTATTCCTGAAAATTTAAAGACTTGCGATTCTCTGGGGACTTTTAAATCAAAATTTATTAAACATTTAAAAAAAAGGCAGTAAGATACTTAACTTAAAAAATGGATGTAGGTTACACACCTCCTTGTGCTTTCTAATTCTTACCTTGTGTGAATTCACCATACAATTTTAATATATGTTTTTTTGTAATTTTCTGTGCTTGCATGACCTTAGAATTGAAAATTATTGTATATAGATTTAAGTTAGTTTTAATTCTTATTTATATGTATTGTCAATTTATCTAAGACTATAAGTTTAGTTTTCTGTCTGTAGCAAGTCAATAGAATATTTTGGTTTGATGGTTGCGTGGAAGAGCATGGTATATGAACGCCGCCATTTTGTTAAATTTTTTGTTACACTTTTCTTTTGAATATTAATAAAGACACTATTATTATTATTATTATTTATTTATTATTTCTTTCTCAGTTTTAACTGGCTGTTATCCTGTTCTGGCCGGGATAGCTCCGCTTTCCTAGGGCCAGGCAGGTAGTCGATCAAGTAATACTTATTTTGTGAAATATTGATACAGAGGTAAAGAAATACACATAAAGGTAAGTATAAATTAAATTAATCTGCAATTGTTTTTCTTATAATATGAGCAGTGCCTAATATCGCTGTTTTTTGTAGATTTGCCAAGCTGTGTTCTCCTGGAAGGATATCTAAATATTTTGGGAGAGCCTTAGACACTACACCAGTAGCACCAATAACAACAGGTAATATTTTTGTTTGGGTATTCCACATTTTTTAATTTCTATTTCTAGGTCTCGATATTTCACAACTTTTTCCGCTTCTTTTCTGCATACATTTCCATCAGCCGGAACTGCAATATCAATGAGGTAAGTTATATCTGGCATTCTTATTATGATGTCTGGTTTGTTGTTTGGTATCGTCCTGTCTGTGTTAATTGAATAGTCCCAAAGTACCCGTGTTTTTCCATCGGGAGTGTCACATACGGGTGGTGGGTCGTGTTTATACCATTGTTCAGCCGACATGGTTCTTATTGCTTGGTCTTGTGCAGCAACTATCAATGCCTCGGTTTCACCTTTAAGCATTCCAGTTGAGAGCCAGTTCCAGCTATTGCAGCCATCAATATTATCTGACTGTTTTTTTATTTCTCTCTTGTGTTGGCCATGCAAAGGTTTCTTTTCCCAGGATTTAATTAGGTTTTTGTTTAAAATTTCTCTTATGTCGGATCTTCCGACTGTTGTGTTTTCTACATCTTCTGATATTCTGTATAATTCCTGTTGGAATTGCTCAGCTTTCGCTGCAAAGACAAACTCGGCGCTTGATTTCTATCCCAATCAGCTAGCATCTGTTTTAGCGGGTCTCCAGAATCTGATTTTAAATAATTTGCTGTCGCAATTACGCTGCTCTTTAGTAGTGATTCTAGTTGAATTAGTCCTCTCCCTCCTTCTAACCTTGATACGTATAGCCTATCGATATCAGCTGCAGGATGATGTAGGTTAAACTTTCTTAGCAGTTTTCTTGTTTTCCGATCAAGTGCCTGCATTTCATACTTGCTCCAGTTTACTATTCCAAAACTATATCTTAGAACTGGGACTGCAATTGTGTTGACAGTCTCGATTTTAAATTTTGCACATAACTCGTTGTCTAGGGCCGATCTTAAGCGCTTAATATATACTTTTTCAAGTCGTTCTTTTACGGTTCTGTTGTTTGTACCAAGGCATTCCTCAAAACCTAGATATTTGTATGTTTCTGACGCGTCTAAAGATTTAACGCGTTGAAATGTCTCGCTGTTCATATTTTCTGAAGTGGCTAATTTTCCACGATGGAATCTTACTTTTGCGCATTTATTTAACCCAAATTCCATGCATATATCACTGCTAAATGATTTTGTTATTTGGAGCAACCTATCTAAACCTTTATCATCCTTAGCAAAAAGTTTGAGGTCATCCATATATAAAAGATGATGGATCCGTTTATTTTGTCCTGTTATATTATATCCTATACCCGTGCTCTCTAGTTCTTTAGATAACGGGATCATTGCAATACAGAAAAGCAGGGGAGACAGTGAGTCACCTTGATATATTCCTCTATTGATGTTTATTTCTTCTGTTTCAATATAGCCCGCGTTTGTTTTTAAAGAGATCTTTGTTGTCCAGTTTTTCATGGCACTAGTCAAAAATTGAATAATAACATCATTAGCCCCAGCCAGTTGCAACGATTTCCCTATCCAGCTGTGAGGGATCGAATCGTAAGCTTTTTTATAGTCAACCCACGCTATACTTAGATTTTTCTTCCGTCGCTTACAATCTTCAGCAATTATGTTAGATAGTAATACCTGGTCTCTGCACCCCTGAGCATTTCTCCTGCATCCTTTCTGTTCATATGGTAATATTTCCTGTATTTCTAAATGTTTATATAATCTATCAGCTATAATTCCAGTAAGAATTTTATATATGGTGTTTAAACAGGTTATCGGTCGGTAGTTTCTTGGATTTTCTGCGTCACCGCTTTTGAATATTAATGTTGTTCGCCCGACAGTTAACCACTGGGGAATGTTTTCTGGATTATTTAGTATATAGTTGTAATTTCTGGCTAAACATTCGTGAGCTGCTGGTAAGCGTTTTAACCAGAAGTTCGGAATACCATCTGGACCCGATGCCTTCCAGTTATTAGCCTTCTTCAAACGAGCTACAACCTCTTCTTTTGTTATGGGATTCCATTCCATCGGTGTTGTGAGTTTCTCATTTCTTTTTATCCATCTTGCTTTCTCATTGTAGGTTGCATCCGACTCCAAGATTCCTCTCCAAAATCGTTCCACATCATTTTTTTCAGGAAATTTCAACATACTATCATTATTGCAGTTTTTAAGTGTCAGTTCTCTAAACAGCTTTCCTTTATCTTGATTGAACATATTATTTTGTTTAAATTGCTTGTTTCTTTTTTCGTACCTTTTTATCCTGTATGCTAATGCTGATATTTTCTGTTTTAGGTTTTCCTTTGTGACAGCTTTCTTTTGAATATTAATAAAGACACTATTATTATTATTATTATTATTATGTATTGGAAACCAATGAATTCTTATAGTTGAGAAAGATAGTTGAGATGATAGTCTATATCCCGAAAGCAATATCATAATACATGTCGATTCAACACTGATATAGTCGAGGAATGGGGAAAGTAATGTATCGTTGGCGTAATGATATTATCTTTGTATAGATACGGTAGTGTCTTCTCTGCCTTGGCCAGCACCAAACCACAATCTATTCCTGCAGCCCAACACCAGGAGTACAAAACTTTGTTTGTTGCACTGGACCGAAGATATGGCGACATCGACTCCAACTTCACCAGGCAGGAATTCGAAGCAGACTTACAGTAGGCTGGTACACCTGGTATATGGCACAAGCACTGGAAGGATTTAAGGAGGAACACCCTTATGTTTATAAACAGACTGCAGAAAGGGATGATTGAGATTGAGGACTAGTTTAGTTACAGCATTTTCCTGTAGCCTCCCAAATGGTACAGCTAGATTACAGTCTAGGAAGTTATTCATCACATTTAATGTTTTAATCTTTACAGTTTTTCGGCTATTTTAATTATTTTGATACAACGGGGCTGCTTTACTTCCGGTAGCAGGAAGAGATCCTTCTATATTTTATGGCTTAATTTTGTACAAGGCAAGAAAAAACGATCCTTCGAAACGTAGACTTCCTACGACTTACCATAGGCTGGCACACCTGGGTTATCCAGAAGCAACGGAAGGGTTTAGAGAGGAAACCCCTATGTTCATAAATTCACTGTCTTTCTACAGTCTATTTAGGGCGATTGAGATTGAGGACTAGTTTAATTACCGCGTTTTCCTATAGCTGCTCAAATGGCACAGCTAGATTACATTCTAGGAAGTTATTCATCACATTTAATGTTTTAATCTTTACAGTTTTCGGCTATTTAAATTATTTTGATACAAGGGAGCTACTTTACTTCCGGTAGCAGGAAGAGATCCTTCTATATTTCATGGCTTAATTTTGTACAAGGCGAGAAAAAACGATCCTTTCAGCATTTCCGAGTTTTCCGACATAACTTTTTCAAAAGCTCAGATAGAGCGCAGCGTCACGGTCGGTGGTGGGGCAGCGCTAGTCCCACCCCTATTGGAGGCGCCGCGGCGCCCGAGACGCCAGTCCGACGACGTCCGTGGATGTTTGCACGACGTCGACGTCTCTTGTAACAGACCTTTAGGACGACGACGGGATACTACGTCAAGCCGTAGCGCCTCTATCGACGACATTCGCAGACGAATCATGTGAAACCGGCAGCGACGGCATGTGCCCAAACTTGCGAGACCGCGATCAAAGACTAACGTTTCCGGTTCCTGACGAAACTCCTCGCTTGTCGAGGGGCGTGTGTTAAGTTTGGTTCTGTGTTGCACCCCAATAACATTAGATTAGAAGATATCTTGCCTGTATTCACAGTCGAGTGGCTGACAAAAGGTAAACAAACTAGTTTTTATATTCTCTTCCAAATGTATTGTTACATGAATTTAAATTAATGTGGTTTTGCTTACTTGCAACTAAAATTAATTATATTTTACATCGCGGTCAAAGACTAACGTATCAGTTTCCTGATGAAACCCCTCGCTTGTCAAGGGACATGTGTTAAGTTCTGTGTTACATCCCCATAACATTAGATAAAATATATCAAATATATGCCAGTAATGACAGTCGGGTGGCTGACAGAAGATAAACAATTTTTTATATTCTCTACCAAACGTATTGTTACATTAATTTAAATGATGTTGTTTTTCATACTTTTTACAAATTTACATAGAGAGACAACTAGTAGACAATAAAGTCTCCTCAGGTCACTTAGCTAAAATAATAGATAACAAGCCAAGATAGAGTAAAAAGATAAAACCCAAATTACATACCGGGTATGTCTCAAAAGTAATTCAACCCCTATAACTTTTTTATTTTTTCAGATAACAAATCGAGATGTGGTATGTTGGTAAATGACATAAATTAGGATTGATTGACGTATTCAATTGTTTTCGGTCATTTCCTGTTTCACCGGAAATATACATAAATATATTAATAATAAAAAAAAATATTTAAATGGCACCATCGGTATTTTGTTAATTTATTCGATAGAAAGTGACACTCAGAAGAGAATGACATATCATATGTCAAGTTTTGACATTTTTGAATATGGTTTACTTGAAATTGCAACATGTCATATGCATACTGACAATTTGACTCGAAATACCAAGTGTGTAATTTACCAAATTATTCGTAAAAAAAAGTATTTTCCAAATATGCTAATGAGCCACCCTCTTTCCATTTGAAAAAATTGAGATATGATTAAAAATACGATTTAGGTATCTTTTAATCGGCCAGGATAAGGCATTAAAAAGATTAGACGATCAAATTTATTTTTCAATGCTCCTTTTTCAAACAATATCGAGGGTGCCATTTAAAAATCAAAAGTTGTAGTAATTTCCGTTGAAACAGGAAGTGACCAACAACAATTGAATGCGTCAACCAATTGTAATTTATGTCCTATACTAACATACTAAATCTCGTTTTTTTATCTGAAGAAATAAAAAAGTAGTTATAGGGGTGAGCCACTTTTGAGAAGCACCTGGTATAGTTAAAATTTGTGGCAATTGCAAAAGGCAATATAGATATAATAAAACCAATTTATAAATTTCATAAAAATATGACCATATATGTATAAATAAACCTGGAATTTTTTATACGATGTACATCGTCGTCCGTTTTGATCGCCGCACAAAATATTATTGTTTCCTTTGAGCTTTTCCAATACAATTTCTACATAGGCTTGATGCATTTTCCGCCGGTGCTACCACCATCGGAGAATAGCGTAAACCTTTCATTCAAGCCAACAATTCTAAAAAAAAAATAAAAAAGTAAAGCTTTTGATATCTTCAAATGGTCTAACCTGTATCATAATTTATTACTCAAGCTAATACAACCATTTAGATTACACTAACATGCAAAAAAATGCAATGGAATTATTAAAGAAAACATCTGTAATAATAATATAATCAGGACACATTGTTCTGACCAAATAATAATGGTTTTAGGAAAATATGCTCACGAAATTATTGCACAGGATGTTTTAAAGTTAGGGTAAAAAACAACTCTTTAATTAAGCCTTATAATAAATGAAATACAAAAATTTATAAAAAAAAACCGAGTTTAAGAATTAAAGTTGATATATTTATATACAGTTTACTAAAAAGTTCATTTAAATAGGTCTAAAAATATAAAAAATGTTATAAATTTAATATTTTAAATTTGACGAAAAATTTTTTCGCGTGTAGTAATAACACGTAAACGATCATAGTTTTATGCACCGATTTTGCTAGTTAGGACATAACTAGGGCTATCTGGACTGTAACGAAAGTTATTAAAGGTATATAATTATAACAAAAAAGAAGAATGAAATTATTGGGCAACCTACAGTAAGATTAGCCACGAAACATGGCTAAAATACGACTACCCGTAGATACTTAGTGTTTCTGCTTTCCGGCTTCAACAATACGGTATGATTCAGCAACGATGAACTAGCGATCCTGAAAAAAGAAAAAGGAGAAGCAAACGAGGCACTAGGCTCCATTTGCAACCTGGTTAAGCAGTAGCTCACAATTCGCAAGCGTTACTACCAAAAAACCGCTGCGGAGGTTGAAGTACCTCCGCAGCAATTACTTCCGGTTGCAAATGGTGCCTGGTGCCTCGTTTGCCCTTTTTCTTTTTTCAGGATCGCTAGTTCATCGTTGCTGAATCATCCCGTATTGATGGAGCCGGAAGGCAGAAACACCAAGTGTCTAGGGTACTCGTATTTTAGCCATGTTTCGTGCAATGCCGTCTCTAATAGAACAGCCTTGGGGCGGGATTTATGACGTCACGCTAGTTAGATACTACGGATTAATAAATATGTTGTAGAATACATGGAAAACATAATTATTCCTCAGATTTTTGGTTTGTATTTTAGAAATGATATAGTTTAAATGAAATATACATAATATACAGTTAATAACTACAACATATATACCTATTTATAGTAATAAATACTTTGGCAAATAAACTATGAACCATACAAATGCAGCAAATGTTTTACAATATACAAATAATGTATAGGTACATAAGATATTGGGTAAAATGTAAATATATTTTAAATGCTGGGGTTTGAAAATCGATCTAATTTAACAAAAAACATTCAATATCTACTAATAGTGATGTATTATTATTTGCATTCACAAAATTTATATGTATATTTTGCAAGTATCAATGTTCGAAAAATTATATTTACAAATAATACAATATCATCTAAAAAAAGGCGTCAGCGATGGCTATGAAATGAAGATCGCTGGCATTTTATATGTAAAATTATTCTAAAATTTTTGATTTTCTTGGGATTTTTATGTTCGGGAAAAACGCTGATTTAAGTTTTCATTTGGCTTTTCATTATTTTTATTTGGTTAAAAAAAAAACGTTTCGGCTAACTATAGCCTTCATCAGTGTTGTGTCATATGAAAAAATAGTGTCGAATATAATCCAAAAAATTACATATAAAATATTCATACCACATAATGTTTACTGCAATTAATAAACTAATATAAACTTATCATAAGATGACCACATATTTTTTAAAATTATTATTCTTAACACTAAAACTATCTACATCTATAGAGTACGCAGTAAACATTATGTGGTGCGTGTGAATATTTTATATGTAATTTTTTGGATTATATGTGACACTATTTTTTTCATATGACACAACACTGATGAAGGCTATAATGTTAGCCAAAACGTTTTTTAAACCAAATAAAAATAATGAAAAACCAAATGAAACCCTAATGAGCATTTTTCCCGAACCTAAATCCCAAGAAAATCAAAAAATTTAGAATATTTAGATGTTTCTAAATATTAATTTAGAATATTTAGATGGTTCAAGAATATCAAATTTTCCAAGATTGTAAAATTCTAGTTAATTATTTTATGTCTACAATTATTTAAGGAATGTCATCGATGTTCATTTCCAAGCCAACTAGACGTCGATTTTTTTCGATTATACGGTATAATTCTTACATAAAATGTAAATAACATTAGACCAATTAAAACAAAGAAATATGAATTTCTTAGTATTTTTAGTGACACCTTTATTCTTAAAACTTAATTTTGTATTGCAAATATACCAATTTTATTGTTATTTTATTCATATTGTATTCAGCCATCACTTAAATATTTGATATTAATTTGGTATTATAAATAATCAACACTCTTCAGTAAAAATTACTGAACAAATATATGTTATGCTTTACATACATTATATTATCAAACAAAAACACATTCTTCTTTTAAACTTTATCATTCTTGTCTTTACAAAAATCTTTTTTAATTTTGAACTCAAAATAATAATCTTTTTCATTCTTTATTTTTCCCTAGATCATAATACCTACTTCCGCTCTTCCGGATACTTTAAGCTGCCTAGTATAACTATCCTTTTCACCAGGAACACAACAAAGATAGGCATAGCACCAAAAACACACTCCACTTAAGCTTTATTGATGAATTGTTAGAGTCTTAAAAAACACACACAAAAATCACGATAAATAAAAAATTTTTGGGCACTTTTAGGTTAAAGCACGTAACAAAACGTGTAATATTTCGTGTTTTTTTTATGAGAAACAGAGTGACCCATCATAGTGACTATATATCTGGTAGTACTTTATGTCACTTAAACACCAAAATAATTAGTTTTTTGCACTACAATAACAAATAATACCAAAAATCAACTGACAAAATATGAATACAGAATCTAACCCAATATCTAAGTATGTACAGCTGATGAAGTAAACAAAAGTCCGCCCGTAGGCTGATCTTTTATAGAGGGCATTGTTTCGTGGCTAATCTTACTGTAGGTTGCCCAATAATTTCATTCTTCGTTTTTATTATAGTTCCCACGATAACATAGAAGATGTTCACAAAACATTTAAGCACTAGTTGATTAAAAAGAAGGGTGCCATTAATATTGACCAAATTATATTGTAGCCTCATAGTAAAGGCCTATTTAATTTTTTGATTGTAGTGGGTAATTCATTATGATTTGCTTACTCACTTGTTTCGTCGCACTGCCTGATTCCGTTTTTGCTTTTGATCAAACTGTGTGATAAAACTGAGAAGTTGTACAATGTTGTTCTGGGAGAGTATGTTCCGGATTGTATTGAGTCTTATTGCACCCAACAACTACACAATTATCCTGTCTTTTTCGTGTTGATATTTTTTCGGCAATTTTATTATCATTTGAAATTGTCACAATGTAACGCCCAGTTTGGGTTCTTTTTTACTTAATTTTTACTAGCTGAAACACACAGTGTTACATCAAACAAACTTCGTACCTGAGAATTTTATAGTTTCAATATCTCCACTAGTAAAAACTAAAATACTTAAATATATGACAAAGCCACGATTTTAATATTACTTCACTGTGACGAGAACACGGAAAGGAACAAGTGACGGGATTGCGTGAAACACTTTAGTCGGGCACTTCTAATTTTTCTCGTATGGAGCGCTGAGGTCGGAATTTTTAAAATCATCTGAAATGCACCAGCCTATATAAAAAAGAAATATTTCAACTGAGATGTAGGTAAACAGATCAGCTGAGAGTCGAAATGAAAAAAAATATCAAAGCGTTATAGGAAAATCAAGCCCAAGGAAAATTTGGTATGAAACTGACCAACCAAACCAAACCAAAACAGAACGTACTTAAGTTACGTTCTGTTTTGGTAACTAGTATCCAATTAAAAAATATATATCTTAGTGGTAGTGACGTACGGTCTTTATAGTAGGATATCTAGATATACGGCTCTTTTCAAATTAATGTAGTTTCTACTTCCTTCTAAATATAGTTAACTGTATACAATGTGTATCAGCCTCAGCCAAATTGAATAAATGCGATAAAATAAATAAATGCGAGCGTGTTCAAAAAAACGCTTGGACAAGAAAATCGGTATTTTTAGTTGCCCATTTTTTTCAACAAAAGCTTCTTATATAGTGTTTCATATATGTATGTCTAAAGTTATGAACGTTATAAATTAAAAAAAAAAACAGAAAAAGTCCAGTGGTTCTCAAAGTTTTAACAAAAAATCGATTTTTTTTAAATTTTTAAAGTAAAATAACTCCGTTATTTTGGACTTATATGAAAAACGGTAAAGAGAAAATATGTTTCTTTTATCGAGATCTACCAATCTTGAAAATATTTGTACTTTTTTTTGACTTTTTTCTGATTTGTACTTGATCCTGTATAGTTAAAAATATTATATTAAAATTCAATGCTATTATAGTATTATTGCTGCCTATACTGGGTGAGTCTTAAATAAGTGCAAATATTTTCTAAGCTGGTAGATCTCGATTAAAGAAACATATTTTATT
Organism: Sitophilus oryzae; assembly: GCF_002938485.1. Classification (NCBI taxonomy): domain Eukaryota; kingdom Metazoa; phylum Arthropoda; class Insecta; order Coleoptera; family Curculionidae; genus Sitophilus; species Sitophilus oryzae. Next base: position 182,894 of record NW_022147142.1, read on the forward strand.
TTTACCGTTATACAAATAAATACAAAATAATCGATTTAATTCACTTTGAAAATTTTCAAACAACCCATTTTTTGCTAAAATGTGGAGAACAACTGGATCTTTTCTGGATTTTCTTTCTTGTAAATTTAATCTACTACCTATATTGCCACATTATCAACAAATTTTGTTTTTTAATTCCAATTCCCAAATTTTTTTCAAACATTTTTTTCGCGAAAAGACCTATTGGTCGTGTTTCTGGGCTCAAAATATACTACCCTTAAAAATGTTTGCACTTATTTAAGAGTCACACTGTATATTTTATGTAAATAAAATTACTGTGGAAAACTCGGTCGAAAACTGAAAAATAGCTGAAATTTGTTTTCATTATATCAAATTGTTTTATAGCGTCTCAGTTTATGGGCGTAAATATGGAGATACTAACTGTAAGTTATTGTTGCTTCTTATTGTTTCTTTAGTTATTTTAATATTAATTATTTAACTTTTTTACTCTAGCAGCATCGAGCTTACCAACAATTAAACAAACTTACCATTATTTAAGCCGACCATACCAATAGGTAGGCTAGGTAGGCTATTCAGATCGGCAAAAAAAAGTTTTTTTAATTTCACTCAAAATAAGTTATTTGGGTCATATATGACCTAAATACAAAATATTTTCATGGTGTCTGTCTGTCTGTCTGTCCGTCTGTAACACGATAACTCAAAAACCGCTAAACCGATTTTAACCATACCAAATTTGGCACAAAAATACTGTGGCACCCGAGAATACGGTTTTCAATTTAAGATTAGGAATAATATTTGCAACAAAATTTGTAATAACATCAAAATCAGTCAAAGTCGCAGTTTTTGAGACAAAAAACAATTGGAAAAATTCCTTTACTTTGAAACTAAAAGAACTGCCTACCAACTTTTTATTAACATATTTTAGTATGGGCGGCTATACGTGCCTCCCGGTGCCAATTTTTACATTTACAGTGTTGAATTATAACGTTTATCACATTAGAATAGTAAAATCAAGTAGGAAGGTATATTTTATGCAAAGAGAAAAAAAGTAAAGTAAAGATTTCAGTTAACGTCTCCTTTTTGCTGCCAGGGCTAATCTGGACGGGGCCTACTTTGTTTACGCGGAATCCGAACCGCGGTCCTCGGCCATAATATCATGGCCTACCGACTTGGCAAGTGACTAAATCGACTCTTACTCACGAGATATCCGATCTCATCCGGCCTCGAACCGGCGTGAATGAGCAGTGTGTGTCAATAGATTTTACACTTTTGCCTTCTTTGTACAACAGCACGATACAGAGTTTCGAACCGGTCACCCGTCCATCCACTAGTATCGCCTTACGTCGCTTAACTTCGGTGTTCTAATGGGAACCGGTGTTTCGACGTAGCTGGGCCGTTGCCCAAAGAGAAAACAGCCACAGTAAATAAATTTGTGAACAATTTCAATGCTTTGTAAATTTTAAATATTCGTGAAACATTTTTTTAACATGGGTAGCGTTGTAGTTATTTATCTATTCATTTTCAGTCAATCGATAAAATATTTTTTTTGATTAAAATTGTAATATAAAGGTAGTAATAACATGTTTGTTCAACAAATAAAAAAATAATAATAAAACATATAGAAAAAGCTTCAGTTTAACTCCAAATAAAACAATGTACTGTTGTTAGACTGTAGAACTTAAAACGTCTCAAGCCATACTTATCTCTAATTATCGTTCGTGGATACAAATTTCACAGCTAATTGGAACAGACAAGCAATTTGTCACGGATAATTATTGCTTCGAGGAGATATTTATAGTTTTAAAGATCCACTTTTCAAGAAATGTCAATAGATTTTTGCACGGACCATGGATTAAAGATATTGTAGAGGAAAAATAATTCTCTACAATATTTTTTATTATAATTAGAATTGTTAGTAGAAGTAGTAATTATGGAATTGTATGATGCTTAATATAATAGCAAAATAAAAACACTAATCTCTACTACAATACACCAAAACACTTTACTTTTAACACTACTCTCTACAAATTAAGAGTTTATCCCTCGGTTGGTACTAACCAAGCGTGATAGAATTAGCCAAACAAGTGTGGAATTGGAACACTTGTAAACAACGAAGATACATCAAAGTGGCGCGATTTTTAAATTTAAATTCATTGTTGCCAACCATGGACCTACTCGGCGCGCGGCGCCACACAGTGGTCATTTTATCTGTTCTAGGTGGACATAAACGTTCTTATTAAATTCCGACAAAGTTATTATTGCATATTAATAGTAAGTATTAGTGAATTCAAATAGTGGCCAATTAAGCACAAATCTAACAGTATGACCAGAAAACAATAAAAAATATTCCCAATATACAGGGTGTTTTTTTAATATTACCACAAAATTCAGGAACGTGTTCCTTGGATGAAATGAAGCAAAAAAGTTCCTATGAACGTAGGTCCGGAAATGCATCGTTCCTTAGATACAGGGTGTTGAAAGTAAAAATGTCATATTTGTATATGATTGAAAAAAGGGTACGCCACTGCTTTTTTTAGAACATAAATTATTTTCATAATCTCTGACCAGTTTCTAACAAAAACGGCCTCTTGACATTTTTCTGTCCGACGAACGGTTTTTGCGTGAGAAAATAAAATAAAATTATCTACATTCCTAAAGATGCAGAGGTCATGTAGATAGGATAGGATTATTTTATTTTTTTACGCAAAAACCTTGTTGAACAGAAAATTGTCGAGAGGCCGTTGTTACAAACTAGTCGGAGATTACGAATATAATTTTTGTTCTAGAAAAAGCAGAGGTGTGCCGTTTTTTCAATCGAAGACAAATATGACATTTTTCACTTTCAACACCCTGTATCTAAGAAACGAATCATTTCTGGACGTATGTTCATAGGAACATTTTTGCTTCATTTCGTCCAAGGAAAACATCCCTGAATTTTGTCGCAATATTAAAAAAATACCCTGTATACAAACAAACATACATCACTAAATGCATAAATTAAATTTATGTCCTATTTCCAACATGAAAATGTGGGTAGCTTGTAGCTTTTCAATGTCAAGAATTTTAAAAATATACACCACTAAGAACTAAATCATCCTTTAGAAAAAGTTTCAAAATTATAAACTAAAACACTACCTAGTCTCGGTTAAGAATTTGAAAATGAACAATTCGTTAAAATAAAAAGATTTATTCACTATCACTCGTATCCCAACTGGAACAAAAACTTCCATCAGATGTTCTCTCTTCCTGGTTCTTATTAATTCCTCCTTTGAATAGTGTTTAAGTAAATGTTGAATTTTCCGTTTCTTACTTTTATTTGTGAGATGTTAAAATGCATGTCGATACAATATTTTTTTCTCAAACATCAACTAATATAGCATTTCTGTTTGTGCATATTTTTTTAGTATGAGTTCTTATCTTTACAATATACATAAACAAATGTAAATTAGTACACCTAATGCCGCAACCGCACTTGCGGCATTTGGCGATCTCCGATCGGGGCTTCGCCGATTTCCTAGGTGTGTGGATGGGGAAGTCGGAGTTCGGCGACTCGATCGGCGACGAGAACGAGCGCTCGTCTCTATGTTGTTGCTATCAGAGCCCGCATGTGTGGATGGAAAGGCGAAGTCCAATCACGAGCGCTCGGAGTTCGCTAAATGCCGCATGTGCGGTTCCGGCATGAGGAAACCGGATTTTTATCCACCTAGATTTCAAAAAATGACTATTGTGCGCCAGACTGACTAATTGGAATTTAAATTTCCCGCTGGCGATTCAGGTGGTAGCTCTGCTGCAAAAAATTTCAAATTGCCACATTTATTTATTTATTTGCTGACATTGCCATTCGTTTTGACACTTTAGTTTTGTATTACGAGTTTTTAGTTTAAATGAATTCGGTTGTGATACTTTAAGCTTAAAAATTTTTACTAGCAGATCTTGCAGTCGAACACTGTTCTTTTTAGAACCGTTTTTAGTGCAAAAAACTCATCCCAGCCCATAAAGTAACTAAAATAAAAGAGTGTTTGAAAGGTTGTCTAACTTGGCCATAATGTTGCATAGTTCAGTTAGGGCTCCAAAGCGTCGCCACCTGCTACCTGTCACGTGTCATGACAAGATTGACAAGTGACATGGCAGCAAATTATTTGTATTTTGCAATTGTTTACAATTACAATTTTGTTTTGAATTTTGGAATTTTGATATTATTTTGATTGATGGTATTATTGGTATTAGTACTAAATTATTTGGCATTACTTTGGCATTAGTGTACAGAAATTCATCAGCGGTTTACCCCTCGAGATTAATTCAGCATATATATGTTTTATATTATCAAATTTAATTTAGCATTTAACTGTAAGCATTTGAAAAGTGTACAATAGTTTATACTTTTCAAATATTCCGTTTTTAAAAATAAATTTTCATTATATTTTTTGCAGTTTTGATTTCGTAATATTTTTAAAAATGCATAAAATTTTATATTCACATTTAAACTGCCCGCCTTTTTTGTGGTAGGTAATGCAGATACCTATTTTACCGATTACGTCTGTCGTATTTCCATTAGTTCAGTTAGGGCTCAAGGGTGTGCTACAATCGATCCTCGTTAAACGTGTTGCCTATTTTTGACTATGGCAACTCTTTTATTTTATATTTCTCTATGTCCCAGCTAGGGATCGGCAAGATAAGAAAGCATAAACATCACATTAACCAATCTCACCGCGACTTTTAAACAGGGGGTTCCCCTTTAATAAACGAATTTTAAACGGGGGTCCTTTTGTCAAGATATCAAGAAATTTCAAGATTTCTTGAATCAAGACAAGAAATCAACTCTTAAGAAATGGTCAATACAAAAAGTGAAATGACCAAGAAAAATGGTCAAGACAAGAAATCTTGAAAAGATTTCAAGACAAGATAAGAAATCTTGTCTTGACAAGCAATTTCTTGTCTTGTCTTGAAATTTTTTCAAAAATTAAAAAGAAATTTTGTCTTGACCATTTCGTAAGAGTTGATTTCTTGTCTTGATTCAAGAAATCTTGAAATTTCTTGATATCTTGACAAAAGGGGAACCCTCGTTTAAAAAATTCGTTTATTAAAGGGGAACCCCCTGTTTAAAAGTCGCGGTGAGATTGGTTAATGTGATGTTTATGCTTTATGCGTAAAATCGAGGGTCAGGAATCTAATTTTCAAAAAATTCAAAAACTTTGGGCTCATTATACTACAGTAGCCAAAATCATCAGATTTACATAATTTTGTTATTATTATTATTATTATTATCTAACATTAAAATGAGTGATTGTGCAGGTTTGTTGAGCAGTAAATCTGAACCCAAAGGAGGTAAATTAGAATACCTACCACCTCAGACACCTGCACGTAGGAATTTAATTAGTGACTTTGACAGTAGTGATGGTGATAATACTACTACAGATAAAAGCAGCCAAAACAACAATTATAAAAGCTACTCTACTTCAGTGGCGTACATTAAAATGTATTATTTTTTGTTTATTTTAAAAGTTTTACGTTAATTCAAAAAGTCTGTATGCCACTGAAGTAGACCCGCTTTGCAAAGTTTTTTTTTTATTCTAACATCGTAAGCCATAACATTGTTGGCCCACTGTATGCCAACTTTGGACATCCGACTTTGGACGTACTTATGTCAACTTTGGACATTGGACATCCGATAAAGTGCCGCTTCGTACAAATATTTTTTGCTTAATAATTTTTTATCCATCAATTAATGGGTATTCATATAATATACAAATATCTAAGTAAATGAGTATTTCTTTTTTATTTTAAATTTTCAAGAAATTTCAAGATTTTCTTGATTTCTTGACAAGAAATCTTGATCTTGAGAGGTAATTTCTTGTCTTGTCTTGAAAATCAAAAATCATTTCTTGTCTTGATCTTGTCTTGAAATCAAGACAAGAGCAAGATGTTGTCAAGAAAATGACGACCCCTAGTCCCAGCCTTATTAGAATATTTTGAATGGGAAAGCTCATTTTTATGTCCCTTAACTGCTGTTAAGGAGGTGAGTTTTGTCGAGGTAAAGAATAACTGTGCATATACATATACAGTGTGTCAATTTTAAAACTTCCCACCCTTAATATCTTTCTTGCAGTTAAAAATATGAAAAATTGGAAAGACACGTCAATTTTATTTGTAAGGGGGACACTTTAAATTAATATTGTTAGCCTTTTTCTTTTAACCCCCTAGGAAGGGAGATGTCACCCTTACAATCTTAAATGGGAATGGGGGTCAAGTGGCACATCGTCTTAAAGGGCGTTTAATTAACTTTTCAGTGGTATCCTACTTTGTTGCTTTTTGTCGACTGGTTTCCGAATAATCACGTTTCAAAGTTGCAGAAACAATTAAACATACCTGCATTGAGATATTGGTTTTCAGTCTAGTGTTTACACAAAAATGATTGCAATGGATCTCCTTATAGTACAAAAGATTAGAAGATCACATTACACCACTTACACCCGATCTTATAAGTTGTTTAGAATGTTGTCCATTTTCCTGTTAACAATAATAAAGTGTGTTTTCAAACTCATCCCTAACATTTTGGAAAACTTCACCGGGAATTGACCGGCATTCTGCGGTAATTCGCGTTTTAAGATCATCAATATCAGTAGGTTGTGTTCTATAAACAATGGATTTAAGATGTCCCCAAAGAAAGAAATCTATGGGTGTTAAATCCGGTGATCTTGGAAGCCATTCAATTGGCCCCCTTCTGCCAATCCATGTACCCGGAAATCTCTCATTTAACCACTGTCGGATCGGAAGAAAATAATAAGGTGGAGCCACCGTCCTGCTGGAATGTTAACAAACCCTCCTGTATAACTGATTAGAGGTTGCCACTCATTCGAATTTAAAAAATAAACGTTAATGTTTATGATGTTTTCTGTTTATTAGTATTTCGACCCCCCTAGAAAAATATAATTGCTACGTCCATGTTTCCACCTAATCTTCTAATTATTTGTACTACAAGGAGATCCATTGCAATATTTTTTATAAACACTAGCCTGAAAACCATAATCTCAATGCAGGCATGTTTAATTGTTACTGCAAGTTTCAAACGCGATTATTCGGAAACCTCTGGACAAAAAGCAACAAAGTAGGATACCACTGAAAAGAGAATTAAACGTCCTTTAAAACGATGTGCCACTTGACCCCCATTCCCATTTAAAATTGTAAGTGTGACATCTACCCCACTTAGGGGGTTAAAAGAAAAAGGCTAAAAATATTAATTTAAAGTGTCCCCCTTACAAATAAAATTGACGTGTCTTTCCGATTTTTCATATTTTTAACTGCAAGAAAGATATTAAGGGTGGGAAGTTTTAAAATTGACACACTGTATACAGGGTGGCGCACCTCATTCGCCTCGGTTGATTATACGAAAACGGAAAGCCAAACCAAATTTTTATGGGTATTCGGTAGAGAGGCAATATGCATAATTTAAAATTATTTTCAAATGTACAGGGTGTGTCAGAACTAAGATCCATACCATAGTTATATTTTTCCTTATGGAACACCCGGTATTTTATATAATTTTTGAATTTTTGGGCATAAAATAAGGCATTTATTATAAGGGTTTAATATGTTTATAATGCGAACGTGTATATATATATATATATATATATATATATATATATATATATATATATATATATATATATATATATATATATACAGGGTCCGGCAATAGTGCGTCGGGTATCTGTAGCTCCTAGAATAAAAAAGTTTGGAATTTTGTTTAAGTGCAAACCTAAAGTATGTACCAGGACGTATTTCTGGAAAATATTTTAACTTCTATAGGGTGGCTCAAAAAAGTATGAGTGGATCTGGATGATTTTTTTTAAATGGAACACCCTGTATATTATTGCATTTTTGGCTTCCTTTCCGATCACTTTACATGATCCTAAGATATGAGTAAATCTATTTGGATAGCTCCAGAGATATTAAAAAATAAATGATAAATATATATTTTTCAGCCCTTCTTAAAAAAATTATTAAAAATACAAGAACTGTTCTGACATCAAAACTATATCAGGTATTTATTTTAGATGGTCTGTTCTTACTTTGCTATAAAATATGGCAATCGTAAATCATACAGGATGTTCAATATTCTACGCCAAACTTTCTAAAATATAAAATTATTTTTCTTCGTTTTTTTAAATGGAACACCCCGTATATTATTTTTTTATTAGATTGAGAATTAAAAAATGAACATTTTTTGTATTTAAAGTATTTCAAAATTTTTAATAGTTTTGCGGATACACGCAGTATTATTTCATATGGCGCTTTCAATGGTAAAATAGGAGAGAAAAATCATTGGGTGGCTTTGATAACGATTTACTGTGCAAAATGCCATTTGAAATATAAAACCGGGAATATCTGCGAAACTTTTAAAAATTTTGAAATACTCTAAATACAAAAAGTGTTCATTTGTTAATTCTCCATCTATTGAAAAAAAAATATACAGGGTGTTCCATTTAAAAAAACGAAGAAAATTATTTTATATTTTAGAAAGTTTGGCTTAGAATTTTGAACATCCTGTATGATTTACGATTTCCATACTTATAGCAAAGTAAGTACAGACTATCTAAAGTAAATATCTAATATAGTTTTGATTTTTTAACACCCATAGATCAGGACAGTTCTTGTATTATTAATAATTTTTTTAAGAAAGACTTAAAAATAAATAATTTTTATATATTTATTAATATCTCTGAAATTATCAAAATATATTTACTTATGTTTTAGGATTATCTAAAGTGATCTGAAAGGAAGCCAAAAATGCAATAATATACAGAGTGTTCCATTTAAAAAAAATCATCCCGATTCACTCACACTTTTTTGAGCCACCCTATAGAAGTTAAAATATTTTCCTGAAATAGATCCTAGTACATACTTTAGATTTGCACTTAATCAAAATTTACACCTTATAGATTTGCACTTAATCAAAATTCCCAAGTTTGTTATTCTAGGAGCTACAGATATATATATATATATGCCTGGACCCTGTATATATATATATATATATATATATATATATATATATATATATATATATATATATATATATATATATATATATATATATATATAATGTGAACGTGTATTTGGATTAATTTTGATTGTATTTGTAAGTTATGACGACCTTTTTATTATTTGTTATTTATTTAGGTTCTGTTTTGTTAGGTCTGATGATGCTCGTATATGAGCGAAACACGTGTAACAGTTTAACATTGTATAAACGTTGAGACCGAGACTTTGAGTCTTTTTTCTACCTTTTTTAATTTAAACCAGGTCTCTTTGAGAAAAATGGATGCCTTTTTTAAATGTTTAAATGCTTTGGTTTTTGAGATATTTAAGGATATTTAAATATGCATGCTATAATAAAAAAGTTTGTCGACACCCTGTACATTACTTTTCAGAGTTAATTCTTATGCTGACTTTGAAGCTAGAGGAATAAACTTTTTTAATATAAACAGTTTACTTTTTATTTAAATTACCTACTATAGTTTAATAAGTAAGTATTTATTATTTTATCAAGAAAAATAAAGTAGTTCTTTGATTTATATTACGATGACTTGTAGATATATTGGATTTTCTATAAAATAACCAATTAAGGCAAATTCATTCTCTTCACTGCTCTACTTAATAGGTTTTTCATATACCATACTATCAGCTCTGCGAAATAATATAATGCGTAATGTTGACTAATAACTAAAGTGTTCTTTTCAAAACCAGAGGGATTTATGAAATATTATATTTTCAAATGGTGTTTTATTCGAATCTCTCTTTTAAAGGAAAACAAACATTTAATTTGATCTACAAAAGTTTGGGAATTGTTTCTGCGAAACAAACTCGAATTAATGTATTGCTGATCGCAAAAATAAAAGCGCCAATTTATCTTGAAAGTATCAATGATATTCTACATACTAGGATCGGAATTTCAGGCCTTAGGTGCCGATTTTCGTGTGTACGAAGAGTACGGTCAACACGCTTAGTAAATGTACTGAATAAAGATAGAAGAGGTAAGTATTTTCCCAAGCGCATGGAATCTAGCGTTAGATTAAGTGGTTATGTAATAAATATGTACTTCATATTTTTGCTCTCTCCGACTTACTAAATTGCTATAGCGATTCACTCCTATACATGTAAACGGCAACCCAAGGTCCCGGTATTTTCGGGACCCGGTAACAATAATTAAAAAAATATTTTTTTGTTACGTGCGAAAGTTCTTTGATACTTTCTAGCGGCCGAAATCTAACTCTTCTAAGTAGTAATGCTACTTAGAAAAGCTCTCACTTCTTTTCTCTTTTGAAGTTCCTGTAATGTTTATTAACATTTATTGAAGTTTAAATATGTTATTTTTTTATTTAGTGTAATATTCTTCAATGTATTATACTTTATGTTATGTTTTTATAGGCATTTGCATTTTGAATTAAAAAATGTAAGGATTTTTTTTTTTCAAATTTAGTTAAGTTGGTTTATGTTGTTAGGTGTGAATTTAAAGATACCTTTCTTTGTTTGTGTTCATTTTAATTTTCTCATAAATGATTCTTTAATAACTTTTTATTTTCACTAAGAAACTCAATTTTTTTATCGATTTTACTTTGGCAAGCCATTCCTTGGTTGCTGATTGACAAACTGCACCATAATTGAACAAAAATTAGCTAGTACTGAAAGTACCGAGAAAACTAGGTAATCCAGGTTCCTTAGAGGCGTGGTACAGAAATTTTTGATTCTGAAACAGTTCCGGTTTCACAATGGACATTCTTAATGTCATCAGCCTATCTCTGTGAAAACTAGGCATAAATAGTATTTTTAAATAAAAATAATAATAATAGTAATAAATTGTTTTTATTTACTACATGGGCGAAGTCTGGCTAGAGGGCCACCCAATTTAACCCATGTATAAATTAAAAAAAATACAATAAATGATAAATTTAGAAACTAAAGTATTCAATATTAGTAATTCAATAATATCTAATAATACAATTATGTCTTTAGGAGGAAAAACTTTTTTATTATTAACATTTTGAGAAACACGCATTCTTTATGAAAATTTTTGCATACAGTTTTAGAGAAAATTAAAAAAAACATGAAAATATAGTTAAATTTTGATTAGTTAGATAGATAGTAAAGTCATATTTTTGCTGTTATTAAAGAATCAACAGCCAAAGGTATGACGTTAATTAAAATTCAATCAATAACGATCTATCAATGAATTAAAACGAAATTATATTACCATAGAAAGGCATTTTGAAAAAAAAATAGGACTAAAAAAAGGAAAAATTCAACATGATTTTTTAAAATTTTCTTCTTCGGTATGGATATTTGGAAAAGTATAAACGGGATTAACCATTTTAGAAGAAGCAAATATTTTTATGAAGAGCGCATTTCTCTCAAAATGTCAATAATAAAGAAGTTTTTCTTCTTGTAAAGACAATCTGGGTACACAATGTATATTAACTAGAAAATAAAGGTCTATTTCTAAACTTTTGCCTCTCAAATATAATAAAATGTAAATTGATTTTAAAATAAACCTGTATTTAAATGAAGTGCGTGTTACGACTAAAATATTTTTGTTTATTTAATGGAAATTATCCTAAAATCTACCTATATGTCAAGTTCATGTTCATTTAAACTTTCTGTTAGATCAAATTGGTCTCTATAATATAAACACCAGCGAGATTTTGTTAGTCTAAAGCAATAACTTTTCGACCTACATAAATAAACTCTTAATTAAACTGGAATATAAACTATGAAAATCAAACAGCATTATGTGCTTGAAATAAGTCTGAACGTTTGAATGCCACGAATTAAGATATTTATCGCTTATTTATCTCAAACTGATGAGCTCAAAGGAAAATCATCTTAATAGAGTTCACGTTAGTAAAAGACAGCAGGAATAAGAGCAAAATATGAAATTTTGAGAGAATCTTTCTTTAAAATAAGTTTTAGACGTTCACAACTAAGAAATTTGTAGATTGCAATTCAGTTTTTCTAATGAAGTTTATATATCGAAAAGGATAAGATATGTCATCATAAATAAATTAACTTGAAAAAGTTGCAATCTAAACTAATATCTATACTAATATATAAAATCCTTATGTGACTGACATACTGATTAATCACAATCCTGCTCAAACCACTCAACGTAAGAAGCTCAATTTTGGCATACAGGTTGATTCTAGGGTGTACAGGTTCGATAAGAAGAGATTTTCAAATATTTCTCAAATATTACAATATTTTTTATTTAAAAAACGGTCAAGTTTCCGAAAAAAACGCTTAAACACGTATATTTTATTTTGTTTTTTACATATAGGTTCGATAAGAAGGGATTTTTCGAAACTGGAATTCTAAGGGGGTAAAAATCGGTGAGTTTTTGGGAAAAACTCTTAAAGACGTATATTTTATTTTGTTGTTTTACATATTATAAGATTTTTAAAAAATTATACAGGGCGTTTCGTAAAATTTGACCATTGAGTTGTAGCGCTTTTTAAACAACTACCACTGCGAACGGCAGCTTTTCATCGGAGAGCAGTCGTGGATAAGGTATTACACTAGAGAGAAAACTAATCAATAACAATAAACAAAAAAATATAGATATTGGGCGCCAGGCATGTACAGGGTGGGTCAAATTAGACAAATTAGACAAAATTTAGAAATGTGCATTTTTAACAAATCGCTGTAACTTTTTTACTATGGAAAATTTTGTATTTCTATGAAAACATTTCCAAAGCACCTTTTTACGTAGAATTTAATGGTTTAAGTATAATTTTTTTAAAATTAATAATTTAAGAGTTATCAACAAAAAAATTGATTTTTTATTTGGGACACCCTCTATATTTTTATTTAACTGAAAAGAATTTAAAATTACCTTTCCAAAAATATAGCACACTTGATATTTTGTTACAATCCCCTTCGAAATACAGAATTTTTAAAAGTTCGCCACTTTTAACTAGTAGGTTTTGGACTTTGGACCCCTTATTGATGATATGCCCTTAATGGAACTCGAAAACATATTTTTCGAGCAAGACGACGCACCGCCTCTGAACGCTGAAGTTATCAGCAAATTTTTGCAGCCAATTTCAAGAATAATTGAGTAGCTAACCAAGACCCCAGCCGTTGGCCGTCGCGGCCGCCTGACTTAGTGCCCATGGATATATTTGCGGGAGAATAAAGGTTCCTTATTCTTCCGTATAATCTAGACAAGAATTAGAAATACTTAGCAGTTATGAGAGGGTATATTTCACACCTACTGAGTTAATGATTTCCGCGGGAAATATTCAAAAACTGCCCCGTCTGTCCATAACAGAAGACGGTCGATATGTCGAACACCGCAAAATCTTATGTCTTGGTTTGCTATTTATTTTTATTGTTATTAGATATAGTTTAAATGTATTGATGTTGGTTAAATATATTTTAAATTATTATAAAATTCTGCATCTCTCATATCAAATATTATTTTCGTTTTAATTGATGCTCACAGCTAGAATTTTTTTGCATTACAGCCGGTGCCGTTCAAAGCATACTTATTTAAAGCCGGCGAATTTTTATATACTCTATATCTCGAAGAGGAATCGAGCAAAATATCAAGTGTGATATTTTTGGAAAGGTAATTTTAAAGTATTCTCAATAAATTAAAAATATACAGGGTGTCCCATATAAAAAATCAAATTTTCTGTTGATAATCCTTAAATTATTAATTTAAAAAAAAATATACATAAACCATTAAATTCTACGTTAAAAAGTGCTTTGGAAATGTTTTCATAAAAATACAAAATTTTCCATAGCAAAAAAGTTACAGCGATTTATTAAAAATGCAAATTTTTGAAAAACACCCCGTAACTCCGAAACGGTAACAGATATCGATATGCGGTTTTCACCATCATATTTTTGACATAAATTGAGCTCCAGACACCGATATTAGTTTTTGTCTATCTCCTATAGAAAAGGGTGTTTCCATTTAAAAGCGTCGAATTTTACCCACCCTGTACAGAGAAAGAAAACACAGTTGTATATTACTTAAAACTAATGACTATATTTATTCATGATGTTCTTTGCTGGTACATGACATTGTAGAGTTCTAATAAATATATAGTGGTTATATGTAAAAAAAAATGGTGTTAAGAGTTGTACTAAATATCTATGAAAGTAATACCATTACAAGACGTAATGTAATGAAACCTAAGATCTAAATCATATTTTAAATATTAAATCGACATGAATGTTCTTAACAATCTAACCACTAAACATAGTCTGTACGATATTACTTAAGATGTACATTATTGTTTAAGACTGAAAATGTTTTAGATGTTAAATGTAAAACTAGAACTTAAATCTACACTTAGCTGTTCTTTATGTAATCTTGCTTCAAACAGTAACAGCGTAAGGTCACGTAAAGAGGTCTCGCATCTCTGTACTGTCTGTCGGCGATCATGTTGGCCAAAACAACAAAAGGGGCCAGAATGAGGACACCATGAACCAATATAGCCGCAGCCACTGACCAGGCTTAGAAATGGGAGCGAAGCAGCATGGGGCTTACGCTACATCCATACTGTGACAATATGGGGAAACTACCCGTACCTTGGAACACTACTAGGACCTTGGATAATGTCCGTAACTTGGACCATAACCTTGGACACAGTCCGTCCATAAGACAACGGTACAGGGGAACACTACCCGTACCTTGGATACTACTAGGACCTTGGATAATGCCCGTACCTTGTAAATAGTCCGTACCTTGGACCCTAAAAATACGAAACTCTTGTTTAAAACCAAACAAGGTCTAATAAACAAAATAAACCTACCTCGAATTACTTCCGAGGGCTCAATAATAAACAAAGAAACTGTCCTTTCTTCCATGTAACATTCTGGAGGACAAAATAAAAGGGACGCCAACGTGCCAGCAAAATACAAATACAAGTTAAGTTGGGACATCCAAAACTCTACCCTGTTGCTTTGAAATAGCAGCTGATTCAAATTATACAGCAAGATTTAAATAATCATCATTTCTAAAAGCCGGGATGGTTAGGTTAGGCTACAGAGCGCTAAAAGCAAAAGTGAGGTTAAGCCCGGAGAGAGTTGACAGAAGCGATGTTGACAGCGCCTCCTCAGAGCGATAACAGGGTTGTGTCAAACGATAGCAGGGTTGGCGACTAGGGAACGTAAAAATTACGCCAAGCGTGCCAAATAAATTATCAGGCCTGAACGATACGGAATCCGATGACGATACGCTAGACATCATATATATCATATATAAAAAAGACATGTAACGAACTAAAAACGTTACAGAGTAATCACGATTTTGCTTAAACTGTTTGACGTTTAAAGCTGGTTTTTGGCAAACGGATTGACTATGGGGTATAGAGGTTCAATAAGGACGGGTTTCTCGAATATCAAATTCCAAGAGGGTGAAAACGGCCCTCAAATATTACAATATTTGGTATTTAAAAAACGATTAGTCTTTCGGAAAAACGCTTGAACACGCATAATTTATTTTGTTTTTTACATATTTTGAAATTTTTAAAAAAATCATACAGGGTGTTCCAAAAAGTTGGGTAATTGATTAACCACGAATTTGAATGAGATTTTGAGTGTGTATGTTTTGCTAAGTGGTCTAACATTTAAGCTTCACAAAAATCAAGAAAAAGGACGGGAAGGGTGAAAACTACCCCATCCCCCACATAAATTTTAGTATAAATATTTTCCACCTCCACCGATGGCCGATTTTCTTGTCGTAAAATGGTCCCTCTAGTATTTACTACATTTTTTGCCTCTTGTAAAAAAAACGCCACCGTGTATACTTTTTTAGGAAAAAAATATTTTTCTAAAGCTGACTTCCAAAAGATGTTTTTTTGAATGGACAAATGAAGCACTTTTGTATAAAGGTAAATTATGCGCAATTAACTTATTTTTATCCAAAAATACGTATTTGTTCTATGTGTACGGAATTGGAACTCCCTGTATATTTTGTAGGCCTGCTTTGGAAAAATAAATTCTCCAAAAAAAAATTCACAAAAACACGGAAATTTGGGTAAATTCCATTATACCCCGTATACCCAGTCATACTCATATTTTTAATTTAAGGTATTCTAACAATTTTTAAAAACAATTTGTTGTTAAATTAAAATTATTGAATTACTAATATCGCTATTAAAAATAATTAGAAAATAGGGGTTGATGGTAGAAGAGTGAAAATTTAGGGTTGTATGTATTTTTTATGCCACATTATAAAAAAATAAAAATATAAAATTTTGTCCAAAAAATAAAAAAAATATTGGGGTGGACCACTCTTATCACTTAGGGGTATAAAAATAGACAAAAACTATTCTCATACCCGCTGAATATACATATAAAATTTTATCAAAATCGGTTAAGCCGTTTCGGAGGAGTATGGCAACAAAAAATAAAAAAAAAACAATCCCTATTAAAGAATAGGGGTTGATGGTAGAAGGGTGAAAATTTAGGGTAGTATGTATTTTTTATTGCCAAATTATAAATAAAAATAAAAAAATGTGTCCAAAAATAAAAAAAAATGGGGTGGGCCTTATCACTTAGGGGTTTAAAAATAGATAACAACCTATTCTCAGACCTACTAAATGTATCGGGTGGCCAACTAAGAATGGACGCCGGCTGTATATCAGAAACTACTTATCGTATAACTTTGGGAAAAAAATTTTAATAAGTATATCGACCAAGAGAAATCGCTGGAAATTATTTTCAAGTTCGAAAAATGTTCGCCAGGGGGCGTTTCTCTGATAGCCAATCACAAAACAAGGTTTTTCCCAAAAATATGCAGGTGAACAGGTATTTTAAATATTACTATTATAATCATTGAGATTTTAATTTTTTTTATATAGAGTATTTTGCTCTATCTCATAAAATAAAGTGGTGGGGGAAGGTTAAACTTGCTTTTATTAAAATAAGAATAACTCTGGTTTGGGTTAGCCAATTTAAACAAACTGGGGTTCGTTTAAAAGCGCTTTTCTTCCTTAATGATCACCAGTATAAATTTTGTTTCCATAATTAAATCCGTCAAGCCGTTTCCGAGGATTACGGTAACTAAAACTGTGACATGAGAATTTTATATATTAGAAATATGTTCAACATTTTCGTATTTCGGCATGTATTTTTTATTTTCTAATGAAACAGTTTAACCCTATTATTTCGCCTTTCCCACAATAAATATAATTAAAAATTAGAAAAAATATTGTGCCCTGGTTTGTCTATGTTGATTACACCTATAATTCTGAAACCAACGTGTTAAAAGTTATTGAATAATTTATTAAGTAGAAATACATAAATATATCATTAATAAAATATGAAAAATATTGATTATGAGTTAAGCTTTTACTAGCCGAACTAACGATAAATGAGATTCTAAAAATAAAGATCTTTTATTAGATTTTTCATTTATAGAATAAATTAATTACTCTAAGTTAACGTTTTATCAATACCGGGTGATACTTGATTAAAAATTAGTGTTTTTAACACAGCCATGGCTCTCTAGATATTTAAAATACTTGACGTATGATATGTCACTCTATTCAGAGTGTCATTTTCTATCGAATAAAGTGAAAATATACCCAGGATGTCATGTGAAAATCAAAAGTTGTCATCATATCCGGTGAAACAGGAAGTGACCAAAACAATTGAATACGTAAATCAATCCTAATTTATGTCATATACTAACATACCAAATCTCGTTTTTTACCTGAAAAAATAAAAAAGTTATAGGGGTTTTTTGAGGGTAATAGGGCCACTTTTGAGAAGCACCCGATATATGTGTTATAAACAGTATAAACATGTTCATATTCAACGAGATGATACACGAAAGTGACAGTTTTTCATGCCAAACTTGTAAACTTAAAATAGGTTTTCTTCGTTTTTTAAATGGAACCGCTAAAATGTCTAAAATGCTTTAAATATAAAAGATGTTCATTTTTCAATTCTCCATCTAACAAAGAAATAATAATAACAGGGTGTTCCATTATTGGCTAACTCCAAGTTTGGTTAGGTATAGATATTTATAACAAAGTAAGTACAGTAATCACCACAATACACCAAAACACTTTTACTTTTACACTGGACGCGCCTTTCGCTAACCATGTTAGCATCATCAGCAGATGATTATAAACTAAAATACAATCTACAATTGGAACGTTTTTTTTTAATTTTTGGCTAATTTATTCATGAGCAGGTTTGAAGTGGAGGCTAAGAATCAGTTTGAGTATTTTCCAAGAGTATGGTTTAGGTATGTGGATGATATTTTTGGTGTTTTTGACACACATTCAGACACCATAGATAATTTTATTTCTAAGTTAAATAATCGTTTTCCTTCCATTAAATTTACACATGAAATTGAGAACAACGACAGATTACCATTTCTAGATGTATTAGTTATTAGAACTACTAATAATTGCCTGGAATTTGATATCTATAGGAAAAATACCACTACACGCAGATATATTTCTAATGAATCATATCATAGTATTGAACATAAAATGGCTAGTTTAAATTTCTTAGTTCATAGATTACTTAGTTTTCCACTTTCCAACGAAAGATATGAAATAGAAAGAGATTACATTAGGAGTGTAGCTGAGTGTAATGGCTGAGTGTAATGTCTCCTTCACTAGTTGATAAAATAATTAGAAAACGTAGGTATAGGTTAATGATTTCTGAAAATTCGACTTTTCAAGTGGAGAAAGATACGTCAAAATATTTTTCAATACCGTTTGATAGACAGTTATCCCGTGGTCTAAAAGGAATTTTTAGGAATGTCAATTATAAACTTGTGTATAGTGCCAATAATAAATTACAACAATTTTTAGGTAATCCAAAGGATAAAACACCTCTACTGGAAAGGTCGGGTATTTATGAAATTTCTTGTAAAGATTGTAATCAGAAATATGTTGGGCAAACTAGAAGATCAATATTAACTAGATTTAAAGAACATTTAGCTAAGATATGGTCGACCGGATAAATCTTGCGTTGCCGAACATATTGTTGATAAAGAACATTGTATAGATCTTAATAATTTAAAATTAATTAAACAAGTCTCAAATTACAGGCAATTAGATGCATATGAAAGCATCAAAATTAATAAATGTAAAGATAGTATGAACAGAGACAACGGTCCAATTCCTTCAAGTTCTTTGTTCCTACTACTCTAGTGGCGGAAATCTAACTGTTACGCTCGATGGGTTCTGATTCGGTTGGCTAGATCTCGCCACACCCACTCTGTGCCCACTGAGCGAGTATATAAACGTTCCAATTGTAGATGGTATTTTAGTTTATAATCATCTGCTGATGATGCTAACATGGTTAGCGAAACATGCGGCCAGTGTAAAAGTAAAAGTGTATTGTGGTGATTTAGTGTTTTACTTTACTGTGTAACACCAAAGGTTTCAACCCTCAACTGTAATCTAGTATATGTAGTTCTGATTTCAGGACATTTGTTCTATTCTTAATCATACACTAAGATGCAAAAAAACGCAACGGAAAATGTTTTTGTCAAGTGATGTGTTATATTTTTTTTATTTTTAGCCCTATTTCCATGATTTTTTTAGCAAATTGTATATAAACCTATCAACTTTATTCATAAACTCATTTTTTTATTTATTAGGCTGATTAAACAGGGTTAATTGAAGGGTTGTTTTTACCCTAATTTTAAACACCCTGTGCAATAATTTCGTAAGTGTCTTTTTCTAAAACATTATTTTTCGATCAGAACCATGTCTTCTAAGCATTTTGTTTTTTGACCCATGTCAACACATGAAAACACACCTTGGTTAATTTTTAAGAGCAAAATGAACTAGCCACCAACAATTTGAAACATTTCCAAAAAATTCTTAGTTTTAATACCATTTTATGTTATTTTTGTGTCTACGTAAATAAGTCACGAGAATATATTAAGAGTGCTATTCAGAGAGGCATTAATTCAATCTTCTGACTAGGGAACTAATTTATTTGTTTGTTATGCTGTCGTTTACATTGCCTTGAATAGAAATAATTCGACCGTTTTTCTTTCTTTGTTCTTCAGTTCTTTCCTTATTGATTAGCTTTTATTATAGTATTTGAAAACTACTGAAAGAGGTGTTCTATTTCCATAAATAAATAAAACAGAAATAGACAAAACTTGCATATAATAATTAAAACTTAATTTTTTAGGAAACTTTTCTTATAGACTGCTCTAAAACTACATTATAGTAAAACGTACTGCTAAAGATCTCTCTATGTCTCTATAATAAATCTTATCTTTTTGGTGGTTTTCCCGGCTGCCTCTTACCCACCGGTTAGGTTAGCTCTTCAAGAGCTATGCGTGGGAGCCTGTTTTCTTCTACGCGTTTTACGTCAGAGAACCATTGTCTTTTCCTTTGTCTACCCCATCTCACTGATGTATTAAAAAATGGTTGTCTGATATTTGTGTTCCTAATTCTCTCTCTTCTAGTCTCCCTCACTATGGTTCTTAGGTTGTTCATTTCACCAACATTTAACATGCGTTTAGTTTTATTTGTTTCCTCTGTGATTTCTATGCCATGTCATTATTTGTCTGATGCAGGAAGGGACTTGTCTACATTATTTGCCTCAGGCATCCTGACAGAAGCCAAATAAACAGAGCAATGGCACGCTCTCTTTATTTGGCTTCTCAGATCCTGCTCTGGAACATGGTAGTATGACATATCCATTCCTAGGTATCTAAAGTGAGTTCATTCAGTTTTTTTTTCGGTAGAGATAATCATGTTTAATTCTCGGCTTATTTGATAGAAATTATAAAGCTGTCCCTGCATATTGTTCCGTTGACTCCGCGATAATGGATGTAGGTCCGCGATAATGGATGATCATCGGTGTAGTATACCATTCTAAAGCTACGTCCACACCAAAGAAACATAGAGGAACATTGTGTTGCAGATTGCCGCAACCTGTTTATGGAAACTGAAACAACAGCAAAAGTTCCGTAAACATTCTTTCCACACCATGGTAACTCATTCTTGTGAATGTTTCGTTGTATTGCTGCAACAGGAAACATGTGTCCACACTAGTGCAGTGGGTGTTTCTGTTTCTAGTTCACAATGTGGTCCGACGAAGATTTGTAGGCAGCAGCAGCTGCATTTGTAATTATTTTACAAAAAAAGAAAAAACGAGTCCGTAAATGTTGGACGAGACCAAGTTTTTTAGAAAGAAAGTCACATGGTGTCATACGTCTTCTGAGTTCATTAAAAAAAGATAATATAGTATCAGAATGTATTGATAACGGATATTTAAAAAAAATTGTCGTATGAGCAGTACTGATTTGGAATGGTTACTATGCAGAATTTCACCTGTAATTCAAAAAGAAGATACGAACTATAGAGCTATACTTTTTATCCCGCTACTCGCTACTATACTTTTTAGCCCGTGGATTCCACAAACACTCGGCATTTCGGTATAATTCAATTAAACATATTATATTTTCTGTTGTCCATTTAAAAGGCTTGTTTGTTTTTATTATTATACTACTAAATCAACTGATGATTTGGGCAATGATGCGGCGCGACGGCTTCACGACACAAGTTTCAGGTTTTGGAAACAATGAGGAACTTAAATAAACTTTTGGCAACATTCATAAACAAGTTCCAGGAACAAGCAACATAAACATAATGTTCCTAGGTGTTGCTTTCGGTGTGGACATAGCTTAACTCTGTTGTGTCGCATTCGATAACCTTTATTCATCGAAGAGTACCTGTGCTTGTCATACTAAAAACTTAAAAATTGATATCTTGAAATTGAATTTGTGCAAATCGAACGCAGTAAATTTTGAAAATTTAAACATAACAACCAAACCGTTTTATATGCTTATTTGTAAGAAAAATAGAATACAATTAAAGTTGAAACCTTTGGTGTTGCTGCAACAAAACTACCTTATTTACCACATAGCTCTGTACTCTAAACCATTTTATCTTAAACTCTAGTTTTAATATTAGTTATATTAAAACTTTAAATTCGTCCACCAATCAACCAAACGAAATTTCGTTTCAATCGGTTGTAAGATCTTGGAGATTTGTGATGAGTCAGTAAGTCGCTATATGTATAATGGCACATTTTCATGACTAGTGTACTTGGCAAACATTTGTTATTGGAATATACTCGCCATGTCGTGAGAACGGTTTCCTTGTGCAATTATTTGTCACTCGTCGCGTTCCCACTCTCCGTAGGTAAACATAGCCCGAGTCAAAGGATCACAATTATTCGTACACTTGCCAAGTGTAGCCTTGGCTATACTTGCCGAGGCGCTCAAACGACTGCGCAAATAATTGTACTGTTATAGTACACATCGTAGTGTTTTTCGAGTTAATTGCGGATAATTTAAAACGTTAAAACAATAATAGATTATATAATATTAAAATTTACATTAATAACTTCAATATTGGCGACATACCTAAATCGTTCCTTCAGCAATAAATAAAGTGGACAAATGGAGACTACACGGGAAAAACGAGATATGTCACGTTTTCATAGAAATTAAGATAGCGTAACAACTTTATAGGCAAATGTTAGCGTCATTCGAGAAAAAAGAAAACTACGCTTAGTCCCAGAAATATTACAGTTTGGTTATTGTGCCGTGCAAGGGCAAAACCAGAGTAGTCCACGCGTAAATGACAAAAACCAAAGATGACCTTACGCATGCATCTTGCAATTAGTATTACATGTAGTAAGTTTATGTATTCTAATTAAAATCTACTTTAATATTAATATTGTTCCTACAACAACAAAAAAATAGTTTAGATTTAGGTTTTATACAATCTTTAATTGGACATCCCTGGTTTTTCCCCTGTTTTGTTTTGCATTTTGGCATTGTTATTTCGATATTTCAGGATATGGGGATAATTAACAATATTAATAATTCAGAATTGGTAATTTTCGAATTATTCAACCGAAAATAACATATTTCTTTAAAAACACTACATTGCATTTTCCTCGGCTCCAATTAAAATGGCCAAAGCTAGTTGTTCCCGTGTAGTTTTCAAATGATGTTTTTTGTTTTGGAATTTATGGATTTATACGAAAATGCGCCCTTCATATGGATGGCCAAACATAAATTACATAGAAATCGTATTGCAGTGTACAGTAAAAGAACTTAAGAGTCCATTTCACTAGTCCGAAAAAGTAGCAAAATAAGCGTTCGGCATTTAACGTTTTATGTCAAACTGGCTAGGTATTTTTACACAAACGAAGAAGAAAATTAAAGATAAAGGATTATACTAAATCCGTCGTGTGGCACATTTTTAGATAACTTGTTCATTTTTAAGATTTTGATGGTCAAACATCAACAAAATAAACCTTATGTTTGGACTAAATTTTCTCGAAAATAAAAAATATAATTTAAAATTCTGTTACAGGAGGGATATAGATTGAAGTTTTGTGATTACAGTGATATATAATTTATATGGTTTTGTAACAAATTGCTTGCTATTTTATGGCAAATGCTGAAGCTCTGCAAGCCCTAATCTAAGGAATTTAAAATTATAATTTTTTCGCTGAAAGCACGTGCGTTTGGAATTATGGGTGTGGCTTAACACGACAGGATCGGGCTAAGGTTTAGGCAGATTTCTGAAATCTAATACATATAAAAAATTGTCTTGTCACAGTTTTAGATACCGTACTCCTCCATAACGGCTTAACCGATTTTGATGAAATTTTATATGTATATTCAGTAGGTCTGAGAATAGGTTGTTATCTATTTTTTATACCCTAAGTGACAAGGGGGGCCCACCCCATTTTTTAAAATTTTTTTGGACAAAATTTTTAATTTTTGTTTTTTTACGATGTGGCATTAAAAAATACATACAACACTAAATTTTCACTTTCAAATAGGTTTTTTTTTAATTTTTTGTTACGTACTTCTCCGTAACGGCTTGACCGATTTTGATGAAATTTTATATGTATATTCAGTAGGTCTGAAAATAGGTTGTTATCTATTTTTTTATACCCTTAAGTGACAAGGGGGGCCTACCCCAATTTTTTTTATTTTTTGGGTAAAATATTTAATTTTTGTTTTTTTACGATGTGGCATTAAAAAATACATTTAACACTAAATTTTCACGTTCAAATAGGGGTTGTTTTTTTTTAATTTTTTGTTACCATACTTCTCCCGACTTCTCCGTAACGGCTTGACCGATTTTGATGAAATTTAATATGTATATGCAGTAGGTCTGAGAATTGGTTGTTATCTATTTTTTATACCCTTAAGTGACAAGGGGGGCCCACCCCAATTTTTTTTATTTTTTTGGACAAAATTTTTAATTTTTGTTTTTTTACGATGTGGCAATAAAAAATACATACAACACTAAATTTTCACTTTCAAATAGGGGTTGTTTTTTTGTTACCATACTTCTCCCGACTTCACCGTAACGGCTTGACCGATTTTGATGAAATTTTATATGTATATTCAGTGGGTCTGAGAATAGGCTGTTATCTATTTTTTATACCCTTAAGTGACAAGGGGGGCCCACCCCAATTTTTTTATTTTTTTGGACAAAATTTTTAATTTTTGTTTTTTTACGATGTGGCATTAAAAAATACATACGACACTAAATTTTCACTTTCAAATAGGGGTTGTTTTTTAATTTTTTTGTTACCATACTTCTCCGTAACGGCTTGACCGATTTTGATTAAATTTTATATGTCTATTCAATAGGTCTGAGAATAGGTTGTTATCTACCATTTTTGAGATTTTGATGGTCAAACAAAGTTGTATTTATTATACTTAAAAAATATTGATTGAAATAAATTTAATAGTTAATTTAATTATAAGCGATACTTTCTTATAATTTAAAAATAAATTTTAATTTAAGTTCAGGGTTTAATATTTTTTTCTTCAAAATTAATCGGTACCCCACATCGTTCAACACGTCATTTAAAAATATAAGGTTTATAAGACATGTCTATATTGGAAAGAGTATTATAAGTTAAAATTCCGTTACAATACAGACATAAATTAAGGTTTTCTGATTACAGTTATATTTAATTTATTTTTTTAATAAATATTTTTTATGCTGAATTGTGAAGCTCTGCAATTTGTTGTCTGTGGTCATATCGTCAGTTTCGCGTAAATTATATGTTACTTGTTCTATTTAAGCAAACTGATGGCATATTTAGTTTTTTCGGTATTTTTTTACTTTATTCGATAGAAAATGACACTCTGAATAGAATGACATATCATATGTCAACTTTTGACATTTTCGCATATGGTTTATTTGAAATTATAAAGGAAATTATAACATGCGGTTCATAACGATAATTTGACTCGAAATACCAAGTGTGAGGTATCAAATTATTCGTAAAAAAATGCTTTTCCCAAATATGCTAATTAGCCACCCTCGTTCTATTTGAAAAAATTGAGATATGATTTTTTAATCGTATTTTTATACGATTTGAGCATTTTCTAACTGGCCAGGACAAGGCACTAAAAACATTAGACGATCAAATCTATTTTTCCAAGGCTACTTGATTGAAATTTAAAATTCAATTTCGTTTTAAGCGAAAATTTCAAAAGTTGACATATGATATATGATATGTCATTATATTCAGAATGTCATTTTCTATCGAATAAAGTAAACAAATACCGGGGTGCCATTTAAGAATCAAAAGTTGTAGTCATTTCCGGTGAAACAAGAAGTGACCAAAAACAATTGAATACGTCAATCAATCCTAATTTATGTCATATACTAACGTACCAAGTCTCGTTTTTTTTATCTGAAAAAAATAAGAAAGTTATAGGGGTGAGCCACTTTTGAGACGCACCCGGTGTAGAAATTAAAATAGACAAAAATTTCTTTGAAAGTCAAATGTTGCCAAAGCTGGAGAATTTTTATTTTAATTGTCTTTATCGGAAATGAATAAAAATTCTTTTTTTGAAACCTTTGAGCACACTTTCCTGATTAAATAAACGAATTGGCAGATTAAAAAAGCTTTATGTTGGTAGTCATGGCAAATATTACCGATTGCATTGAGATTTTTCTTTAAAAATCGGATATTTTATCACTTTCGACTGTAATATTTTTTTTCTATTTGACATATGACATTTTAAATTTTGCTCTGAGTTTTAAAAAAAAAATTAAATTAAATCTGCGTTTTATGTACGTAAAACTGCGATTTTCATTGCAATAAAATATGAAAACCACTAAATAGTAGGAATCAGCGACTTGTCTCATTATACTAATCAAATAATTTGAACAGGTAAAAGGATTACAGGGAGCCCCTTTTGTCATTAAACCACGCTAGATCGAAAACATTGTTGCCTAAGTATTGTCGCTTTTATTGAAATACATAATATACCGTATGATCGAAAAAAAACGGCGTCCAGTTGACTGGGAAATGACGATCAACAATATTTCCCATGCATATATAAATTTACATATAATAAAACAATAATTAATAATATCCGTATATCAAAGAATATAATCGAAATTATATTACCATAGAAACGCCCCTTGATTTTTAAGACTGAAAAAATTCAACAATATACAAACGGTATGGAAATTTGGAAAAGTATAAACGGGATTAACCATTTTAGAACAAGCAAAATTTTTTATGAAGAATACATTTTTCTCAAAATGTCAATAATAAAAAAGTTTTTCCACTTGTTTTTCCACAATCCGGGGACATTCTGTAGAATTATATAGAATTATTTATGTAATGGAATTATATTATTATTATTATTATTTTTATATTTACGGTAAATAAGAATAATTAAAATTATTCTGGTTTATGATAAATTATTCAGCTCTATTGGCAAAAAAAATACTGACTATGGAATTTTAGCGATCATATCAATTTTATTATCAATGAATTTATTAAAAAATCTTATTAAAATAGGTTACAACATAAGATACCTGTTTGTCTAGATGTTAATTTGTGATTTTGCCCTTTTTTCCTATTTTATCACATATCAAAAATATTATAATATCAAAACCGTTCTATTTAACTAGTTTTCTTTTTGTTAATATAATATATTAATAATTGTTAATATAATATATATACAATTATTAATTAATATATTAAGCATACATCATTTTGTTTTTTTCCGCAGTATTTATGATTATGATAGTTTTTAGGTTTCGTTATAATAGGATTTAAAAAAACCTATCATTTTTGTTTATAGTTTTTCTGCAAATTAAAGAGTCGATAACTAAATAATTTATAACGTACTAAATTTCAAACTGCAGGTACAATACAAATAATCAGAAATCGGCCTACGGAACATCGCGTCCGCCGTGTCGCCATATAAAATCAAAGTCTCGGGCGGCGAGGCCCGAGTGGTCTCGCGCGCGGCCTATTCGTAAACTTAATTTAGGATAACAAGAAAAGTATTAGCATTAGAAAATTGTACCAAGTTTCAAAAAACTTTTTCAATATTTTTACTTTATTTCATACGCAGATACTATGTAAAAATTTCTTCAAATAAAAAGTTTCTCGCTTACCGAAAATCATGATACAATAAAGTTAATGTTTGAAGTTTAATCCATTTTCCAAAAAAATACACTCACTATGGAATTTTAATTACCTCAGCTATCACCGCCTATGTGTTCTCAATCGATTAAAAAAAGAGTTTGTGAATAAGTTGATTAGTTTAGAGTTATCGCGTAGGAAAGATAAAAAAACATGGTTATACATTTTTGACATTTTGCTAGTTAAAAAATTTCTGACACCCCCAAAAAGGTCGTAATTAGTTATTTCACATGCACAAAGGCCTAACTGCTAATCCTGTATAGATATCATGTAGTTATACCTCCAAAAAAAATTTTGACACATTTTGATATCGTTTTTACTCCACTGAAATAATATGGGAAATATTCAGATGTGATTTACACTGAATGCGTCGACCAAAAATCAGGCGGTGGGGGATCGTGAACGGACCGCCTTCCACAGCACACCCGCTCTACCCGACCCCTGAGACCGACCCGAGCGGTGTAGCGCAAATGGACTCTTAAAAAGACAAAAGAATCACTAGCAACGACAATTTCGGGACGACCGGTATCCATGGATGCGATTATACTGTTTACTTGCCAAGGATTAAACAATGTTTGTGCTGGCCGTACTTGTTGAAATGCACGATACAATAAAGGCGGATTCTCACGACTGGCGTACTTGACAAGTACGCCAATATTTGCGTACTTGGCAAGTATCCCCACCAGTCCCCACTTTGTACTACATTGGCAAGTGTACTTGGCAAGTACGCCAATATTTGCGTATTTGCCAAGTACCCCTACAATCATTGGCAAGTAAACAGTATAGTCGCATCGATGGATACTGGTCGTCCCGAAATTGTCGTTGCTAGTGATTCTTTTTTTCTTTTTAAGTTCTTTTTACTGTACACCGCAATACGATTTCTATGTTCTTTATGTTTGGCCATCCATATGAAGGGCTCATTTTCGTATAAATTCCTAAATTCCAAAACATCATTTGAAGACTACACGGGAAAACCCAGTTTTGTCCATTTTAATTGGAGCCGAGAAAAATGCAATTTAGTGTTTTTAAAGAAATATGTTATTTTCGGTTGAATAATAAGAAAAATATTTATATTACTACCAATTCTGAATTATTAATATTGCGAATTATCGCCATATTTTAAAATATTGAAATAAAAATCTAAATAGATAATCTAAAAAAAATAGACAAAATGCAAAACAAAACAGGAGAAAACCAGAGATGTTCAATTAATTAAAGGTTGTATAAAACCTAAATCTAAACTATTATTTTTTTGTTGAAAATTTATATTTAAGTAGGTTTTTATTACAATACATAAATTTATAACCATATTGATAACGAAAAAAATATTCCGTATATACGTACATAAATTAATTACGCATGTGTATACCTTTAAGATTGTTACATAAGGATAATATTTTTCTATCGATCGTGTCAGATGATGTTTTTGAGAGATTTGTTGATTCATCTATGTTTTTCGGTCAGTCGAGATTATTGTTGTTTATTGTAAGCTTCGGCAAGTTTCGAGCGGAATAAATTTGTTTGTCTTTTTGATTTTCGACGTTTATTTTCTGTAATATCCCTTGTTTTAATAATATAATACTAATTGCAAGATGCATGCTTGTCGCCCATGCGTAAGTAGATCTCTGGTTTTTGCCATTTACGCGTGGACTACTGTGGTTTTTCTTTTGTACGGCAAAATAACCAAGCTGTAATATCTCTGGGACTAAGCGTATTATTGCTTTCTTTTTTCGAATGACGTTAACATTTGTCTATAAAGTTGTATCTTAATTTCCATGAAAATGTGACATATCTAGTTTTCCCGTGTAGTCTTCATTTGTCCACTCCATTTACTGCTGTGAAAACGATTTAGGTATGCCGCCAGTATTGAAGTTATTAATGTAAATTTGATATTACATAATCTATTATTGTTTTAACGTTTTAAATTATCCGCAATTAACTCGAAAAACACTACGATCCGGAAATAAATCGGACATATGCTATAACAGTAACATTATTTGCGCAGTCGTTTTTTTGCCCTTCGGCCATTCTAAAGGCGGATTCTCACGACTGGCGTACTTGACAAGTACGCCAATATTTGCGTACTTGGCAAGTATCCCCACCAGTCCCTACTTTGTACTACATTGGCAAGTGTACTTGGCAAGTACGCCAATATTTGCGTATTTGCCAAGTACCCCTACAATCCTTTTCAAGTAAACAATATAGTCGCATCGATGGATACTGGTCGTCCCGAAATTGTCGCTGCTAGTGATTCTTTTTTCTTTTTAAGTTCTTTTACTGTACACTGCAATACGATTTCTATGTTCTTTATGGTTGGCCATCCATATGAAGGGCTCATTTTCGTATAAGTCCCTAAATTCCAAAACAATATCATTTGAAGACTACACGGGAAAATCCAGTTTTGTCCATTTTAATTGGAGCCGAGAAAAATGCAATTTAGTGTTTTTAAAGAAATATGTTTTTTCGGTTGAATAATTAGAAAAATATTTATATTACTACCAATTCTGAATTATTAATATTGTGAATTATCGCCATATTCTGAAATATTGAAATAAAAATCTAAATAGATAATCTAAAAAAATAGTCAAAATGCAAAACAAAACAGGAGAAAACCAGAGATGTTCAATTAATTAAAGGTTGTATAAAACCTAAATCTAAACTATTATTTTTTTTGTTGAAAATTTATATTTAAGTAGGTTTTTATTACAAAGAAGAGAAAAAAATATTCCGTATATACGTACATAAATTAATTACGTATGTGTATACCTTTAAGATTGTTACATAAGGATAATAGTTTTCTATCGATCGTGTCAGATGATGTTTTTGAGAGATTTGTTGATTCATCTATGTTTTTCGGTCAGTCGAGATTATTGTTGTTTATTGTAAGCTTCGGCAAGTTTCGAGCTGAATACATTTGTTTGTGTTTTTGATTTTCAACGTTTATTTTCTGTAATATCCCTTGTTTTAATAATATAATACTAATTGCAAGATGCATGCTTGTCGCCCATGCGTAAGTACATCTCTGGTTTTTGCCATTTACGTGTGGACTACTCTGGTTTTTTTTTGTACGGCAAAATAACCAAGCTGTAGTATCTCTGGGACTAAGCGTATTGTTGCTTTCTTTTTTCGAATGACGTTAACATTTGTCTATAAAGTTGTATCTTAATTTCTATGAAAATGTGACATATCTGGTTTTTCCTGTGTAGTCTTCATTTTTCCACTCCATTTATTGCTGTGAGAACGATTTAGGTATGCCGCCAATATTGAAGTTATTAATGTAAATTTGATATTACATAATCCATTATTGTTTTAACGTTTTAAATTATCCACAATTAACTCGAAAAACACTACGATCCCGAAATAAATCGGACATACGCTATAACAGTAACATTATTTGCGCAGTCGTTTTTTTTTGCGCCTCGGCAAGTGTAAACAAAGCTGGCCAAGTATACTTGGCAAGTGTACGATTAATCGTTTGACTCGGGCTATATTTACCTACAGAGAGTGGGGACGCGACAAGTGACCAAGGAACCCGTTTCGAGGATGGAGAGCTGGCCTCTGTGGAGCCGTCTCAGATACTGGCTTTTCTCAAAGCCCTGAGACTGTATGATGAGTTATAACTCGTTATAACTCAAGAAAGGGGAACACACAATAGATCTGTAAGGTCGCGGTGATTAACTCCCCTTCTAAACATTCTACATTCTACAAGGAACCCGTTCTCACGACATGGCAAGTATATTCCAATATCAAATGTTTGTCAAGTACGCCAGTCGTGAGAATCCGCCTTAAGAAACGTGTACTTGGCAAGTATTTTTTATTGGCCTACAGGGTCTGGTGGGAGTGCGGCGTAGCTCCTATAATAATTAACTTAGACATTCTGTATAGATGCCTGACGCACCGTGTATACCCTGTATACCAATTACAAATCAAACTACAACCGTGGAAGAGTGTATACCCTCGTAGGAAGCAGATGTTCACTCCTCTTGGAAAGAATATCTGATGTCAGAGGAGGATGGGGACATACCCTGTCCCCCCTATAACAGAAAAATTTACATGATGAGTTATAGTCTGTATGATGATTTATAATTTAAGAAAGGTAGACACAATAGTTCTTTAAGGTCGCAGTTTGACGTAAAAGTACACGAGTCAATGTTTACAAAGAGGGGATACGTACGCAAATATTGGAAGTAGACGGGTCGTGAGAGTCCGCCTTAATATAAATAAATTGTACAAATATAATTTTGAAAACACTTGACAGTAAAAAAATTAAAATTACTTTTATCAACAAAACAAAATTATATTAAAATCGATTAAAGTAAACAAATCAAACATAGCATGCATTTGGAATATTTTAAACTTTAGGTTAAATAAATTACATCATAATCAGAACACGTAATTAATAGTTACCAATAAATATTGGTTGTTGTCCTTTTTGGTGGGATGGGTGCTGCATGAATAGGGTAAATTTTAAATTAGAATTAATTTTATTCAATTGGTTCGTTAATTTTATTAAGTAAATATAACAATATGCAAATTTACTAGGGTATTCAATAAAATGGCTATACTAAAATACAAATAACCCGAAACTAAACATGATTATGCTTTTAATGTATGTGAAATGGTAAAATGATTTATATCTGTACTGTCATAACTTTATTGATATAATATTTTAACTACCGATAAAACTAAAAAACATATACTAAGTGCGTCTCAAAAGTGGCTCACCCCTATAACTTTTTTTTTCAGTTAAAAAACGAGATTTGGTATGTTAGTATATGACATAAATTAGGATTGATTGACGTATTCAGTTGTTTTTGGTCACTGCCTGTTTCACCGGAAATGACTACAACTTTTGATTTTTAAATGGCACCCTCGGTATTTTTTTACTTTATTCGATAGAAAATGACATTCTGAATAGAATGACATATCATATGTGAACTTTTGAAATTCTCAGATAATAAAAAATTGTATTTAAAAATTCAATCTAGAGTGCCATGTTAAAAACACTAATTCTTAATCAAGGAGCCTAGGAAAAATAGATTTGATCGTCTAATGTTTTTAATGTCTCATCCTGGCCGGTTAAAAGATGCCCAAATCGTATTGGTAATCATATCTCAATTTTTTCAAATAAAACGAGGGTGGTTCATTAGCATATTTGGTGAAATCATTTTTTTACGAATAATTTGATACCACACACTTGGTATTTCGAGTCAAATTTTCGTTATGAATCGCAAGTTATAATTCCAAATAAGCCGTATGAGAAAATGTCAAAAGTTGCCATATGATATGTCATTCTATTGAGAGTGTTATTTTCTATGGAATAAAGTAAAGAAATATCAAGGGTACGATTTAAAAATCAAAAGTTGTAGTCATTTCTAGTGATCGGAAACATTTGAACACGTCAATTAATCCTAATTTATGTCATATATTAATAGCGATGGGAACTGTCGAATGAATTAGACTATCGAATGGTTACTGAATGAATGATTTCAACTATCGAATGGTTTTATTCGAATAAAATCATTCATTCATTTGTATACTAAAGACTAAATGGTTATCGTTGCGCCACGAGCCACGACTATCGAATGTTTTTGATAAATGAAATTTAGTATTCGTTTGATTTTTGTGTGCGTCAGTGCATTATTAGTTCTTCCAAATTTTAGAACTTCGCCTTGTAAATACTATGCTATTTTTGCGTTTATTAAAATATTTAAAATACTAAAATAGTAGTTTTTTTTTAATTGACGATTGTGTGCGAAGTGGTCAAAATTTTTCCGAAAATTTGTGTGATTTTCCGTAGCCCGATCTTTCAATTATTTAATTTTATATGGTATATTATGGTTAGGTTAGATTGCATTTTTTAATGGGAAATTTTGAGAAGTAACAATTTTTAAGAGAGATGAGATGAACTTACAATTAATTTTAAAAATACATATTTGTATTTTGGATGTTTTAATAATATGAATTAGTTGAACTTAATAATCATATTTAAGTAATGTGGTTAAGTAAATGGTTATTGAACTCAAATTTTGGGGTGAGAAAATTAAATTGAAAGTTTTACACGTGCCAATTTAAAAAAAAAGCTAACAATGTTTGTATTTTGTTTATGCTAATTCTCTTACATGTAGTTTTTTGCGAACAAATATTTCATTTATTTTTTAAAATAAATGCCAGTAAAAGTAAATATTATTTTTAAATAGTAATATAAAGTAATAAAAAGTAATATAAATAATTTTGATTTCTAATTTTTTATTTATATTTTCCTTCCATTACACTGCATGCTTAGAAAATTAATAAATGTTTATATTTCATGATTTTAAAATTTGTTGTTAATATAACAAATTAGTTCTGTAACTATTATTATTTAATAAACCAACGTTGCCATTTAGAGACTATATTATTTTTAAATAGGATCTAATATAAATACTTTTGACTTCTATTTGTTGTTTATATTTTGCTACTACTTAAAAAAATGTTTATATTATTAAATGATTTTAAATTTTGTTGTTAATAGGTATAACAAATTATTACTGTTATTATTATTTATTAAACCAGTCTTTGCTTAAAAACATTAAAAATCATTTTCCTACATCCAAAATAAAAATTATTATTGCAGTGTAATAACAGAATATTAATAAAAAAATGCAAAACATTAGACATACTATCCCTAACTAAGTAATGCTAAAGAATAATATTCTTTGCTAATACCAACTAATACGAATATATGGCAACAGCGCCTTTCATAATGTATTTTCTGTGTAAATACTAGCACCTCATTAAAAAAAATAATGTGTCCTTATCTTTATTTGACTGCGCAAAAAATCAAAGATGCCGGCTTCTTTCATAGCATTGCCACCGACCGCTGTCGGGTTTCTAGGAAAGAAACCTACGTCGCCGGACGACAACTAAAATCCAGTTTATATTTCATTAAAATCGATCCTGACGAATAAATGAATTTGATAAATGAATGAATTTTATAAATGAATGGTTTTTGCTGCCGAATTACTAGAATACAATATTTCAAGGCAGATGCCGCATCTATTCGATAATTTTTATTCGAATAGTTTTCGACGAATGTTTTCTTACTAGCTATCGACTTATTCGAATGAATTGCAACTATCGAATGTTTCGATAGTATTCATTCGATAGTTCCCACTACTATATATTAACATACCAAATCTCATTTTTTTAACTGAAAAAATAAAAAAGTTATAGGGGTGAGTCACTTTTGTGACGCACCCGGTATTGAACATTATCGAATATCTGAGTTGTTGACGATCATCAAAATTTCAAAGGATAATGTGTTATTTTATATCATAATAAATTACAAACTTTCTTAAATTGTCTAAATAAAAATGTTTAAAATTGTCTAATTTTATCTTGAGCTAGGTAATTGTTAAGAGGTTATTATTACTAATCACTGTGTGTGCGAACACAGTGCAAGCAGGTTTGCCGCTTACTGGTAGTCGGCGCCAATCTGGGTACCTATTCTTGACATCGTTCGCAACTTTGCGTATACGCATCACGTGTATTGTTATAAAAAGGGTATCCCAGAAATAAGTGCAAGTATTTTAAAGGGTGGTAGATCTCGATAAAAGAAACATATTTTCTCTTTATCGTTTTTCAAATAAGTCCAAAATAACGGAGTTATTTTACTTTGAAAATTTCCAAAAAAAATGATTTTTTGCTAAAATTTTGAAAACCTTCTTCTTGTGTGCCTTCTCCTCATCGGAGGTTGGCGACCATCAATTGGAATTCCTCCCTGTCTTGAGCCAAATGGATAATTGCACTGGCCTCTCCTATATTAAACCACTGGCGCAAATTCCGCAACCATGAAAACCGTTTACGCCCGATGCCTCGTCGTCCTTCAATCTTTCCCTCAACGATCAGCTGTAGGAAACTATATTTGTTATTTCGCAAAATATGACCAAATTTTCTGCTTTCCGTCGTTTTATTGTAGTCAATAGTTCTTTGTTCTTACACATTCTTTCCAATACGGAACTTATATTAAGAACTAAAAGTTGGCCAAAATTATGTTTTATGATTTTTTTGCTAGTAATATTAATTATTAGAGGAGAGGGTACTAACATGGAACCCCATTTTGTTTTTCCTATACAATATTTTTTCCTCTACTCTGAAACCCTTTCTACCGATCAAATAGGGCCATTCTGTGCAAAACCAAGCAATTGGATGAGGATGCTAGAACAAGAAAGTAATTTGTATATTATAGACGATATTTGAGCGACGATGGGTGTTATAGGGTAAAGACTATTTCCTTTAAGAATTTATTTAAATCAATGTCTTTTTTGGCAGTGGCAAATATTGGCAAGATTTTTGTACATATTCCAAAGCTGGAGACTTTAAGTATTGAACGGATACTAATTTCCATGCGGAATATTGCCGAATAGTCTTACACCTTATAAAAATGCCTCTGATTTTTTAAATATAAAACATTATAAAGAAATAGAATAGAAGGAAACGTTTCAAAATAAAAATATTGTATAAAACAGGACTTGCCAGCTGGCTCTGTATCCATCATGACAGTTATTACAAACAATTTGCAAAAAAAGCACTACAAACAATTACACTATTTTATAACTTTAGAAATATTCAGAATACACTCAAGATAATTCATACTTATAATTGAAATACACTATTTATTTGATAGTCAACTTACGACTTAAAAGAAGCTAATAAACGTGCTTACATTTAGTATTTATAGATTTGTATTCAGTTAAGATAAAAAATGAAAATAAAAAAATATCACTTTTGGCCAGGTTTATAGACCAAATACCCCTATGTGCGGCGTTTGAGTATGGTTAGGTTAGGTTAGGTTAGTTAATCAGGTAAATTTCCTCTTAATTAACTACTTCCGAACCCTGCTCGCATCTCCGAAAAAGCCATATAACAATACACGTGATGCATATACGCAAAGTTACGCATCACGTGTATTGTTATATGGCTTTTTCGGAGATGCGAGATGTGAGCGATATTTGAAGATGCGAGTGATCAAGAATAGGTACCCTGAGACGGCGCTGGTAAGCAGAAACCTGCCTCCACTATGTTCGTACCCTTGTTTATATATTCTTAAAGTTGATCAACCTCTCGACAAAATGTGCTGCCTCTGGTGAACAAATCGTGAAGCTTTAAAGGAATGAAGCATGTGATTAGGGGCGGAGTCAAAAATATCGATTATTTGCGGTATTTCCCTCAGAGTAATGTAATAATATAGCTCGGATTTTTGCGAACTATAAACTATAATAGGGCTCAACTGATTAAGAAATTTAAACAAAACTATTATTTCATTGTTGATTTTCGATTATTTTTGCTGTTATTTTAAGGATTCTAAACCGTATTAACAAAAATTATTATTTCAATATGTTGGTACATTAATGCTAATTACTGGTAATTATTAATATTTAAAAAAAGTTACATACACTTACTTTATTTCGATTTGACACAGGGCTATAAAATTTTATTTCATTCTTAGATCATTTTATTCTAAATTGAGGTTTTACGAATTTACGATAATTTTTTTTTATAAACAAAACTTTTATACATTTTTGATTAATTTTATTCTTAATTAAAAATAAAACTTGACACTTGCTTCAATAATATTATTTGACATTTAAATAAATATTATGTACTTAATACACCATTTAAATCTTTATTACACGAAATAAATATTTCTTAGCATAAAACATGATCAGAGTCAAATTTGTTTTAACTTTGTACCATATGAAAAAACAACGGCGTCCAGTTGGCTGGGAAATGACGATCGACGACATTTCCCATATAAATTTACATATAAAATGACAGCGATCTTCATTTCATAGCCATCACTGACGCCGTTTATTTTCGATCAAGAATTATAGAAACTGAAAATATCATTATGTTTTAACTCACAAAGCCCGTTAAACTATAAAACTTTCTAGTATATTGTTTTATTAGGAGTAAAAATGACACTTTTCGTGGCGAGACTGTACGTTTGACATACAGCCGAAGCACAAAAAGTCATTTTTACTCCGAATAGAGCATGCTATTTTTTTCAAACGCCACAAATAATTTTTTAAACAATTTCAAACGTTCCAAATAATATAAAAAGATTTAAAACTCATACCTTGTAAGTAATTATCATGATACAAAGAAAACAAGGTATGATATTGTGCAGGTTGGTCACCACGTCACAGGTGATAAACGGCACTATTGGTCGGCAAACTCCACGCGCCAATTTCAAATTTTCAAACAGATGATACATAATAAATGTGTATAATGTGTCATAACTTTTCAAATGTCAATCTCGATGATTTTACATAACTTTTGGGATTATGTCCGAATTCTTCCCTATTTTAAGTCTTTTTTTATTAGTGGCAATTGAACAATAAGGATATTTTTTGTATAACATATGACGTCACAGGCGATATGCGCAAACTGAACGAAATTGGAGTCACTATCGATCATACCTTGTTTTCAAGTTTTCTTTGTACCACGAGTATATATCGAGAAACTATGCTTACGGCTTGTTGAATTTGAGACATATGTCATTTTAATAATATCAATAATATATTCTCATACTTTTATGCTTCGGCGTAAAAGTGCTTTACTTTTATGCGTAGGCGTTAAAATGACTTTTATATTGTCAATCACGTCGCAAAAATTAATACTTTTGTGACATTTGAAAAGAAATAATATTTTGAAAGTAACTGGTATATTTTCTGCCACAACAAAGTTATTATACAGTGATAAATGATAAGATCATATTGAAATACGGCTACTGGGTAAAAAAAATTGGCTAAATTTTATCAATAATACTCCAGTTCAAAAGTTATTTTCCAAAATAATTAATATTTTTTAATAATTGATTGCAATTAATATTATTTGACTAGTTTAATTTGATTAATAAGACTAGATTAATTTAATTTAAAATAAATTTGATCAGATTTTTTTTCGTATATTCAACTACCAGAAAACCAAAATTATATGATAACGCACTTTTAAACGAAGTTGAAGGAAGATTATAATGTATCTATCACACTATTTAAAAGCACTACTACAATTATTAGAAGAAAAACAAAAAGAAAAAAATACCCAAATACCTTCACCTTCTACTCAACTACAAAATAAATGAATATAATCTCTTACAAGAACACTACACAAACTACTTCTTGTATTCTACACTAAACAAATTATCAAACTTATTAATTAATCAAACATAAAGAAAAATTAAGCAAATTACCCCTTCACCTACTACTTAACTTCAAAATAAAATATAAAAACACTACTAAATTACTTCTGGTAGTCTACACTAAACATTATAATCAAACTTAATAAATTAATCTAATTTTACATTACAACTACAAAGAAACAAGAAAATGTTTTAAAACTACAAGAAACAAAACTTCCACACGTGCAACCAGTGTAATACCTAGATCAAACGGACAAAGAATATAAAATACTTTAAAATGTGCATTCAGAAAGAAAGAATATCTCGAAAATTATCCAAACAAACATTTTTTTTTCTTATCAGTGAAAAACATCGACCTCGTCGGCCTTGCGGAATTTGTCGGGTATTTACAATGGTCGAATTGTATAATTACCAGCTTTTATAGCATATCTAATAGACAAAAAATATCTGGTCGATTAGTAACCAATTGGCACAGTCCGAAAATTATCGATTTTTGTTTTCCCTGTTTTTATTGGCCGCTTCTAAATTCAGAGTAACAAAGAATATTTTTCTGTAGTAAAAGACTGTGAAATACGCCCCGCCATCTGGTGCTTTACATCCATAAACGTCTTAGGTTGAGCTACTTTAAAAATGCATATACAAGGTTCGTACCCTAACACAGGATTGCAATTGACGGACATAATAATCGACTTAAAACAATTATCGTATATTTAAAAAAAATATTAATTTGAAAAACAAGACACCTTGAACTCTTAGAATTACGTTTTTAAATAGTAACAATGCCAGTCTACAACTAAATAATCGGCAGACTAAAAAGTTGCCTGTCAGTACATATCCTATGGCTATACGCAATCAAATTGGGTGAAAATGGTTTTTTACATAAGAAATTTGATTTTGATGTCAATAGGACTTCTATTTGCAGAGGGCGCCACCTACATGTGTTTTGACGGTTTTGAGTAATAACTTTTCGTACAAACCTGTATAAAACTACTGAGTGAAAAAATTTCCGTAACTTTTTGTGTAAAAAAAGTCTCTTGGTAAAAATCGCCACTAGCAATCGTTCTCAAGATATTTAGAATGGAAATAGTCACTACATATCATTATTGGTAAAAAATAAACACTACGTCATGAATAGATAGTTATTTGACTAAAATTATAAATTCGGTAAATTTTTATTTTTTTAAATTAATCATAAATTTTTCTGCAAAAAAAATGATGATAAAACAGTTTCTGTGGAACTTTTGGCACAAAAACATTTCAAATTTATTATTTCAGTTTAATAACTATTTAGACAACATGCGTTTAATTTATGTCAATGATGACAGGTATTGATAATTTCGATTCCAAATATCTCGAGAACCATTACTCGTAGCGATTTTTACCGAGAGATCTTTTTTACGTAGAAAACGTCGTAAATAAATATTTTTTTTATTCAGTAGTTTTATACAGGTACGGATAAAAAGTTATTACTCTTCACACCAGTTAAAACTGTGTAGGTGGCGCCCTATTCAAGTAGGAGTCATATTGACATCAAAATCAAATTTCCCCTGTCAAAAAACTACCAGACACCAATTTTCATGCAAATATTGGCGCTACTTCATAAAATATTTGGAAAAAATCGAAATAAAAATGAAACTTCTACACCCTGCATCTCGGAAACTAAGCATTTTAGGACATACATTTATGCGAACTTTTTAACTTATTTTCATCTGCAGAATATGCTGCCGAAGTTTCAGGAATACAGTTCGGACCACTCTGTATATATTCTTCTACTATTTCCAGTGTTGTGCTATTTACTAGAATGTCTTTGCTGTCTACCAGTTGGTTGTACAGCTGGTTCCAAAAAAAATGAATACGACTCTTTACACATTTTTTTCGAATATTTGAGCAGTGTATATTTGCGTGTCAAGTATTTTGACATGTTAAGGTTATTATGGCATTGAATAAAACAACTTTGCTTTTGACAAAGTGGCAAATAAACTTTTCAGAATATCAGCATGACATGAGTAGAGAAATGGAGGACTGGTATCATAGAATATACTGCCCGAAATAATAAAAATATGTTTTAAATCGTATTCAATTTTATTGGAACCAGCTGTACATTACTTTAGTTTTTGCTAAACACGTTTTGAGATCTACTTCATTGCTGGCAGTATTTAGTTCGTTAATTTGTTAATTAGTAATTCTTCAGGACTATTGGCAATTAGGTCAATGTCATCAGCGAATTTTAGATGGCTAAGAATAATTTCTAATAAGATTTTTTTTTTCAAGTATGCGATAATTATTGTGAGCAGTGTATTTTGTATATTAATAATTTTAAAAATCTGTTACTGTACATATATCTGAACATGTGAAGACAGATGACAGGAAAATTTAACTATATTTTATGCAGGGTTGGCATGATTTAAATCGTGATTTAAATCAAGTGATTTTTTAAATTTTAATCATGTGATTTAAATAAAAAAAATTTATTGAAACTTAATAAATCAAAAAATAACTGTAAAAGTTATAAAAATGTGTCCTAGAAAACTAGAAAAAATATTTCTATAACAGATATAACAGATAATAAATCGAAAAATAATTGTAAATGTTATAAAACTATATAAAAATATCTATACTACAACAATTTAAATGTTGGACCGATTTTTGAAGTAATTTCGTATGGATCCATTAGACCGCTAAACGCAGGGATTTATTTTAAAACTTATGTATAAGTGACAAAAATTCGCTGTTCGAATACATATCATTCGCAAAGTCTAGTGCAGAACTAGGTTCTTCTGATGTAGAGACTATATCTTCATTCCCTATAATCTAATCGTTTTGTCAGAAAATGTGTTGTTTTATATTTTTTTTGGAACGGTTGTATGTTTCCAAATTCCTACCGACATGACCATTTTGTTCTGTAGTAAGTTCTTTACACTTTTTTTATTATTAGATAATAAACACTAATTTCATTCTCGTCTTAAGACTATTTCCGAACAATAATAGTGTATTGTTTTATTAGGAGTAAAAATTATACTTTTTTTGACGATGCTCTTTGAAGGACCATCGTAAAGCTATTCCAACGTTACAGGGAGGCATAAAAAGTACATTTTTACTCCGAATAGAACATACTATTTCTTTTAAAATATTACAAATTATTTTTTAATCAATTTCAAACATTGCAAATAATATGAACAGTAATCGAGCAACAATTTGTACACTCGTTGAATTTGACACTTAATATCAGTTTAATAATATATTTTTGTACTTTTGTGTTTAGGCGTAACAGTGCTTTACTTTTATGCCTAGATGTTAAAATGAAAAAAGTTAATATTTTTGAGATGTTGAAATTAATATTTTTGAGATGATGAAGAAAAAAATCCTTTTGATCTGAAGCTACCGACTTTTTTTGCGGAATATATTGGTGACCGATATGGAAAAATGACAACACGCCCGCGCCGTAGATGTTATTGGTATCGGGCAGAATTATAAAGATTTAGCCATTTAGGATAGGACTTTAACTGGAAATAAGTCCTAGTGGTTTGGAAATCCGATTTAAATATTGTTTTGAATTAAAATCAAAAAAATCTGATTTAAATAAAAAAAATCTGATTTAAATAAAAAATCTGATTTTTTTGATTTTTAAAAAAAATTCATGATTTTTTCCAATCCTGATTTTATGTAATCGTGTATACCTTTGTGGTGGGTTTTAAATTTTGCAATACATTGATCCTTTTTATTATATTGATCGATGTTTGGACATTCAAGTCGTAAATTGTAATTTTTGTTGCTTACTCTTTAAGATAGAATACTGAAAAATATTTAATTTAGACATTTGGTTACCCAAATTTTATGCTAGTAAATATTTAGTTAATATAGTATTTGGTGAGTTGAGAAAATAAAGGGGAAACAGAAAAATGTTTCAGTAGGTTTATTATGAAATTAAAATTTGAAATTGAGCATCTTCTATTTTAAATTGAAACAAAAGAAATAGAGTCCTTGAAATTCACTATAGCGACTGTTTACTCCACTATAACATAAAAATATTTTCAATATTTCAACTTATAAGACGAAAACATTTTGCCCAAAACAACTTCGACGCCTTCATAAATCTATATTTTTGATATACGGCTTACAGATATTTTCCATGTAATGTGCAGTAAATAAAGTTAAGTGTGTGTAATCTTTAGATATTGAGCATGCATAAGATTTCAAACAGTTGTTTATTTCAAACAATGTTTATGAGTTACGAGTATATTTTATTTTTTTTTATTTATTTTTATTAAAAAACGATAATTCCATCACCCGGTCGGATAGCCCTGGTAAGCATTGTTATCTCTCTAACCGTAATAGATACGAATAAATTGGGACAAAGTTGCGCCTTTGGATGGTCACCAAAATGCCATCAAGTTTTAAAAATTTCAAGGATTACTGAGTTTTTTGGAAAA
The DNA here is from genome assembly GCF_002938485.1 of Sitophilus oryzae. Classification (NCBI taxonomy): domain Eukaryota; kingdom Metazoa; phylum Arthropoda; class Insecta; order Coleoptera; family Curculionidae; genus Sitophilus; species Sitophilus oryzae. The sequence continues at coordinate 226,007 of NW_022147142.1, forward strand.
AACGGATTTTTTTGAAAATTAATTTTATTTTTTCCTGTCGTTACTTTTAAGAAAATCAAAAAAACTAATTGCACATTCTTATGGCCACTTTAAATGATGCAGGGCTATCTGATAGTATTTTTAGATTTTCAAATTAGCTGATAATTTGTGAGATACAGAGGCTAACTTAATTTTTTTAAATACGGACCTGCATTTTTTATCTCAGATTTTGAAAGAACTGGGGCTCCTGAGTACAATGATATGCCACACTTAATATTTTTTTTAATATTTAATCTATTCATCGTTACAATATTGATAAGCTTTCAAACTTAACAATGACGTGGGGTAAAACATTGAATATTGAAAATCAAATGCAATAAAATAATAAAAAATAATATGCAAATAAATACATTACTTCACGTCATTTGTAGAAGTGAAATCAATACATCTCAACATTTACAATAAAGCGTACAAAATGTTTTCGAAAGTATAAGAATAAAGTTCAAAGAGCTATAGATAAAATTGAGCGAAAAACTATTTTGTGCAATAGGGAGGGTGGTAACCCTTTCGTAGAGCATTAGAAACTAGTTTGTAGAAGTTTATTTATTTATAATAACTACGATGAATATTACGCATATTATTAGATCGCACACAGATTTTAAATTCACAATAAAAAAAATAATATCTTTAAATTGCTGACCTGGATATAATTTATTTGAATCTTTAAATTGGCTCGATTTTCCTTATTCAGTGTTAATTAGCGCTGATCAATAATATTGCGATGAATATAATCAGATTAAATAATTAAAAAAAAACAGTGTCGGACTTGAAATTATTTTAAATAATAATTAAATAGTTTTTTTGTTGTTAAGGTACCCAAAAGAAAAAAAAAGTATCAAGTGTGGCACATCATTGTACTCAGGAGGCAGAGTCCTTTCAAAATTGCAAATAAAAAATGCAGGTCCGTATTCAAAAAAATTAAGTTGGCCTCTGTATCTCACAAACGATCAGCTAATTTGAAAATCTAAAAATACTATCAGATAGCCCTAATAAAGTGGCTATGAGAATGTGGAATTAGTTTTTTGATTTTCTTAAAAGTAACGACAGGAAAAAATAAAATTGATTTTCAAAAGAATCCGTTTTTTTCCAAAAAACTCAGCAGTCCTTGAAATTTTTAAAACTTTTTTGATGGCATCTTGTTGAACAGCCCAAAGCGCAACTTTGCCCCAATTTAACCATGCTCGTATCTATTACGGTTAATGCTCGTACCTCGAATTACTAGCACCCTGTATATTTGACTACTACTAACTGCTACCCTTGTTTATATATTCTCTGCTACTTACCAACAATTTGTTTTGTGTGGTCTGTGGTCTGTTTTTGTTTAAATGTTTTGTTCATTATTCATGTTGGGAATATATTTTTAAATTAATGTTAATCGTTAGGCAACCAATAAACTCATAGAGTATGTATTTCTTTTGCCTAATCAAAATTGTCACTCTAAATTTTACATAACCAAATCGTCACCCTAAATCGCTGTGTTTTTTAGACAGATGTCACTTGTCTTGTCATTACAACCTAACCTAACCTAACCTAACCAATTCATTATTTAAATTCTCAGAAGGTTTTAACAAAAGTATCATCTTAAAATCAAATTTTAATCAATCACAATTGTTTATCTCCATCATTTACCGGATAAATAATACAGAAATCACAGTTCAATTACAAACAATTCATTATTTATAGTGATTTACAGCAATTTTATTAAACTATACGAATATTCTCGTTGATTATTGGTTTGAAATAAATATGACAATGTCGTCCAATGAAAATGCGAGTTACTAAGTCTAAATTCTAATTCTAAGCTGGCAAATGAACTAGATGCTTTACCTAGACAGATATTCAGAAGCTACAAATCAATCGATGAAAATATGCATGACAATTAACTTCCTATTACACAACCAGACCATTGGTACAGTATCAAGTTTATTATAGTGATTTTCTTAGCTGCGTATGGCACATATCGTTACCCAGTGTTGCCACAAGCTTATTTTTCATCGGGATAGATTATCACGAGATAACGGGATTAAATTGTTTTACAAAGGGGTAGAGACCCCGAAAACAGTGTTCCTGTGGCAACACTGCCACTTTCACTTTTCCTCTCGCTAGATCGCGTGTCGCGGCTGTCATTCAAGGCCATGTATCACGCCCAACGCGCGTAAAGAATAATAAATTATCTCAGTACTAACTTGCTTAGTGCTAACTGTTGCAACACCAAAGGTTCAACCGCCAACTGTAATCTTCAGTGTCTAATATTTGCCAGAATCTCAGTCTGGAAGGAACACCTGATATATTATTACATTTCTCGAAACTACTTTCATATTTCATAATACTTCTCCCTACCAATACTCAAAAGAATCTACATTGACAGTAAAATAATTTGTAATGATATGTTAGTGTTTATTATAATGTATTTCGATAATTTTCATATGCTTTAAATAGTCTATGACTAGATGCTTTTCAAAAAGGGAGTTGTTTTTATTTATGCTGTCTTCTACAATATGTCTTCAATCTGTCTAATAAATTTTTTTGCTTGCTGTAAAATGGTTAATCCGGGTTATACTTGTCCAAATTGCCATACCATTTTAGAGAAAATTAGAAAAAAAATTAAAATATCATTGATTTTTTTTAAATCCTAAAAATCAAAACGCGTTTCTATGGTAATACAATTTCGTTTTCATTCTTAGATAGATTCTTGTTAATAGAATTTGAATTAACGTCATATTGTCAAGATTTAAATAAATGTCAACTTGGGTTTAGATCAAATTGGGGAAAAAGCACTAATATAATTCTAGTAAATATAATATAATTATAGTAAACCAATTTGATTTAGGCCCAAGATATCGGTTACCTGCATGACATCGACCCAGATGATTTTAAATAACATTAAAAATTAAACAATTAATTTACAAACGCAGGTTACCAAAGTTCAATGTCCTCATGGTCATAGCCGGGTGAATTTAATTAGATGAAAACATATTGAACGACGTAACCGGCGATGACCACGAGGGATAGAAAATACAGGGTGAGTTTCCTACGATGTTCTCTATGGGTATCTCGGAAACTACTGAAGATAGAGAGTCGGTTAAATGGGGAAAGAATTGCAGTTTTGTGGGTCATAAATATGCCCCTTTCAAATTTTTGAAAAAATTCATGGTTTACTAGATATTTGGAAAAAAAACAAATTTCGGCTATTTTAAAAATTATCCATAATTCCATTATAATCTATTTTAGAAAAAACGTTTTCAGATAAAAGTTGTAGATAACCACATCCTTAATCTGATCGTGTTCTCCGTTTCTTTCCAAAGCCTGTCATTTTTATGACATATGACACAAACTTGTTTGAAAACAAAATGTTTTTTTAAATGGAAACCATAGTTGGCCCCGACTTCATAAAAAGCGCCATTTTTTAAGCTTTTTAGCGATATAAGCTATAATATGTTTTCTTCGAGCCAATTCTTAACTTATATTATAACTTCTTATAGCCAATTCTTAACAATTTTAAACAATTTCACGTAGTTAGCCATGGAAACAAGTTCAATCGTCGTTGCTCTCAGAAATGTGAAACTGTCACATCCAAACTTTGTAAATTATAATAAATAAAAATTGTAAATATGAATTTTTCAAATGAAGAAAAGCGTGTAGATACTCGCGCATCAATAGAGTCGTTCCAACATGACTTTTATTTTGACCCCCCCATGATGAAAGAAATGTTAAAAATTATTTATATCATAATTATGCAAACAGAAGGAAAGGAAGAGGTGGACCAATTGCATGGGCCTTCTCCAATCACCTGACCTATCCATTTTAGATTTTTTTATGCGGTATGGTTAACAATAAGGTTTACAAAAAAAACTTATGAATTAAGAGAGGCACTCGAAGTGGCGGTACGAGCGAAGTTTAATTAAGTGGACCGGTCGTTTTGTGAGAATAGATAGTAATTCAGTTTTAAAAAGATGTAACTCAAAACAATGGCGGATTTTATGAATATATTTTCTAAAATAACTTAAAGTGTATGTAGTGATATTATTTTTTTTTGAGTTTTAGTTTGTGTAATGTTAAAGAACCGTTTAATAATATATTCTGACTTTTTATAAGTTATAAATCATAACAGAATAAGAATGCCATGCAATCTAAGTGAAATTAGTCAAGAAAGATAAGAATTGGCTATAACTAAATTTAACTTTTCTAACATGTCTTGAAAACCGTTCTCTAAAAAACGTAAGTAACGTTCACCGGTCAACGTATCCTCGAAAATGTATGGTCAAGAAAAGTTGAACTAATAATCCTACACGCTTTTCTTTATTTGAAAAATTCATATTTACAATTTCTGTTTATTTTAATTTACAAAGTTTGGATGTGACAGCTTCACATTTCTGAGAGCAAAGACGATTAAACTTGTTTCCATGGCTAACTAAGTGAAATTGTTTAAAAATTATAAGAATTGGCTATAACTCAGTAATTTTTCAAAGAAAAGATATTGTAGCTTATATCGCTGAAAAGGTTAAAAAATTGCCCTTTTTATGAAGTCATGGCCAACTATGGTTTCCATTTAAAAAAACATATGTTTGTGTCATATGTCAAAAATGACAAGCTTTACTAAAAAATGGAGGACACAGTCTCATTAAGCATGTGATTATCTACAACTTTTATCTGAAAACTTTTTGTCTAAAGGTTATATTGGAATTAGGGACAATTTTTAAAATAGCCGAAATTTGTTTTTTTCGAAATATCTACTAAACCATGAGCTTTTTCAAAAATCTGAAATGCGCATATTTATGACCCCACAAAACTGCAATTCTTTCCTCATTTAACCGACTCTCTATCACCAGTAGTTTCCGAGATACCCATAGAGAACATCGTAGGAAACTCACCCTGTATAAAAGAGTATGCTGAAGAGAGTTCAGGGTTAGTTGGTTAGTCGAGGTTAGTCACACGGTTGGTTGCGAGTAAATCAGCAGAAGACAGCGAAGACGTTGAAGATGTTCCTGTAAGTACTTCTTTAAGTATACCCTTAAGTCTTGGCATTTCCTGAAATCATCCTAATAATTTTATCCACACTGTAAACCTTTGTTTAATAATTGTCTAATGGTTGTTTTGATTGAAAGAGAGAACCTGGTATAGCGATCCTAGCAAACAACCCCCAGCTAGGTCTCGACAATATTTTTGGTTGTTTCAAAATGTTAAAGAACCACAAAATTTATTTAGTTCAATGTTACGGAAAGGGTGATAGTAGTTATCGGAAAATGTACTAATGCTTTAACAACAGCAAAAATATGCTGTTTGGTTTGGTTTGTTTAATCAAGGTTGGTATTAATAATTAAATAATTGGTATAATCAAGGTTAATTAAAGGTTACCATCTATCAAAGAATGAAATCGAAATTATTATTATTCTATTACAATAGAAACGCCTTTTTGTTTTTAGACCTTTGAATAAGAAGACTAAGGAAGGAGCATAATGCTATCCATGTATTCATGCATGGTGGGCGGAAAAAGGACTCTAGGGTAGGGATCCTTGACGATTCATTTGACACATTTGAATTTGATTTGAAATTTTGTGGATTTGTCAGTCTTTACGGAGCTTCTTTTATGTTATTTATTATTTATTCTACTACTGATAGTTGCATAAAGGTAGTAAATCTAGATGGAAATTGTGGCAGAACTTAAATTAACAGTGACACTATCGCGATTTATCGAAAAAGACTCTAAAATTGTTGGTTGTGTAGCGTGCGGTAAATCTCGGCAAAAATCGAGTGAAATAATGGAACAACTTTTCGCTAGTAAGTGACTATATAATATACATACGTGTAGTTAACCGATCATTTCTGAAATTCACTTAAATTAACTAATTATATATTTTTTCTTGCATTTTTGCTTTTATTTACTACTTGTCAAAGATTAGATGTCAAAGAATTTAGATACGTCAATTTGACTTACCTGCTTCAGTAGCGTATCGGATGTTTGTGCTAATAAATAATTATTAAAACTTCTCTATTTTAATTATAATAATATGTTTTTATAACAATTTTAATAACTACCAACATTTATTCACAACGTAAAATAAAAAAAAAATATTTAGTCTACCCCACGTCTACCCTACATCATAGTTTTACATTTTTTAAATAAAATTAGAACGGCACTGATAAACCGGAATTTAAGTCGGCCATACTTGAGTCCCATCGCGGTGGGCCTAAGATTTTTGATATGCTCCTTCCTTAGTCTTCTTATTCAAAGTTTTAGACTTTTTAAAAATTTAAACATATTTTCATGTTTTTTTTCTAATTTTCTTTAAAACGGTATGGAAATTTGCAAAAGTATAAACAGGGTAAACCATTTTAGAACAAGCAAAATTTTTTAAGAAGAATGTATTTTTCTCAAAATGTCGATAATAAAAAAGTTTTTCCTCTTGTAAAGACAATCTGGGGACATACTGTATATAAAAAATAGCGTATGCCAGACAGCACGTTAGCGGTAAAAGGTTAATGATGAAAACTGTGCTCTAAACTTCTGAGCATGAAACAAGTTCATAGATTTTCACTCTATTCGCCTAATTAATTACTCCTCGAAGTTGAAAGAACATGCTCCCCAAAACGGGCATCTCGTCTACTTCATTAACTCCTCAGACTAAAGGTTCCTAGTACTTAACCCTAATGACAAGCACATCTATGCTTGAAAACGTTATTATCCCAAAGCATTTATGGATGAAGGGAAACTGCGCTTTCATTGCGTAACAATATCGACGCTGTTAATAGCGAATTTGGTTTTGGTCAGATAATGGGCCGATAATGCCAAACATTTAATCATTAGTCAGTCCATTTTCGGTTGTGAATAGTGCTTCATCAGGAGGGATAAAGCGTTAAGTTCATGTTACATGCTAATAAGACCGTAAAAATTAACGGATGCAGTGGCTGCTTCTGGTAAAAGATCTAACTCTACCAGGTGCGTCTCAAAAGTGGCTCACCTCTATAACCTGTTTATTTTTTCAGTTAAAGAAAACGAGATTTGGTATGTTAGTATATGACTTAAATTAGGATTGATTGACGTATTCAATTGTTTTCGGTCACTTCCTGTTTCACCGGAAATGGTTACAACTTTGGATTTTTAAACGGCACCCTCGGTATTTTTTTACTTTATTCGATAGAAAATGACATTCTGCATGGAGTGACATATCATATGTCTACTTTTGACATTTTCGCATATAGTTTATTTGAAATTATAACATGTGGTTCATAACGAAAATTTGACTCGAAATACCAAGTGTGTGGTATCAACTGATTTGTAAAAAAATGCCTTTTCCAAATATGCTAATGAGCCACCCTCGCTCTATTTGAAAAAATTGTGATATGATTAAAAATACGATTTGGGCATCTTTTAACCGGCCAGGGGCGCTATTCTGTACAATCGTCGGTATCGGTAAGTTACGACAGCCCTCGATACGTATTTGTATATAGTAAAAATGTGTTAATTGTTGTTGTCATAGTTACCGATTGGTCCTTTGGCAGATATCGCAAATTTGTACCGACGAAAATCGGTATCTCTACCGTGAGGTTAACAAGGGCACGGTCAAGGGATAGTCGTCGGTACAAATTTGCGATATATGCCATAGGGCCGATTGGTAACTATGACAACAACAATCAACACGACGCTCATTGGCCGTACGTACCGATAGCTGTCGGTAACTTACCGATACCGACGATTGTCAAGAATAGCGCCCCAGGAGACACCAAAAACATTAGACGATTATAATTTTACGAAATATATTTTTCCAAGGCTCTTTGATAAAAAATTAGTGTTTTTAACATAGCCATGGCACTCTAGATTGAAATTTAAAAAACGTTTTTTTTATTAAGCGAAAATGTCAAAAGTTGACATTTGATATGTCATTCAGAATGTTATTTTCTATCATATAGAGTAAAAAAATACCGAGGGTGCCATTTAAAAATCAAAAGTTGCAGACATTTCCGGTGAAACAGGAAGCGACCAAAGACAATTAAATACGTCAATCAATCGTTAATTTATGTCATATACTAACATACCAAATCTGTTTTTTTTATCTGAAAAAATAAAAAAGTTATAGGGGAGAACCACTCTTGTGACGCACCCGGTATAATCATTTTTATCTAATACAATTTACCTATTGAGATGGACCCGCCTATTTAAAAATAAATATATTTCTTTAAATCTAATATATTCAGTTTTAAGACACTCTGTATACAAAAATAATTATTGGTTTTTAAAATATTATTCGCAAACTAGGGAGAGGGAAATCAGAGAATGTACAGAGATGATAGCTATTAGGTACTGGGCACAGAATAAATTTTCATAACGCCAAAATTATAATGAAACAAGCGATAGCCTCTAAAAGAAAAATAAAAGAGGCTTTTTTAATTCAATCTCATAAAAATAAATGTAGTTGTATGTCTCATGCATCTGTAGATGTTAGTAATGTATGGCAATCGCTTCTTTGATTTTAAAGAACATAACATAAATAAACATACCATGCGTAACATTTAAAAATAATCATACAGAAAGTTTGGGGCTTTTTGGTTTTACCTTATTAAGTAATTGTTATCAGGTAGTAATTGTTAATTTTGAAGTTTAACTTGATATAATGTCATTTTAACAGAACGTCATCGGTTTCTTGTAGACGTATCTGTTTTAAAAAAAAGTAAAGTGTTCTCGAATAGTTGAATTTAAATATTTTAAATAGTTTTTTTATTCTTTGTATTTTTTTGCTTCCGACGACGGAAAGGGATAACTTTCCGAAACGTTAAGCATTTTTTCTGACAAGCCACAACTTCTGACAAGCAGCGTCCGTTTAGGTTTAACGCAGAAGTGTTTACAAAAAATAACTATTTTATTTTGTAGATTTTCTTGCAGTGCAGTGGCGAAATACCCATAAAAGATTTTTTTGGAGAGATGAATCCGTCACATAGGTATAGACATTTTTTATAACTTAGATGCTGTCACGGTACGTCTCGGTTTTCTATATACAGAATTGCCAATAGATCCCTTATTTCAATTAAAAAGAACATCCGGAAACGACAGAGAGACTTTCTTATTTCTCAGTGGTAAATTTGATGGAATCATTTTGTGAATTGAGATGATTGAGAAATAAACTCAACTTCCTATCTGTTCCATTCCAGGTTATGAAAGTATCATCAACATATCGAAGCTTTTATATTTTTCAAATTGGGATAAACTTGGAATAAAATAAAAAATTGGTCAAATGCGAGTCGGACTCGCGCACGAAGGGTTCCGCACCATTCATTATCTATACAACATTAGACACTATATTATTATAAACTTTGTTCCGATTTAGCTGAAAATTTGAATGCGAGTATAAGTAATTAAAAAAAAAATGAAGAAACACATTACAAAAAATTGTATTAATCAATAATAAATATGTAAAAAGTAAAAATAAATATGTAAAAATTAAAAAAAAACGATTAAAAAAGCCGCCTTGACTAGGATTCGAACCTGCTTTACTACGGCTCCAACATCATAGCAGCGTAAAGTCTTAACGCCTTAAACCACGCGGCCACCGAGGACTTGAGAGATTCTATGTAAAATTCTTACTTAAAAGATAATGTTTAGTGAAAGTACTTTTTTATTTATAAACATTTATTTAATTCTGTTTTTAGTATTTGTTCTTAAAGCGGCAACATAGATACATTATCTGTAAAAATGTCAACTATCTAGCTATAACGGTTCATAAGATAGACCTTTGTGACAGACGGACGGACGGACCGACGACGGAGAGCGAAGGCTTAGTAATAGGGTTCCCGTTTTTACCCTTTGGGTACGGAATCCTAAAAATATCGGTGTTGTAATTGTAAAATTGTATAAACAATGAATACACATAATAATAAAAATATGCTAAAATACCGGATTGTCGGCAGAAGAAGAGTAACTTAGAAGATTAACAGTCGGGTGACTTAAGAAGAACTAAAATATGTCATACAATTTAAAAAATGTCTTAATTTGTACATAAATCAATAGTGGTGTGAAAAAGTGTTAAATTCTTTTGTAATTTGCTTATTATTTTTTATCACAATAAAAACGCCTTTGTATTAGAGCAGAAAAAAGCTTCCATTTCTTTTATGAAAAACAACTGCTGCAAACTCTCCAAGTTTCCACGACTTTTATACAAGATCAAAGCGCTCCTAAACTTTCAGCTTGTTAAGCCGCAATTAAACTAATTGAAGCCATTGTTAAGAAAAATTACGTTCAAAACAGGAAGAAAGACATGATTAAAAAAGTCTGATTGCCTCAAAGGTTTGCTCCCTTTTCTTTTAGAAACTTATAAAAAAATTTCCAGAATTTTTTTGTTATATTCATGGTTAAACCGAGTTAAACGTGCCCACTATTATGTGTAGATTTCACTACGAATTTCATTGCACTAACAAAAATTCTTTCTCCAATTTTTAGTCATTGTTATTGTCTTTAAATTCACATGGAAGTAAATTGTAGAAAAGGTGAACCAGATTATAACAAGTTACAATATTGCACACACATAAAATCTTGATGTATTAAACAATAATAAGCTAAGCAATCGCCGCGCCCGCGCTGTAGGCTAAAGTGGGGAAGTAGCTGGTAATAAGTATATTACTGGTTATTAAGAATTTTCTGGCCTCCAATTTTAAAAAATATGATTATTTTTTATTAATTCTTATTAAAGGAAGCAAGAATAGAAAGTTATACTGAATTCTCATACCTAGGTACGAACACACATAATATGAAAAAGCGACAATACTATCAGCAGAATCGACAAAGCCAGAATAGAAGCATTACAAGGGCACTAAATTCTGTTCTTTGGCAAAAAATATAAACATTGCAACAAAAACTCGCATGTATGACACGATAGTAAAGAACACCCTTACATACGGCGCTGAAGTGTGGCAGATAAGCAAGTCCATGGAGGGAAAGCTTTTAGCAACTGAAATGGACTTCTTCAGAAGATCGGCAAGAAAATCAAAATTGGAAAAACTGCGAAATGAAGAAATAAGAGGAATAACAAAGAAAGAGATAACTATCGTAGGAGAAATCTAAAAAAACAATTAATTAGGTCTGGGATTGTGAACAGAATGGGAGAAGAAAGGTTACCAAAGAATATCATGAAATAGACCCCAACTGGAAAACGATAACGAGGAAGACCTCGAGAAACATGGTTAAAAGGGGTAGCAAGGGCAATGTCATTAAGCCGATGACTGGATGGACAGAAGGCAATGGCGGCAAGGAACCGGAAGGCGGATCACGCTGTAGAACCGGACTTATCTATACTAATATATAAAATCCTTAAGTGACTGACATACTGATTAATCACGATCCTGCTCAAACCACTCAATGTAAGAAGCTCAATTTTGGCATACAGGTTGATTCTAGGGTGTAGAGGTTCGATAAGAAGGGATTTTTCGAAATTCCAGTTTCAAGAGGGTGAAACCACCCCTGAAATATTACAATATTTTTTATTGAAAAAACGGTCAAGTTACCGAAAAAAACGTTTAAACATGTATATTTTATTTTGTTTTTTTACATATTTTAAGATTTTTTAAAAATGTATACAGGGTGTTTCCAAAAATCTGGTCATTGATTAATCACGATCCTGCTTAAAGCGCTTGACGTAAAAAGCTGATTTTTGGAAAACGGATTGACTTTAGGGTGTAGAGGTTCGATAAGAATGGATTTTTCGAAACTCGAATTCTAAGGGGGCGAAACTATCCCTCAAATATTAAAATATTTTTTATTTAAAAACCGGTGAGTTTTTCGGAAAAACTCTTAAACACGTATATTTTATTTTGTTGTTTTACATATTTTAAGATTTTTTATAAATTTATACAGGGTGTTTCATAAAATATGACCATTGAGTAATCACGATTCTGCTTAAACTGCTTGACGTTTAAAGCTGTTTTTTGGCAAACGGATTGACTGTGGGGTGTAGAGGTTCGATAAGGAGGGGGTTTATCGAATCTCATATTCCAAGAGGGTGAAAACTACCCTCAAATATTACAATATTTGTTATTAAAAAAAACGCTTAGTCTTTTTTTAATAATTATTAATTATTTGTTTTTTTTTACATATTTTGAAATTTAAAAAAAAAATGATACAGGGTGTTCCAAAAAGTTGGGTAATTGATTAACCACGATTCTGCATAAACTGCTTGACGTAAAAAGATTATTTTTGGCAAACGGATTTTTCGAAAGTCAAATTCCAACGAGATGAAACTACCCCTCAAATATTACCAAGTCATATAATAATATCGCCATATTGTTTTTTCTCATGCTGACATAAATGTGAGAAAATTTTATCCAGTTTGTATGTTAATGGAAATTCTTGCTTTGCTTTATTATCACCATTACAAATGATTAATTCGACGCGAACGAAGTCGCTGGTACACGCTAGTATATATATATAAGAATAGTTCCTAATAAATCTTTTTAGTACATTGATGGGACATCGGGTGTTTTTCGAAAGTAGATTTCAACCTGTCAAGCAAAATGGAAACTTAAATGGCCAGCCCTATCTTGCATCTATCATGTCAAAAATGTTTATTTGTATATGCAAAAAATTAGCTTTATTTTGAAAACAGTACCTAATAACGGAACTTTGGAAAAACAATAACACTTTAGTTTTGCACTGGACGCGCGTTTAGTTAACCATGTTAGCTTCATCAGGAGATAATTAAAACTAAACTAATATCTATAAATTCGGACGATCACATACGATACGGAATATTGTAGCTAAACGATTAGATTTTTGCAAACTGAAAGTTTTGGGTTCGTTGGACGACTATTAGAGCTATAATTTAAAAATATTTTTACAAGATACAGAGTGTCCCAAATAAATAAAAAATATCAAAATTGTATTTTTTTAAATGGAACACCATGTATATTATCACATATTTAGTTTCTACGATTAAAATAAAGGTAAATTCGATTAAGGTTTACCGCATTTCAATCTTACCGTTTTTGAAATATTTAGGTTTTTGTCCAAATAAAGTAATAATTTTAATGCTTCATTTCTCTAGCCGTAATTAATTTTTTAAAACCAAATATTGTACTGAAGTATTTCTATTTACTGCATTTTGTGTTGCTATAATAAAAATTATACTACTTTATACAGAGTGTTTTAAATAATTACTAGCTTTAAACGGCAATAACTTGTTTAATTTAAATGGAACACCCTGTATATTTTATAAGAATCAGATGCACAATTTAATTGGCTATCAAGTTGTTTATACCACTTTTTACCTATCTCTTCAAGTTTTCGTAGAAAATACATTTTCTTATAATATCATTTATCAATATATACCCATGGAATATTGACATTTTAGATTATTTTAAAAGATGTAACAAATTTTGAAAGAGTACAATGATGAGATATAGTTCGTTTATTTAATTAAAAAATCAAAAAACTGTTTAAATATTTGTTAAAGAGGACCAATTAATATGATTCCAGTGTTCAAACTACATTAATTGACTGTTTGCGTTGATTAATAATAATTACTCCAAATACTAAAAAACTGAATTTTGTATGTGTATTAGTCAGTGTGGTAAAAAGTAACACCTTAAAATTTTCATTTCATTTTTTGACGAATGCTTATTTATAACAACAGAGACGTCCATTTTCATAACTCATTATTATATTGATTTCTGATTCAAATCCACATTTATTTAAAATAATTTATTAACTAACACAATTAAGTATGTAATTAATTAATATTTGGGCGAATATAATGGTGGTATATTTAAGGTGGTATACACTTATACACATACTATACACAAAGGGATAGGTAAAAAATGGTATAATACAATTTGATAGAAAATTAAATTATTGTGTATCTGATTCTCCTAAAATATACAGGATATTCCGTTTAAATTAAACAAGTTATTGCCGTTTAAAGCTAGAAATTATTTAAAATAAATATTTAGACACTCTGTATGAGGTAGTATTATTTTTATTATTGCAACACAATAACTGATCAATAAATAAAGTTCAGTAAATATTTAGTATTAAACACTTCATTTCTCCAAGGGTATCCTTTGATACCCTTGGAGAAATGAAGTCTTAAAATTTTTACTGCAATTTCAGAAAATTGAAAATACTTCAAAAACGGTAAGGTTTAAGTGTGATAAACCTTTATCAAATTTACCTTTATTTTAATCGTAGAATCTAAAAATGTAATAATATACAGGGTGTTTCTTTTAAAAAAAATAATAATTGATAAAAATGAATAATAATAAGAATTGGATAATTATCTTCTGGTCATATTATCTTTACAATTATTAATTTTAACGCTCTCATATGCATCTAATTGCCCGTATTTTGAGACTTGTTTTTAAACTATAGCAGCCTATTCTCGCGGTAGAAGCAAAAATAAGATAGTTATCTGTTTACCAGTAAAATATTTATCAGGTATTCATATATTTAGTTTTATAAAGTTAACGTTAGTTAATTTGAATAAATTAATAGTTTTGATGAAAAGTTAAATTTTGTTGTAAAAAATTGAAGAATAACTATCCCATTTATCTAGGTAACAGTTTTTTCTATAACTCCTAATTATTCAACTTAAGTAGATTTTTTTTAAATAAGGCTTGCTATATATAGTTGTAAGTTAGTTAAAAAATATAACTTTTTAATTTGACTAGAAAACGTATAAGGTTGTATAATTACAGTTCTTTCATAAAAGGACATACTTGTATGATATTAAACTGTCGTTTTAATTTCCATTGTTTGATAATTAACACATGCAACAGGTTTCAAACTTTCATAATCACCGTGAATTGACTTTAAAACATCGCGCTTCTTAATGATTCATAGCGCTACGAAATAACTCTCGTTGGTTTGAACTTTTTTTAGATGCGTGCTGAAAGATGTAATTAGTTTTACTTTTTAATTGATGTTTAAAATCTGGTATATATGTAATTAGTATTAAAGAGGAATTAATTTTTAAGAAGTGCTTTTAAATTATTTAGTGCGATAAAATGAGAACATATTTTTAAACGTGTGTGCGTTAGGTTGATTCGTTTTTCTGCAGGACATATAAAATATTTTATTATTATAAATATTTAGTTCTCTAAATAGAGCGATCCTCAGTAGGGGAATCCCATCTGGCATTTTAGCTGGGTCTATAAGGAGCATCTCATTGTCTTGTCCTTGGTTGTAGTGTCATGGCCAGGGAATTGCACCAAGACGGATAACGATGCCGGATGTGACTACCTTGTCCGTCATACCAGGCACCCTCTACTGTCTGTCGTCATGTATCACTGGCAGAGGATGTGGGGGGTCCTAGCTTAACCGTTAACCACACCAAAAACTAAATCCAATAATCCAATGATAGCCGAACCAGGTCAAAGGGATGTGTGGTTATATAGAAGACTTGCCTCTACTGGTCTCAATCTTGGGGCACCAGGGGACAAGAAAGAAGGAGGGACACAATATATCTTTAAGGTCGCGGTGATTAACTACTACTCATTAAAAAAAATAGAGCGATCAGTGAGCCGCTACATCAAGGAAGGCAATGGCAAACCACCTTGAGTATATTTGCCTAGTCATCATCATCATCATCAACCAGCCTGAAGTGTCCACTGCTGGACGTAGGCCTCCCTCAAATCTTTCCACTCTTCTCGGTCCTGTGCCACTTGGACCCAGTTTCCCCTAAATCTCTTTATAAGTCATCTGACCATCTTGTGGGAGGTGTGCCTCTGTTTCTGAGAGTATCCTGTCTTGGTCGCCATTCTAGTATTAGCTTGGTCCATCTCTCGTCCGTTCTTCTGGCAATATGCCCAGCCCAGTTCCATTTGAGTTTTTAAGCAGATATATAGCATCTGTTATTCGTGTACGCTGTTTTATAACTATATTGGGTATCTTGTCTCTTAGAGATACGCCTTTTTCGTCAGTGTAAGTGTCTCTGCGCCATATGTAAGTACTGGCATAACGCATTGATGGAACACCTTCCTCTTTAAGCACATTGGTAGATGTGATTTTAACACATATCTTAGTGTGCCGAATTCTGCCCATGTTAATCCTATTCTTCTCTGTATCTCGTGTGTCTGGTTATTGTGACCAATTGTTATTTCGTGCCCCAGATATTTATATGAATATACTTGTTCTATATTTGCTCCGTCCACCGAGACATTCCACTAATAACAAGATTGGTAATTAGTTTTGTTTTTGAATAATTTATGTGTAGTCCAATTTGATCTGACGCCCGTTTAAGTGTTTCTAGCATATTTTGTGCTCGTGTATTTTGTCTGTAATCAGCACCATGTCATCAGCAAAACGCAGGTTATTGAGCATTTCCCCGTTAACACTGATGCCCATTTCCTTCCAGTTTAGTCTTTTGAACATATATTCTAATAGTGCTATGAACAATTTGGGAGGAATGGTATCGCCTTGCCGTACTCCTCTTTTAATACGAAATTTAATTGTGGTTTCATGTAGCGATACAGATGCTGTTGCATGGTCGTATATATATTTTAAAAGGTTAGTATAACGGGTTCGGCTAGGGCCTCAAATAATTTGTGTTGATCGATAGAGTCGAATGCCTTTTCGTAGTCGACAAATATTAAAATGAGGGGTAATATTATACTCAACACATTTTTCTATTAGGGACTTCACCACCAAGAGATGATCATTTGTACCGAAGTTCGATCTAAATCCCATAATTTGCCCAGTAAGCCCTTTCAAATAGTGCCGTTCGGATTCGCCGATAAATTGTAGGTCTCGTGTATTTATGTAAAGCCGGTTCTATACGATGCATCCAACGTTCGTTTCAACGATGTAACCAACCAGTGTTGCCAACTATGTGAAATAGGATTTTCCACGAAGACGGTCAAAAATTCCCGTTTAATTCCCAATAATTACTTCACAATACTAAATAAATCAAGTATTGTATCGCCGGCCGAGAGACACTATTCCGGGGGATGTTCATTCACAATTAGTCAGTGTTATGGAATCAGTTGCAGAAACTTATATTTTTTAGTCAGGACGCTCATGTCAGCGCAGATTTTATTGTATATATAAGAACACATTCTTGTGACAAGCCTTATTTTTTATTTTTAAATCCCTAAATTTATACTTGGTTTGTCTTCATTAAGAATATACTATACACTGTAAATGTAAATGAATTGAACCAACTGAACTTCTTTCTATATGGCGAAAGCCAAATATTCAATATTAGACAACTTTACTTCCTCTCAACAGTATCTTACTACTATAAAATTAAATCAAATAATGATCTAATTGATCACAGACACTTAACGAGACACCGAATTGAGAAAAAGTCAAAAACCGTCACGGCTAATAGCACTATTTTCCAACGGTCTCTTATGGTGCGTCCAGACCTGAGGAGTCGAGTGTGAGACGAGCGCGAGACATTCGAAATTCGCTAAGTGTGGACGGGTCTCGCAAGAGCCTCGCGAGACAACCCACGGAGCCTCGTTGCTATCCGTCCCCTGTCGGGTTTTCGACGGCTGATCAAAGAAAACTCGCGGCCAAGTCTGGACGTGCTTTTGGTAGGCTCGCTCGACTGCGAGATATTAGCTCTGATATTAGTCTATATTGAAATGGAGACTTGGACGGAAGATCAGCTGAAATTCATCAGCTGAACAAAAAAACAATAAACACGATGCGTGCATGGGTAGATATTTCACAATCGATGAATAAAACTTGGGAAGAATGTAAAAAAATATTTCTCTACTGGCAACATACAGGAAGGAGATTATTATAGGAAGTTTAATTATTATTGAATCTTGTTACATAGTAAATTAAATACACAGGGTGAGCCAACGATAGACTAAAGTTCATTATTTTATTTGTTTTGAGAATTATTAAAAAGTGTTTTAGAATTATTAAAAAATTAGAAAAACTGTAGAAGGTTAAGATACACATTTTAAAATTAGTATAGAGTATACAGGGTGGTTCAAAATAGTGTTACGGATATAACATGGTTTTTTAAATGCAATACCCTATTTTTTATCTTATTAAGTAAATTATCACTGGCAAATTGGTCTCTGTTGGATCAACGCAGTGGTGTTTATAAAAAATAACAATTTATTTAGTAGATTTTCTTTTCAAGAAACACTTATTAATTTTAAAGAAAAATATTAAAAAAACAGATTTATTTTTAAAACAGATCTGATACTTTTGAGAAATGAGAAAATTAATTTCGAAAACTTCAGACAGCAAAATAGCATGTTTTCTCTTTGTGTTGGAAATTATAAAGTTGCTGAAAATATCAGACGTAAAAGAAAGTTGCGCAAACTTTTAAATACGTATATAGCAATTCCGTGCAAGCTCGTGACTGAAACTTAGAAACTCTAGAAAACAGCATAGCTCTTTGTAAAAGTTGCTATCGATTATGTTTGAATTTAGTTAGACTACAAAATAAAATAAAAATATATTTTTGTAAAGTAAATATATTTTTTACCATTCTTTCTTGAAACCAAATAAGTACCTGATTCTGATAAGAAATATAAGTCGCACGATATACGCCATATACAGGGTGTTTCAAAAAAAAAGTACCATCTCTCGTGGGGAGATTCCTCATGTAAAAATAAGATTTATTTTTCATATCAACATAGGTTCGATTCTGTTTTGTTTCGTAGCTACAGGGGTGAAGAATTAATATTTTTTCGATATATTACAATTTTCTTCCAAGTACTTTTAGCGTTCCTAATGAAATTTTGAGGGTAAAAGTTACTATAAATGCGCCATATTTTAAAGCTTAAAAAACGTATTCGACATATTATAGGAGGGACGTGCATACTCACCAGGGACGTGCATATTGGATATCACTGTTTTCTAAAAAAAGCATGTACGTCACTGGTTTTTTTCCTTTGGTTAGTGAAATAGTGCAAGCAGTTTAATGCCGATTAAAAGTTGTCTCTTGCTATTTTGTCGATTTCGGCCTCCTTGATGAGATAAACGCAATTTTATTAATTTGCCTCAATCCAAATCTAATAGCAACCTATAACTAATAATATCATTAACTTGCGAAAGTTTAAAATAAGTACTTGTTGATTACTCATCAAAAATATGAAAAAAAGTTGCTATAAACATGGGTATGGAAATGCATAGTTTACTACCTGTACTACTATTAGTTTTACAGGATGTTAAAATTTTTTAAAATTAGGTTTTTGTAATTATCTTAAATACCATTATTTTTTATTTGAAATTGCTGTAGGCTGGACTAATAGTAATAGTAGCTAATAGTAATATTATTTATTAATAAATTATGCAAAATATATTTATTAATTTTATTTTTATTTTAATTTTATTAATTGTGATTAATAAAATTGCGTTTATCTCATCAAGGGGGTCGAATTCGACAAAATACCAAGATATAACTTTAATTGGCATTAAACGGCCTACACAATTTTGATATCAAAAGAAAAAAAGTCCGGCGCACATTATTTTTAAAATATTGCAGTGATAACCCATATGCACATCCCTGATAAATTTATCGACACTTTTTTAGCATTAAAATATGTAGCACTCATAGTAACTTTTACTCTCAAAATTTCATTCGAGTCACTATGAGTACTTGGAAGATTATAAGATTTTAACACCCTGTAGCTACGGAACAAAGCAGAATCGGACCTATGTTGATATAAGAAATAAATCTTATTTTTACGTGGGGAATCTCCCCACGAGAGATGGCACAAGTTTTTTGAAACACCCTGTATACTCCATGTTTATTTTAATACCATTAAGGTAAGTGGGTGTCCAAAAATATATTCCTATTTCCTTTTTCCAGGGTGATTTGGTAAATACGTATGGTTTGTTTTTCATTTAGAATTTTTTATTTACGCGGAATTGTATTGTAAATAGGAAATAAGTAAGTGTATTTCCTGTTTTATTGTTTTAAATACACTCACTTTTGTGGGTGTACTTCCTGTTTTACAAATTAGGTGAATATCATTTTTATTTCATGCATATTTTCATTCACGGGAGTGAAATAAAATATTCAAATCTACTTTATAAGAGAAATTTTATTTCCAGTTTCTGACACTAGATATTGTTCAAAGCTTCATTTTAATTCGCGAATGTGCTAAAATTATATTAATAAAATGAATGAACTACATGAATGTTTTCTTCACAACTTGTTAGTTTGTGATTTACAGTTTTTTTTCAAACATGCTATTATGCTGTTTGATAAACTAAATAAAATATATAATAATAGATATAATTTCCACAGTCACCACACTATTCTACTTGTTCCCTTCTACAAATTCGGAAATTGGACACTGTAAAAACCGTAACAAAGACAGACATTTTCAAGATATTTGGAATGGAAATTATCAATACATGTCATCATTGACAAAAAATAAACATGCGAACATTTCCATTTGAGGAATAGTTTTTGAAATTCTTTTGCTTTTTAAGTTGCAATGTTAAACATGTAACATTGCAACGTTGTTTTAACGTTGTCTTTCGATATCTAATGAAAGTACTGATTCACGAAACTGATGCTCGTCAGGCGTAGATACTAAAGAAGTTCAGTTCAGAAATGAACTGATTTATACGTTCAAGTTCATAAGTCAATATTGAAAATTTCCATTCATAGCGATCTTCATCAAGAACATTTTTACGTAGAAAATGACTGAAATGTATATTTTTCACTCAGTAGTTTTATACAGGTACAGATGAAAATTTATTTCTCTTCAGAACGGTTAAAACACACGTAGCCCCCTACAAGTAGGAGTCATATTGACATCGAAATCAAATTTATCATGTCAAAAAACACCCAAACGCCATTTTTTTTATCCAAATATCGAAATAGTTCCGAAATTATTTCAAAAAAATCGATATAAAAATGAAACTTCTACACCCTGTATCTAAGAAACGAAGTACTTTAGGACATACATTTATACGATTTTTTTTACTTATTTTTATGTGTAGAATATTCTGCCAAAGTTTTCGGAATACAGTTCGGACCACCCTGTAGAATAAAGTAAATAAATTAAAACTCAAGTTAGATTTATTTACAGCGCTTTCAGATGGAGCGTAGCGTTCGCGAGTTCCATGAGTTTAAATGAACAATTTCAC
Organism: Sitophilus oryzae; assembly: GCF_002938485.1. Taxonomy (NCBI): domain Eukaryota; kingdom Metazoa; phylum Arthropoda; class Insecta; order Coleoptera; family Curculionidae; genus Sitophilus; species Sitophilus oryzae. The sequence continues at coordinate 247,095 of NW_022147142.1, forward strand.
ATGGGTCGCGTATGCTCCGTCCGGATGATTTCGTCTGCCGGCTATCTTGAAAAAACAAGCAGCACAAAAACAGCGCGGACGCTCTGCTCCATCTGAAAGCGCTTAAGTTGGTTGAATTTTTTGCTTAACAAGCAGCACAAAAACATAAAAAACAAGCAGCATAAAAAACAAGCAGCACAAAAACATCGCGGACGCTCCGCTCCATCTGAAAGCGCTGTTACGGCGCATTCAGATGGAGCGGAGCGTCCGCGACTTCGAGCCAGTACCATGAGTTTATATGAACAATTTCACATGGGCGCGTATGCTCCTTCCGACGTCTATCTTGAAAAAACACGACGGACGCTCCGCTCCATCTGAGAGCGCTGTAAGTTGGTTGAATTTTTTTGCTTAAATAGGTATACTTTTTTTCATTGCAGGTAATGTTTTAAATGGCTCAACAAACGACGGCCGGCCAAGTTATTTGTTGTAACAAATTATACAACTCTATCAGTTATTGTAAGTAGCTAATACATTTATTATTTTATTTTGAATATTTTCTTCTTATATTTATTAAATTCAGTTTATATTAAATATTGCACCTTGTTTGTCATTAGTAAAGAAAAATAAAAATAGAAACAAAAAATGGGATCACAGAGTTCTGTGATATCACATTTTTTCTAAATGGAATTCCTAGGTACTTTATATTAAAGATGCGGTTAGACTTCACGAGTTGAGCGTACGCGAACGGCATTCGTTCGCGCTCTCGGCTCCGTTTAAATTAAAAACATATTTTTCGACGAATGAAGTGATCCACTTGTGCGCGAACACTAGGGTTGTGTTGGTGAACGTATGTATGAACGCACACAAAACAAATTGCCGGTGCAAACTGAGCATCCGCGAACAATCCCTTTGAGCACCGACCAAAAACCGACACAAGACGGCTCGCGTTCGCGGCTGGTCGCGCACAGGCAGATTGACAGTAAGCGTGCGCGCTTAGCCGTTTACACTTGAACATTCGCGAAGAATCAGTGCGTGCGTGCTCAATTCTAACGCACCTAAAGGTTTTAATCTCAAAATTATTTTGTCTCTCAGTAAAAATATTCTTACGGACCGCCAGCGAGTGTAGCGACATCTTTCAATAAAATAACAAACGACGAACTCTAACGGAAAAGATAGTTCTGTTTTAAACTATAACGAAAGATTTATGATAGATTTATATAGATGACGATAAATGTTATCGAGAGATAGCGCTATAGACACCCAAGTCTTCATGTTTCTAGAACAATTGAAGGGTCCAGGGGAAAGACAGAACACAGGACTCAACTTGAAAAAAAAAACGCGATTAAATGGACTTATCAAATTATTTCCCTGGACGGCTGGTGGTTATCAGGTTCTTTCCCTGTATTTACTTTTTACTAGGCATATATCGTAGAATTTAACAGCTTATTGCCCTGCAAATACATTTTGTAGGGACCAGTTAGACCTTCTATAGTATTGTAAAACCCTAAAATTGAGAAATTGGCACTTATCATATTTTCCCCTTGACCCTTCAAATGGCGCGTCGAATCTTTGTTGGCAACTTGGCAGTTTTCCCGCTAGATCTAGCTTTTTCAGTTTAGCTGAAAAAAGAATCATTTAGCGGCGCGTAATCATTTACCGTAATCATTGTATTAAGAAACTTCAAACGCGACTGCTTTAATAATGTCAGTAGTGAATACATTTTTACTTAATATGTTTATTTAACTTGTGGCATTTTTTAAACAACTACCACTGCGAACGGCAGCTTTTCATCGGAGAGCAGTCGTGGATAAGGTATTTCACTGGAAAGAAAACTAATTAATAACAATAAACAAAAAAATAGATATTGGGCGCCAGGCATGTACAGAGAAAGAAAACACAGTTGTATATTACTTAAAACTAATGACTATATTTATTCATGATGTTCGTTGCTGATACATGACATTGTAGAGTTCTAGTGAATATGTAGTGGTTATATGTCAAAGAAAGTGGTGGTAAGAGTTGTACTAAATATCCATGAAAACAACTATGATAAAATACAAGACGTGTAACGTTATAGAAAATATAAGAAAAGTAGCATTACTTTATTTAAATTGTTAAATTTTATGCGGTGTTAAATCTGATATGTTGCAACCTGTAGATTCTAGAATCTATGTTTCGTTATTCATCTGTTAATATAGTGCAATAATAATATCTATAGAAAGTAATACTATTACAAGGCGTAATATAATGAAACCTAAAATCTAAATCACATTGTAACTACTGAATCGACATAAATGTTCTTAATAATCTAACCACCAAACATAGTCTGTACGATATTATTTAAAATGTACGTTACTGTTTAAGACTGAAAATATAGAAAATCTAAAACATAAAAACTAGAACGTAAATCTACACTTAGCTGTTCTTTATGTAATCTTGCTTCAAACTAAAAATATTCAATAATAATATCGAATCTAAAAGGATATATTTCATCTTTACCTGTTGCTTTGAAATAGCAGCTGATTCAGATTATACAGCAAGATTTAAATAATCACCATTTCTAAAAGCTGGGATACAACAGAGCGTCAAAACAAAGTGAGGTTAAGCACGGAGAGAGTTGACAGAAGCGATGTTGACAGCGCCTCCTGAGGATAGTAACAGGGTTGTGTCGAACGATAACAGGGTTGGCGACTAGGGAACGTAAAAATTACGCGTCAAATAAACTATCCGGCCTGAACGAGAGGGAATCCGGTGATGATAGGCCAGACATCATATATTATATATAAAAAAGACATGTAACGAACTAAAAACGTTACAAACTTTTACTTTTTAATTTATATAGGAAATATCATCGATCGTCATTTCTTAGTCAAATGGACGCCGTTTTTTTTTCGATCATACGGTACTATTATACGAACTTTATTAAACTTTAGAAATACGTTTTAATTTTTTTTTGAATAAATAATGGTAAAATGTTAATCTTTTTAATGAATTTATTTGCTAATTATTTTTATCTTAACAAAAACGCCTTTGCATTAAAACTGAAAAAAATGTTTTTTTTTCAGAAAAAGAAACGAATGCGAAGTCTCCAAGTTTCTTCGACTTTTATTTAAATCTTAGCGGTTTTAAACTTTAGCTGCTTAAGCCGCAATTAAACTAATTGAAGCCATTGTTAAGAGAAATTACTTTGAAACAGAAAGAAATTATTAAGAAGGTCTACTAGAACTGAAGAAGATTTTCTTTTTGGGAGTCTTATAAATTTTATTAAAAATATATAGTTATAATTTTATTTTTTAATCTTCTCTTATGAATTTTATACAGGGTTGGTTTTAAATAAATGCAAATATTTTAGGGGAAATATATTTCGGCCCCAGAAACACGTCTATGAGTTTTCTTTTCGCATTTTTTTTGAAATTGTATAATTTTTTTGATTTTTGAGATATTAGTGTTTTTTTTTTAATTTTTAATTAAAAGCATAAGGAAGGGTCAGGGGAAAAAGCAGGTAAGTCAGTTTCTCTTCAAACTAAGAAAATCGCGATTTAATGTTATCAAAACATTATAAAGATAGAGTAGAGTAACTTATAAAAATAGCGTAGCAGATTAAATTTACAAGGAAAAAAGCCAGAAAAGATCCAGTGATTCTCAAAATTTTAACAAAATATATATATTTTTTTAATTTCAAAGTAGAATAACCCGGTTATTTTGGACTTACATACTTGAAAAACGGTAAGGAGAAAATATGTTTCTTTTATCGAGATCTACCAACCCTGAGAATATTTAATGCTTCACTTATTTAAGTCTCACCCTGTATATACAAGGTTTCTATTTCTATTACGTTAAGGAAGGATATTGAACAGAAACGATATTTGTAAAATTCATTTGGAATTTCTGGTTCGAGTCAGTGATGCCATTTATTAATACTTAAGTAAGTAAATTAACGAAAAATGAATGTGCTTATTTTGGGAGAGAGAGAGAGAGAGAGAGAGAGAGAGAGAGAGAGAGAGAGAGAGAGAGAGAGAGAGAGAGAGAGAGAGAGAGAGAGAGAGAGAGAGAGAGAGAGAGAGAGAGAGAGAGAGAGAGAGAGAGAGAGAGAGAGAGAGAGAGAGAGAGAGAGAGAGAGAGAGAGAGAGAGAGAAGTTATTTATTATATTAACCTCACTAAGACATTACCAATTATTAATTTAATTACAGTTGAGGGTTGGAACTTGTGGTGTTACCACAGAAAAATAAAACACTAATTTACCACATACACGAAAAACACTGTGTTCCGCTGACCATGTTAGTATCATCAGCAGATGATTAAAACTAAGAAGTTGGTTTTAGTCATCTGCTGATGACGTTAACGTAGTTAGTGAAACCTGCGTACAGTGTTTAAAGTAAAATTTATAGATAAATTAATAATATCAGAAATAATATTTACCTGCTTTAGTTTAATTTTTCTTTTTGGCTAGCTGACATATTTGAGTAAAACGCTTTTGCAGTAAACCAGCATTTCAATATATTGTACACTAAAACTCGCATTTGCCATTAGGAAACAACCGAATATCATTTCCGGATTTCTTGGAAGTAAGCCTAAGCGCTAAAATTTAAAATGACACCTATATTTTCACATATATTTCCATAATGCTTAAAATTCGATTTTCAAACCTTTTTGAAATGTCAGCGTATATCTATTTTAATACAAACTCAGTTTGGTGAAATTTTGAATATACTCAAGACATTTACGTCAAACATTTCAACAAAATATAAGTGAAAAGCATGGAAGTATATCCTTGAGATGGCTGATGTTTTTTCTGTGCTTCTTCGACGATTGCGATATATTGCGCTGTTCCAAGCAATATGTTCGAAAATTCTTTCAAATAAAACACAAAATTGTCAATTAACTAAAAACCACAAATATTACTCAAAACGCAAATGTACCAGCTCCTTGATAGTCCGAGCCATTTTTCAAAATTTGAAATTTTTCGCGAGCCGCAATTAAATACATATTTAAAAGGTATGCAAAAAAGGGATTAATTTTTTACAGAAATTATATTTATTGAAAACATACAAATAAAAGTACAAAATGTGTGTGTGTATGGAATTTAAATATTAAAAATTAAACACATTTATTTTACTTCGCTTGACAATTCTTTAAAATGTGGTGAATAGGGTAAGTCCGGTATAGTTGGACCACTTTATTTGCTCCTACTTTTACACTTCTATATTAAATTTTAGAAAGCGCCATCTAGCAAAAAGAAGTAACTATATAGTTATTGTGCAAGTATTTATTATGCAAAAATACAAAAATTCACAAAGGAAACTATGAGTGAAATTTAAAAAAAAAGTGGTATCGGTCGAACTATCCCGATGTCCTCGGGTTAGATGGACCAAGATATATGGGATAGATCGACCACTTTTTAAATCAAAAGTTATAAACTAAAAAATATAAATTTTAATAAAAGTAAACGAATTTGCATCAAGAACTAAAAATAAGGATACATAAACAACATTAATTTCTTAAAGGGACTTATTTAGGCACTGTTTTTAGAGGCGGTTTTGCCGCACTGGTAACACATCTGTGAATATTTCATACAACCCTCGTGTGACCATCTATCACATCGAGTGCACTGGAACCAGTCATCCTTTTTCCTAGTCACTGAGTAGTTTTCGCGGCAACCAGTACAATCGTTTTCATCCCATTTTTCGTCACCGCTTTCGCTGTCTTGCAAAATAATTTCACTCTCTGAGTTGCTATCATCACTATAATCTTCTTTTAATCTCTTTGTTATTGTTCGTTTCTTTTTAGCTCTTTCTTTGCTCGACTTGTTTTTTATTTCGGCCTTCTGTTTTTTTTGTTTTTGCAGCTCAATATTTTCTGGACTTGTCAAAACATTGGCTACTTGACGGGCACGCTTTCTAACCGTATTAACAGCAGATGTATTAATAACAGGCGCAATTTCATTCAGGGCTTTTCCTGGGGTAATTTCTGTTGTTTGGGCTTGTTGTTCATTTGGACAGTTTGGAGGGTTCAAACCATTGTAATCGGGTCTTTGGAGCAACCAGCAACTGGCGATAGTGTCTTGGAGCAACTAGCAACTGGCGATAGTGTCTTGGAGCAACTAGCAACTGGCGATAGTGTCGGAGCAATGTTTGGATTAGATGTTAAAGAAATTGCGTGTCTGTTGGGAATACCATCAGTTTGATTAGCAGAATTCGAAACTAACGTATCGCTTAAGTACGCATAATCTGGAATGATACTGGGATTAAACGGTAGGATTCCTGTGACTTTGAAGCCAGAAATGGCGTTTTGAACAGTAGCTGATTTGTTCCAAGCTTCTCCAAGTAATTTGCCGAATTGGTACCGGGTTATTTTCCTAGAAGGATTTGTTTTCATAAATCGGTTACACTCAGAATAATAATGTGATTTAAGTGATTTAAAGAACGACCTATCTAAGGGCTGTAGAAAATGTGTCGTATGGCTAGGCAGACACAGTAAAATAATTTCATTTGCTTCACAAAATTCTAATACTTCTACAGAGTTGGTGTGCGATGTGTGCCCATCTAAGATAATTAAGGCGGTACCAGCAGGCTTTCTTGGCAGGAAATGCTCCTCTAACCATTTCTTAAAAATAACAGCATTGATGTAAGCTGATTTCTCGTTCATTACAATGGCAGACCCTGGAGGCATTCCGTCCTTATGACATTCCTTAAGGTTTTTTCCTTTTAAAATACATAGGGGGGGGGGGGATAGAAAAACACCTTCTGCACTGCATACATGCTACAATAGAAATGGTTTCCCCCTTTTCGCCAGAAGTTATGTTGGATACAGTTTTAGACCCTTTTTCCGCTATAACATACCCAGGTTTATTATTTAACTGTAGGCCACTTTCATCAATATTAAAAATATTTCCTGGCTTCTCAAATAATTGATATTCGGTTAAAACATTTTCAAGAACAGAAAAATACTCTTCCACTACGGTCTTATTCAATCCCTACAGCACGCGCATTTGATACTCCTTCTGCCTTTCTAACTGATAAATCTGCATGCCTTGATAAGAATAACTGCAACCAATCATACCCGGCTTTTTTCTTTATTTTATTAATAAAACTTAAAATTAAGCACAACTTTAAAGTTGTGCTTAATTTTAAGTTTCTCAGCAAGTTCAAAAGCCATGCTTCTTACCAGATCACGATTTGGAGTAAAACCATACTTCTGCATTTTTTTAATGTGGGAAACTAACTTCAGTTCAGCTTCTTCATTCAGGCAGGACTGCTTCCCCAATGAACGTGACTTTTGTAATTTTATTCTGTTTTTAAGCGTAGTTTTAGGTATTCCATATTCCCTTGGAGCTTGATTAACACCTAATGTACCCGTGGAAACAGCATTCATTGCATTTTGAAGGGCCTCTGCGCTCCAAGTAGCTCTATTGACTGTGCCTTTCCTTTTATAAAAAGTCGGCATTATGACTATCTAAAACAAAACAATGGTCTAACTAACCCAAAAAATTACGGTCCAACTAACCCATTTACATGGACTAGATGGACCACCTTGTCAATACGGCCTAGTACTATTCAGCGATAAAAATATTAGGTTAACCTGTACTTTGTTAAGGTAGCAACAATCTACTATACAATCGGCAAAAAATACTTACATATATTTTTTTACAGCATGTAATACTAAACTATAGAATTTTTTTTATTACTAACATGTGCACACTAACTAAGCTTCTGTGTGACTGAACGCCGCCAGACAAACAAAAACAATATTTTAATATTTGGATTCGTCCAACGGAGGGGTGCCCGGGTGTAGATGTATAAAAAATTAAATAACACGTAGAATTTTGGCACTGGTCGATCTAACCCGATGGTCCAACTACCCCGGAATTACCCTAATTAATTATGGGTGACGGCACTTCTCAGTCATTCTTTCGGATGCTGGTTAGCAGAGCTGCAACAAGTCAGTTTTAAAAAGACGTAAGTCTTAAGTCATAAGTCATTTCTAAAATCAAAATGATTTAAGTATTAAGTCAATTTCAATATAAAGTTCAAATGATTTATTAAGTTTTTGTCATTAATTCAAAGTCATTTTTGTCGTATGTGTTTTTAAGACTTAAATCAATATTACGTTATTTAAGTCTTTCTTTTACTTACATATATCATGATAATCTGCAAGTTAAGTCAGTAAAATTACGTAAATCAATATAGTTACCCTCAAGTCAAGACAACCAGAATTCAGTTAAAATACCTATTTTTTAAATGTTATCTATCTATCTTTAATTATTATCTATAGTAATTTATTTTAGATACAGATTAGAATAAAATATTATATAAACAACTATAATAAACAATAAAAAAATATAAACGGACATAAAAACACACATATAAAAACATCAACAACTTAAATAAAATTAAATTTCGTGGTACTTTGTACAGGGTTTCTCGTTTCTAAGCAGCGCACGGTGCTTCGTCCCATGGACAAAAATCGAAAAAAAAGTTAAGATTTACTAATATTTGAATATGTAATTTTATACTTATTGCAATGTTCAACCATCCTGTATATTATTTTTCATAAACAGCGTTTTTTGTTAGCAAATATTTTCACTAAAAATAAATTTTGCGATCATTATCATATCAGTGAAAAGAATAACATTCCTAGTAGTTCTGTATATTATGGGTTAAGCGGTACGTACTTGATTGAAAGCCACTATGGATATTGTTAAACAAGTACTTTAAATTTATTTCTAAACAAGTTCGTGATTGTTTAGTTTTTATTTATTTTTTAAGATGATTCTTAAATGGGTATAAAAATTTTACGTTTTCAAACTTCAAAAGGGCATTAAAAAAACATATCAAAACATATCGTATTTATTGAATATTTTTGTTGTCATATTCATACACTTTTAATTTTTGTATAGTTCATCTGCGTCTGCTTGCGACGAACTTTATTTTATAATACTTTTCAGATGGAGTAAAATTGATAAGCAATGCCGATCTTGCTAATACTTGGCTTGATTATAGGGACAAGAACTCAAAATTATTTGTATTTTAAAAAATGTGTTCTTTATTAGATATTGATGAACCTTCCAGTCAAATGAGACACCACTTGTGCCTGAAAAAGCCCACTATGTTGGAGCGAAACGTCGCATAAAAAGTTTCCATCTTTCAATTTATTATATAACCTCATACCCAAGAAAAGGAAAAATTATTATATGGATATGGTCTATTAAAGTGGTAACTATTAACATCCGAACCCCTCAAACCAACAAAAAGAACAGTAACAACGCGAAAAAGTAACATATTAGAAAATGATGTACAGAAATATCTTACATGTGAGGATACTTCATCTACCTGTGATTTGGATACTATAAATTTGGAAGATTCTGTCAGCAGTGATTCTTCTGAATCAGAGTAGTTACGATCTATGCACTTTGTCCTAAAGTAAATTTATAGTATCTTAAGTATTTTTTTAATTAAATATAACATTAATTTTTCTTTTTTATTAAAGAAAAACATTTTTATCTTATATTAGGCTTATATTGTAGGAATCATATTCTAATGTTATTTCAATTCTTTTTTATCACAGGGATTTATTTAATACTTACACCGTTTTCATACTATAAATTATTATTTCCTTAGATGAAACACAGCTCCAACATTTTTATTATTTATAAGATTTTTTTTTCATAAACGTGGGACTAAGAATATCATCATTTAGTACAATGAGAGTACTCATCGTTTGTGACAAATAAACCTAGTTTGAATAAATTGCCTACAATAAAAGAGAAGTTTTGTATTTTTGTCCTCTAGAGCCATATGTTCGAAGCACTGTGCAGCGGTACAAAGATACGGGTTTCACAGTTGCTACTTTTTTATTGAAACTAAATATGGTAAACATATATTTGATACCGCTATTAAAAAATTAGGAAAAAAATATACGAAAAAAAGATTTAAATCTTTTCTAAAAAGACTTAAATCTTTTCTAAAAAGACTTAAATCTCATAAAAGACTTAAATCTTTAAAAATATTTAGTAAGTAAAATGACTTAAAAAAAGATTTAAATCTTTTTTAATGGCTTAAATCTTTTCTAAAAAGACTTAAATCTTTTTTAATGACTTAAGTGATTAAAATGGTTTAAGTAAAAAAAAAATTAAGTTTTCTTGCAGCTTGCAGCTCTGCTGGTTAGTTAATACTGATCGGTCAGCAGCCTTTTTAATTCAGGATACTTCGATTCTGGTACAAATTTCCAAAATTTAGTAATCTTAGTAATTTTAGTAATTATATTTTATTTGTAGAGCTTGATCTTCTTGCATCTCTATTAATTCTAATTTTCCAGATACTTTTTGGGTCATAATTATATTGAAAATGGAAAACTCACTTTGAATTATGTTAAAGTCAAATTCACTATTATACGCCAAACTTACTTCCTTACTTATTTTTTCACTGAACTCCCGTTTCGCTAACTATGTTAGCATCATCAGTAGATGATTAGAACTGACTTTCAGTTTTTATTATCTGCTGAAAATTCTAATGAACATAGTTTTCATCTTGTTGATAAGTTATAAGATATCCAAGATACGAGGGGAGTCGAAAAATGTATCATTTTCAATTTCGTCCTGTAGGAATTTCAGGAACTAAGGAGACTAGGCAAATATTTGTGTATAGCATCTTTAGTTTCATAAAAAGTTGCATAATGATGTGAAAACCGCATCTTTGTATCTCTACTCATAAACGAGAAACTCTGTAAAACACATGAAAATGAGACACCCGTACATATATTACTAAAGGACAAACAGTAATGGTACCCGCCTGTGAATCTGTAAAGCAAAAGAATGTGTGGTTACTTTAAATGTTCTGGGTTTTTAATCCTTCTTTAAAGACACTGTCCATTCCCTGATACAAACTTTTAAAAAGTTATTAAACGTTTTAATATAATCTTTTATGAAATTATATTTTGATTTTTTGTTGATTCCTGAAATTTCCTGGAAATTTTTCAATACCACTATGATCATATCAGAAATAAAGAGGTTATTTTAAAGCTAAATTATCTATTAACAGATTTTATGCCGAATTAAAATCTTTGTAGAGTATTTGAACGAGAGGCACGATACTAAAGAATTGAACTACGAATGCCGAAACTCAATTTCGAAAACAAATTGATATTTATCTCAATAAATTCAGATTGAAGATTTTGGGGAATTGCCTGGAAAGCCGCTTCTCAGGACGACAAAGGATTTTAATTTAGGCAGATTTATATCGTCCATTTATTTTTAGACATGGCCAAAATGATTTCAACCCCCCCTTTAAGACATTTTCCATAAAATAGAACATAAAATATTCTCGTAAAAATATGTAATTTTTTTATAAACTGTTAATATTTTTAACTTATCAAAATCATACATATGAAAGTTATCAGATGGAGATAAAATACTAAATTTTACAAAAATATTATACAGGGTGTCCCAGAAATAAGTGCAAGTATTTTAAGGGGGAGGGGGGGGGGGAAATCTGGCCAAAAGAAACATATTTTCTCTTTACAAGTTTTAAAATAAATTGATAATAACCGAGTTATTTAAAATTAAAAATTTAAATGGCAAAATTTTGAGGGCAGCCGCGCGCCGGCAGCAATAATTATCCATTGCTGCGGGCGGCTCTCAACTTGTCTCGGTTAGAAGAACTGTCCTGAAATCAAAACTATATCAGGTATTTATTTTAGATGGTCTATACTTACTTTGCTTTAAATATCGTAATCTTAAATCATACAGGGTGTCTAAAATTCTACGCCTAACTTTCTAAAATATAAAATAATTTTTCTTTCTTTTTTAAGTGGAACACTGTATATTATTTTCTATTCGATGGAGAGTTAAAAAATTAACATTTTTTGTATTTAAAGTATTTCAAAAATTTTAATGGTTCATATGGATCTTTCAACGGTTAAATACGAGAGAAAAATCATTGCGTGGCTTTGATAAAAATTAACTGAAAAAAATGCCGTATGAAATATAAAACCGCGATTATCTGCAAAACCGTTAACAATTTTCAAATAATCTAAATACAAAAAATGTTCATTTTATAATTCTCCATCTAATAAATAATAATATACAAGATGTCCCATTTAAAAAAAAACAAGAAAATTTTATATTTAAGAAAATTTAAAAAACATCCTGTATGATTTACAATTACCATATTTATAGCTAAGTAAGTACAGACTACCTAAAGTAAATACCTAATACAGTTTTGATTTCAGGACAGTTCTTGTATTTTTAATAATTTTTTAAAGAAAGGCTGAAAAATATATATTTTTTTATTTATTTATTAATATCTCTGAAACTATAGAAATATATTTACTTTTTAATACATTTGATTTGCCATTAAGCTGTCTACATCACTGTCTTACACGTTAAAATCCAACCCGCAGAGTTTGCCTGTCCCGATCTGTATATCGCACATCTCTTTAGTGTGATGTAGTTAAAAGTGTATTCAGATTAGGGATGCACGATATACATCGATGCATCGAAAACATCGATATTTTCAATTCGATGCATCGACTTTTGCCGATGCATCGAAAGCTTTTTGACAACTTTCTTGACAAAAGAAGACCTGAATTTCAGATCTACTTTTGTCAAGAAATGTACATTTTAGATGGCACCCCGCTGATACCACAAGTAGCAGAAACTAGAGAATATTTTCAAAGAAATTACAAGGTGTCTCATTTCGTGTGTTTTGCAGGGTTTCTCGTTCATAAGTAGAGCTACGAAGATGCAGTTTTCACATCACTGTGGTCCTTATTTATGAAACTAAAGATGCTACACACAGATTTGTTCTAGCCGTCTTAGTTCCTGAAATACAGGGCGAATTTGAAAATTTTTAATTTTTCGACCTTCGTTAAAACTGAGTCTCTTAGTTTTTCACTTAGAAATCATTAGCGAAACTAAAAAAGCATCTTGACATACATAGGACGCCCTGTACACCTCGCAATTTGCATAATCTAAACATTCAAATTTGTATCTAAACTAGATTATGTGATAAAATTAAAGGCTAAAGAATCTTTAACGCAGAGTTTGCGTGGAAATTCTGTATATGAACATGGATATATATATTCAATTTCACACAAGTATTCATTTATATAAATTACAAAATATATTTTTCATTTTTAATTAATCCTTTGTGCTCCTGTCACGTATAAAAGAAATTTTAACTAACAATGAGAAGCAAAAAAATATAAGGGTTTAGGATGGCTAGGACGTATAAAATAATAAATTACGTTCATTGTTTTTGACGTGTAGTTAGCAAGAAAAACATATTTTCTTGAAAAATAAGGTAGCCGAACTCGACAAAAAATATTCACGTATCTCACATTACAGACAAAAGTTCTTTTATTCAAAAAGTTCTATTAGAAAAAGCTGTGGAAACTTTGAATAAGAAAAATATTAGTATACGTCTGTGACCCGTTGAAATATGGAGAAACAAAATCACGTTTTTTTTGTTGGAAACGACATTAATTCATTTAACTTGTTTTTGGAGTAATGATGTTTTCTGGGGACCTTTGAAGACATACTAATGCTTAAAAGATAAGTAAACACTTTTTGTGTATACTTATCTTTTCACAACAATTTCCCAATATGTGGAAGGAACAAATGATGTTAAGTCATATACAGGGTGTCCCAGGCTGAGCTTGCATTAGAAGTTTCTAGAGAACTACAATATTTAAATCGGAGATTGTTTGCACATAATTGATTCATAATGTGATCTATCGCTTAAAAATATTTTCAATATTGCCGCACTTCCGGAAATACCGAAATACCGGATAAGACAGCAACTTTCTTATTCTAAATGGGTACCCCAATTTTTTATTATAAATTTAAATTCTCTGTAAAATTTTCTGAATTTTGATATCAAACACTCTATACCTAACACTAACCGTTTTTGAGAAAAAAATATTTAAAATTTTTGGAGGAAAAAAACTGCCTGTCAAAAAAATTTGTATAGCCTATATCTAAAATAAATCGTTTTTAAGTTATTTAAGATTTAATTTTAAAGCGTATATTTTTCTGGTTTTTAACCAGTAGTCTATGACTTTAAACATCAGGCGATGTAAAACTATATCTGGCCATTAGGGTGGAGTGATTTTTTTTTACTAAATTAATTAGCACAATCGACCAAAAGTTACCTTTCCTATACTAGATATCCTGTAATTTTTTTCAAAATTAATAAAAAATGTTTTCATTCCCCGCCGCTGAGAAAACGAAAATACATTGAAGATCGATAGGACTTGAACATCGATTTGTTTCGACCAGATCGAATGGTTCGACCAGACGGTGGTAATATTAAACGAAAAATAATTACAGAAGAACATACACTCATCGGCAAAAGTCTTGCACCCCCCAGACAAATTTATTTCTTTGCATAGCATATTGTTGTGGCTGTGTGTACAAATACCTTAATATGTGTCTACAAAAAATAGGTCATAAAAGCAATGAAAGAAAACCTTATCGAAGGAATGTGTATGGTTTTGCTATTTACGGTCAAATTTTGTTTCTCAGTTCGAGTTCAATCTTGTAGTAAGTGTTGTGAAAGGCGACAAAAATGGCAGGGCACAAAATTTCTGCCTTCGATAGGGCCCGATTTATCGCTTTGCATGAAGAAGGTCTCAGCAGGCATCAAATTGCTGATCGTTTAAATTTAGTGCGAAGTATTGTCAGCCGAATTATACAACGGTATATGGACACCGGAAATGTAAGATCTCGTCCTAGGTTGGGCCGTCCAAGGATAACGACTGAACGACAGAATCGCTACTTGGCTCAATTTGCCAGAAGAAATCGGTCAGTTCCAATTCTAGAGCTACGATCTCAGTTTCAACGAACTTACCACCGAGTGATATCAAGCCGAACCATTTCCAGGCGACTTTCTAATGCTGGATTGCGGCGTAGACGTCCACTGCGAGTCCCTCTATTAACTTTACATCATAGACAAAGGGAGGCTACAGTGGGCTAGAGAGAACACCAGAACTGGTTATTACCTCAGTGGAGAAACGTAATTTTCACTGACGAAACCAGGATAGGTTTGATCAGTGATGACTATCGTCAGCGAGTGTGGAGGGAGGCAGGGAGGCAGCATCGCTTGAATACAGCCCTTGCTGTTGCTCCTTATCAAGGAGGAACTGAGATGTTCTGGGGTGGCATCATGTACAATAGGCGAACAGAGCTCATTCATATTCCTGAGGTGATGAACGCCCATTTGTATGTGGAAACTGTAATCAGACCAATAATTTATCCACTGCGAGAAGAAATCGGCAATAATTTTATTCTCATGGATGATAACGCTCGTCCTCACAGAGCTAGGATAGTCCAGGTAGCATTAAATGAGGGGAAATAACTCGTCTGGACTGGCCTCCACTCTCCCCGACATGAATCCTATTGGACATGTCTGGGACTACATCGCCAGAGCTGTATTTCGCAGAAATAACCCACCAACAAATCGCCAGGAGTTGATCATTGCCGCTCAAGAGGAATGGCAGAACTTACCTCAAGAAACCATAAATAACCTTATAGTGGGGATGCCCCGACGACTTGATGCACTCATAACAAATCGAGGAGGCAATACTTTATATAGTAACCTTAACTTTGTCAGAATTTATTATTTATTTTCAAATATTTTTTTCATGGAATTTGCATTTTTTATATTTTGGAAAAATATATTATTAAACTTGGTGAAAGTTTTCCCTTTTTGTGTTATTTTTTAACATAACTTTAGCATCTATTGATTTGCACGAAAAATTAGTTTGGAATGTAATTTTTTATTAAAATAGTAAGGAGGTGCAAGACTTTTGCCGATGAGTTTATTTCAATTATTTACGAATGGATCAAGTTACCTAGGGCACGTTTCTCCAATAACTGGGTCAGCTGAAAACATTAAGACCGCAATATTTAACTTTTTAACTGAAGCGAATATTAACACATCCAATATTCTAGCAATAGGTTGCGACTGAACAGTTGTGAATACAGGCAACATTGGTGGTGTCATCTGTTCTTTAGAAAAACAATTCGAGAGACATTTGCATTGGATTGTCTGTCAGCTACACTCAACCGAACTTCCTTTAAGGCATTTGATTGAAAAGTTACATGGAACTACGTCTGGTCCTAGATGGTTCTCGGGAGCTATCGGAAAAAAATGAACAAGATGGGACCAGTTACCTGTCATAAATTATAAACGCATTAAATGTGAACTTCCTGAAGTAGATAGAGAACAACTGAGTACAGACCAAAAATATCTCTTTAACGTAACCAACGCTGTGAGTACAGGTGAATTTCCTTTCTTGCCTCTAAGAACCCTGGTAAATTATCACACGCAAGATGGCTTACCACCGCGAATAGAATTGAGACTCTATGTAAGTACCCCTGCCCCATCAGAAAACCTGGTAGAAATTGCTACGTTTATTAATAAAGTATTCAGGGTGGCCCATCGAAAACGTTCCGCAAGGCATAACAGCCAGGGTAATTTTTTTTTCAAAAAATTCAAAAACACGTCAATTTTGTTTGTGAGGGGGACAACTTTTGCCCCAAAAATGATTGCAAAATCTTCAACCCTCTAAGCGGGGGTGTCATCCCCCAACTTTTTTCAAATGGGAAGGGGGGTCAAGTGGTACCGCAATGAAAAGGGCTTTTTGTTCTCTATACTTTCCCGCTTCCTTTTTGAAAATCGGTCGAGTCATTGAGAAAATATGAAGGATTGAAATTTGAAAAGTTTATTTAAACATTTATCAGAGTAAATGATAAGGATACATTCCTTCGACCAATTTGCTGTTTTCCTTATTATTTCTAGATGTTTACGCATTTTTTCACTTGCCATAAGGTTGAACGATCAGGTGCGGCAGTTGCTAGATAGCTGTGACTTGTGCGTTGAAGTTCTTCTCAATATCGTTAAACTTTTTAACAATTATGGTGTACTCACTTGCAGAAAAAGTGGAAATAATCGAACTTTATTTTAAAAATAATGAATGTAGCAATCGGGTTCCGCAGATATTCAATGAATGCCATCCTGAAAAACACCTTTATGGCAAAATTGTTCGCGAGTTAGTAGGAAAATTTCGCGAAACTGGTTCCGTTATGAATAAAAAGAGGCAGAGGGAAAATCCTGTAGCAAATGAAGCTATGGAGGTATTCGTATTGGGCCAAGTTGCCATGGATAGTGCTGAGTACAAGAAAATTAGCCAATGCAAAATTAGCCGGCGTGAATCGTA
Source organism: Sitophilus oryzae (assembly GCF_002938485.1). Lineage (NCBI taxonomy): Eukaryota > Metazoa > Arthropoda > Insecta > Coleoptera > Curculionidae > Sitophilus > Sitophilus oryzae. Next base: position 264,292 of record NW_022147142.1, read on the forward strand.
TCAGTGTCCAAAGGATATTAAAAAAACACAAGTTCCACCCGTACAAAATTGAGTTGGTACAAGAACTCAACGAAGACGATTTTGATCGTCGCTTGCAATTTTGTGAAACTGTGAGTGAACGAGTGACGAATGATAATAATTTCCTATTTAATGTGTGTTTTTCGGATGAGTGTACTTTCTTTTTGAACGGTGTAGTTAATTGGCATAACTGTCGGTACGGGGCAAAAGTTGTCCCCCTCACAAACAAAATTGACGTGTTTTTGGATTTTTTTGAAAAAAAGAATACCCTAGCCGTTATGCATTGCGGAACGTTTTCGATGGGCCACCCTGTATGTGGTTTAACATTAAAACCAAGCCCAAAATAAAAGATACTCGGTTAAATTTGCTTAACAAGCTGTGACCAGCGCACTATACGTTTGAGTCGATATCTGAGAGAAGATCTCAGAGAAATTATTGATAAAACCATACAAAGGAATGCATTCTTTGCTCATTCTGAAAGTTTACTAGTTGCAATGCTTGCTGATGAGAGGCGACACATTCGAGAGCTAGCTATGCGCCGAATATTATCCATTAGGACGAAGGAGTCGGCGGCACAAGGTAAAATCAGAAAGTTTGAAATTCCTACAATAAACTTTTTGGCAAATGACTATATTGAACTCATTTTTTGGCAAGAGCAAGCTATTATTGAGCCAACACTAACGCGACATTTAATTGATGAAGAATTAAAAAAAGAAATTAGGGAAAATTCGCCTACGCTTTCATTGCTTTTCAACCTACCTTGTCACACCCAAGCTACAGAAAGGTGTGTTAAATTTTTTTTCTAAAGCTTCTTTAGGCGTTTGTGAAGCTAGTGCTCGTGATGGTTTTATAAGATCATTACTTCGAGATTGCAATATAATGCCAGTTTTGAAACCAAGCGAGATTATAAGGCAGAATAATGAGGTATATATTATTTAATAGATAACTCCAAAATTAACAATATTATGATTAAACTATCGGGTGGTTGGCGGGCGGAGAAGGGTGGTGGAACACGAAATGCAGCCACCTCCCCGTGGTGTGTTTTGGGTAGTTGAGGAAATTAGCGAAGAGAATTCTTCGAGATTCAGGAAATTTTCTATAAATTTAAAACTGAACATATTTTAAGGTCATTGCGGGCCATGAGGGGAGTATAAGAAAATTTTGAAAAAAATCATGGATGATCTACTACTATTTGAACAACTTTTAGCGCATAGTGCTATCTTCTAAAAAAAAATTTAAAAAAAATATTTCAAGGTCATTGCGGGGTATGATATCAAGGTCAAAAAAATTACTCATAATTTGCTACTATAAAGACAACTTTTAGCATATAGTGCTAAGTGCTCAAGCGAATTTTCGAAAATTCTTTGTTTTTCGCTCCACCCTACTGGCCATGTCATATTGCCATTAGATATCACTAAAATACGAGATATATTTTTATAAATACACTTTATAAAGTTTTAGCAGCAGTATTTGTAATATACGAAATTCAAATAATTAGTTTTTTGACAGAAGGAAATAAACTGGCTGATGGTTTGACACTTAATGCCAAAGAAAGCTTGATAAAATCAAGAAAAAATTACGCTTCAAAACTAAATCCTAAATAACTTAAAAACGATTTATTTTGGGTATAGGAACATGTATAATCAGAAAGTAACGAATTAAAAAACCTTTTCATTAGTGAAATAAAAAAGTGCGTTTCCATTTGAAAAAAAATCTTTGTGATAATTTTTTAATATCTCGATTCCATGACAGCTGCGGCCATTGTTATATGACATTCGAACAATTTAATTTTTGAAATAGATAGCCACATGTCTTCTCTTTATGGCACAGTGTCTGTTGTAATCACTAAATTTGACGTTTAGGATATACACATATATTTAACAGGCAGTTTTTTTCGTCCAAAAATTTGAAATATTTTTTTTTCTCAAAAATGGTTAATGTTAGATATAGAGTGTTTTAATAACAAAATTCATCAAATTTTACCGAGAATTTAAGTATGTAATAAAAAATTGGAACACAAATTTAAAATAAGAAAGTTGCTGTCAAGTTCCGGTATTTCCGGAAGTGCCGCCACGCCATATCGAAAATATTTTTAATCGATAGACGTTGTGAAACAACGATGTGCAAAAAATCTCCGATCTAAACATTATAGTTCTCTAGCACACTTTTCCTCTTAGCACAAACTTCTAATGCACGCTCAACCTGGAACACCCTATATACCAATATAATGACTATTGAACTCCGCGGGTCCGAATCTCTAAACAAGGGAAGCCTGGAGGAGGAATTAAATGGCAGAAACAAGTTTAACAAACATCAGTGTGGTTTTCATAAGCGGTACTCCAACATTAATGCTCTGAACATGGCCGTGGATAGTTGATACTGATCCAAAAGTTTACAACGTAGTTTAAACTATAAACTTCGGTGTAAACTTTTAGTTCAGTATCAATTTCAATTGCAAATTTAATTATAGGACCTTACATGTTCGGGAGTCGAAGTGAGGGAATGGTGGAGTTTGCTGCTCTTGATATTAGACCCCTGAATTGTTATATCAGGTAAAACACCTAATTGTGGATAAACAACATGGATTCTTTCCAAAAAGATCTATAGTTACAATTCTGTTTGCTTTTTACCATATACATGTAAAGTTATGGAAGCAGGTTCTTAAGTTGATATAGTCTATATGGATTTTTCAAAAGCTTTCGATAGGATGGATCAACACATACTTTTAACAAAACTTTCTCAGTTTGGATTTAGCAATTTGAAATATTTTCTACGATCATATCTATCTGGGCGTTGGCAGTATGTTGTATGAAGTATATCAACTAGTGGAGGTAGTATTTAAAAAAAATCCCCATGGGTCTGATTAAAATAAGTAAAAGTCATTCAAAAATCGAAATTCTAAAAACACCAATAAATAAATTCTACAACATAGTAACTGTTAATAGCATTAACTTACTTTCTAACTCTACTGCAAGTATTTTACATAATTTTAAAATAAACATAGTTATAGTTACCTTTGATTTTGTCACTTTGACATTTGCTCAGTATTTGATAAGAGACTTAGGAGTTTTTTGTCATAGTGGTGTTACATTACATACTAAGACGTATCTTTCTAATTCTTACGTTAAAAAAGTCATTTAGCAACAAAGAAAAGCGGGATATGATAAGAATTTTATATTTCTGCCAATTAAATACCACCAGAGCAGCTGAGCGAACAAGCAGCTAAACGGGTTTCCTGAACGACGCCAGCCCAACGAACATCTTTTTTTATAATTAGATAGACAAATCAGACAAACTGGGACATTTAGTAGACCTCGGCAAAATTATGGTAGCCGATTGACTGAGGAAAATCGACCCTTATTTTAAAACAGGTTTTTTTATTATATCAAAGATTATTTATTGTAGACAATTGGTCGACCGTCTTTTCAGATAAGAATCGATGATAGTATGTCGACTAGGCAAATTGCGGATCAAATAAACGACCCCAACATTTACCGTGTCAAAATTTGGTGAGTCCTTAAAAAGAGTGGATATAAATGTTTTAAGTTGCATACATCTCAAGCGTTAATGCTTAAAGTTAATTTTGAAACCAGCAATTCACTGGAAAATGAATTGGAAATGGTGGGGCAGTGGAATGGCCAGCGGGGTCCCCGAACCTGTCGTCAATGGAACTTTTCCTTTATGGGGCATTCCATAACATAATTTATAAAAATGAAATCAATATCCTCCAACACTTACAGCTAAGAGCGGTATATGCATTTAGAAGTATCAGAAGAAGATCTATTGAAAGGGCTTTACACATAAAATTAATCAAAAAATAAATTTGTGCATTAGAGAGGGTGGTAATATTTTCGAATATTTATAACTAATTTCTAACTAAAACTAATTTCTAACGTAATTAGAAATTAGTAAAATTGATGATCAGAACCTCAAAATTAGTGGTTTTAATTAAACTTTATATTTAAAAATGTATGATCATTGACAATGTCTAAAAAAATATTAAAACTAGTAGAATATCCTAGCAACAGCTTGCGATAGTCAGGTGTATCTCTAGCGGAAGCCTAATAATTAGCTTATAAAAGAATATTTTTTTTTATTTTTAACTATAGTAATTTCTTTTAACGAATAATATCAAAGATCAAAATGACATTACTCGCAAATTTTGAAGTATAGTTATTCGCAAAAGTTAGGTTAGATAGTTACTGGCTAACATTCTAAATGCTTACATTGCAATTAGAGGAACGAACTTTTACGCTAATTGAGAGCATTAATTTAATCCACTAATTTCGAGGTTCTCAATGAAGCTTTACATTAAGATTTCAAATCTATACTAATATATAAAATCCTTAAGTGACTGACATACTGATTAATCACGATCCTGCTCAAACCACTCAACGTAAGAAGCTCAATTTTGGCATACAGGTTGATTCTAGGGTGTAGAGGTTCGATAAGAAGGGATTTTTCGAAATTCCAGTTCCAAGAGGGTGAAACCACCCCTCAAATATTACAATATTTTTATTTAAAAAACGGTCAAGTTTCCGAAAAAACGCTTAAACACGTATATTTTATTTTGTTTTTTACATATTTTAAGATTTTTTAAAAATGTATACCGGGTGTTTCGAAAAATCTGGTCATTGATTAATCACGATCCTGCTTAAGGCGCTTGACGTAAAAAGCTGATTTTTGGAAAACAGATTGACTTTAGGGTGTAGAGGTTCGATAAGAAGGGATTTTTCGAAACTCGAATTCTAAGGGAGTGAAACTATCCCTCAAATATTAAAATATTTTTTATTTAAAAACCGGTGAGTTTTTCGGAAAAACTCTTAAACACGTATATTTTATTTTGTTGTTTTACATATTTTAAGATTTTTTTTAAATTTATACAGGGTGTTTCATAAAATATGACCATTGAGTAATCATGATTCTGCTTAAACTGCTTGACGTTTAAAGCTGGTTTTTGGCAAACGGATTGACTGTGGGGTGTAGAGGTTCGATAAGGAGGGGTTTCTCGATTGTTTTTTCTCATGCTGACATAAATGTGAGAAAATTTTATCCAGTTTGTATGTTAATGGAAATTCTGGCTTTGCTTTATCATCACCATTACAAATGATTAATTCTACGCGAACGAAGTCGCTAGTACACGCTAGTTCATAATAAAACTGTTAAAAATAATACCTTTAAAATGCGGACTGGAATATTATTTATTTAAATATTTCAATTGCTTCGATTTTCTTTATCCAGTATTCATTGGCTCATTAATATTGTTACGAGGAATAGTTTAAATATTTAAAAAAATCAGAGCCGTAGGTACTAGAAACTAGTTTAAAAAATGTTGTCTAAATACAGAAAACTAAGAAAAAAATATTAATTGTGGGATCTCAGGAGACCGGATTCTTTCAAAACCCGGTCAGCAGGTCCGTATTAAAAGAAATAAGGTGAACTATTTATAAATTAAATCCTGTGAAGTTGCTAAAGATCTTGGTGTTTACATTGATCATCTTTTAAGTTTGCAGTTTTATATTAACGAAATATGTAAATCAGCAACCAAAATCTTTTGATTTGTCTGTCGTACCACTAAGAAGTTTCAAAATATATTTTGCCTCACTGTTCTGTATAATTCACTGGCACAATCGCGATTAGAATACCAGTCTGTAATATGGTCACCGATATACGAAATTCACATTCAATGTCTGGAATATACTCAGAATAGTGCTCAAATTACTCTTCTTTAGGGCTGATGGCGTCTATCCACCAGCGGGGTATAGATCACCAGTTGCTGCTTGACAGGTGGTGCTTTTCATCTGTCAGAGAGCAGCGGCTTCACTCCTCATTAATATTTCTATTAAAGTATTCGAACAACACGATTGACTGTTCACTTCTCTTGAACGAATTAAACGGGCACCTCTCATTTGTTGTAACTACAGAAAAACGAACCTCATAGTCACTTAGCGAAGATTTTGATAGTGGAGTGCCCAGAGACTTTTACCGCGGAATTCAATTACTGTGAATGTATTAATGTGAAACCTTCTGTATTGTGTTTTATAGCTAAAATACGAAAATGTTTACCCATTTTTTTTTCGTTGCTTTTAATTCTTTATTGTAGTAATTTTAGTAAATTCTTAATTATTTCCTTCTTAATATTTTGATTTTTTTAATTCTTTTTCTAAGTAAATTTATTGAAATGAATAAATCTAAGGCATAATCTAGACCTATTCTGCTTATATTCTAATCATTGAAATTTTGATTGAAATCGAATTATACAGGGTGGCGCGTTATATACGACGCGGTTTTTGCAAGGAGAACAAAAGTTTGTATTGAAATGAAATTTTCTGAGCTTATGTAAGTCAATTTAAAGCATTTTCTAAAATTATGCAGAGTTCTACAGGGTGTCCCCAAAAAAAGTTACACATCAAAGTTATGTTTTTTGTAATGGAACGCCCTATATATTAATTGATTTTTGGATTCTAGTAAAAAAATAAATGTTTGTTTCATTAAAAATTTATATGACTAAAATGGATAGTTTTTGAAATACATTCACCGGCACGACAAATGGGAGCCTTAAAACTTTGATGTATTTTAAAGGTTAATATATTTTATTTTAATGGGCCGATTTTGATGATTTTTTAAGAAATGTGTTGTCAAATTATTTGACTTTTTAGTATCTTTTTCTAAATTAAAAATGAAACTCCCCATCAGTTAATTATACAAGGGAAAACAAAATGTTGATATTTTGGTGAAAGTTTGAAACACCCTGTGAAATATGTTAAAATAGCAAGAAATTTGAAAATAATTTTATCATCTAGATACATCCTTTCTCGATGGTTTGTTTTTTGTTTCATCTCATTAGCTTTATTTTTTTAGAAATATTCGGTTTTAAAGAAGGCACTAACATTTTTTCGTAATTTTTACATTAAGACCATGCCTTTGCTTATGGGCCTAGTCAACACATCTAGTAAGTTCTGGTCCCGAAGCAGGCCTTCTTGACATAAGATTTGCTTCATTTAATCTTCTTCTTGTAGTCCGTTAGTTAATATGTACGGTCCTTAAGTGCAATTCATTAACAATTTGAAAAGCTGACAAACGGCGGTTTCTTAGCGATAAACTTACAATAAGTCGATCGTCTCAATTAGAAGTTCTCATACTAAAGTTCGTGGACGTCTAGATTAACGTCCTCATGGACGTGGTCATAATTCAAAGACCACTTAGTATATTCTATGGTATTAAGGTATTTTTGGAACCGGAATTTTATAGCAAATTCACTGAACTCGAATAAATAAATGATATATATTTGACTCACCCTGTATATCTATAAAAATATTTTTGAAATGTGAACTACCATTAAACATATATTTTGTAAAAGGTTTGGGATGAAAATCTCAAATAGGCATCCTGATACAGAGCTTTTCTGGAATACGGGGCCATCTTGTATGTATGCATTTGTATATGTGTGCTTATTTAAATACTAAAGTGAAAGCAACGAATTTAAATGGGTAAATTTTGTAATATATCTTATTAATAATACAATGCAAAAAGTTTTATAAAAATACGTTCACAGTAAATGAATTCCGGGGTTTGTATCCCATAAGGGCTTAAAACTCCTCCACTATGAATGTATTTTGTTTTTTATGTTATTAGTACTTATATGTTAATATTTATATTATTTAATTGTCTTTTGTTTGGGTGTATGTCTGTTGAACAATAAATGTATTATTTATTATTTAGTTATTTATGGTGGCGTTATACAGGGATCGATATTGGCTTCAACACTGTGGAATATACTATATGAACAAATGGTGAGATTGGACAATGGTAAAAAAACAATATACGAACGACCTGGCAATACTCATCACCACCCTTTTGATAGCTATTTTGAAAATCAGTAGAAAAAAATCGAGTAGAATATTTTGTTACAAAATTGTAGCACGGTAAATGTATTATCAACATGTAACATCGATTTCTAAATACGAAAACATATATTTAGCAAATGCCGATAAGCAATTTAGATTTCACTACAATTTTGGTTAAGATCGAAGATGTCAGTTTTACTACAATGGAACGAAATTATAGCCGACATACATTTTGCTACAATCTTTAAGGAATTATTACTTGATATGCAGTTTATGATCCTAAATACTTCCATATTAAAACCATCTACAAAACTATGAACTGCTTATGGAGAGAAGGAAACAACCATCTGACGACAGGTTTAAGGAAGCTTTTTCCATCATCAGGTCGATTTTGCTGCAGTTTGTCAGATCAAATCATCCAAAAAAGTCAGCCTGATGATGGGAATAAATACCCGAAACCGGTCATCGGATAGTTGTTTCCTTCAGCCTAATGTAGTTAATGCGTGGAATGATGTAGTTAAATTAGTATACTTGTATGGTTAAAGCCGTTTTACTCCTTTGTATACTACCCAAGCAGCATTTTTGGACACATTTTATATTAATGTTTGTAATAATCGTATCTGTTTCTTGATACAAAATGGAAACGGTATGCCAAAAATAGAAAACATTTTTGAGACCTATATTTATATGGCTTTATTACATATGTTTCCAATGTGGTGGCACTAGCCGTTTCCTGAAATGTTTCGATGCGGAATCAAAAATTTTAAAGGAAATGTTTCGAAATATTTTCGGCAATTCGTGTCCAAGATGTTCTCGTTTTCAGCAGCCACTGTTTCTAAATGTGAAGAAACAAAATATCAAACTAAAATAGTCTACGTCTATGTGTGGATTTTAAAAAGAAAACAACCATCAACAATGTCGACCTCCGCCATAATTTTTTTGTCTGAAGATCTTTATTACAGTTGAGGGTTGGAACCTTTGGTGTTACACAGCAAAATAAAAACAATAAATCACCACAATACACCAAAACACTTTTACTTTTACACTGGACGCGCGTTTCGCTAACCATGTTAGCATCATCAGCAGATGATTATAAACTAAAGTACAAACTACAAGTTGAGCTACTAATATATACTCGCCCAGTGGGCACCGAGTGGGCGTGGCAAAATCTAGCCAGCCGAGTCAGAACCCACTGAGCGTAACAGTTAGATTTCCGCCACTAGAGTAGTAGGAACAAAGGACTTGAAGGAATTGGACCGTTGTCTCTGTTCATACTATCTTTACATTTATTAATTCTGATGCTTTCATATGCATCTAATTGCCTGTAATTTGAGACTCGTTTAATTAATTTTAAATTATTAAGATCTATACAATGTTCTTTATCAACAATATGTTCGGCAACGCAAGATTTATCCGGTCTACCATATCTTATCTGAGCTAAATGTTCTTTAAATCTAGTTAATATACAACATATTTCTGATTGCAATCTTTACAAGAAATTTCATAAATACCCGACCTTTCCAGTGGAGGTGTTTTATCCTTTGGATTAACTAATAATTGTAATTTATTATTAGCACTATACAGAAGCTTATAATTGACATTCTTAAAAATTCCTTTTAGACCACGGGATAACTCTCTATCAAACGGTATCGAAAAATATTTAGACGAATCTTTCTCCACTTGAAAAGTCGAATTTTCAGAAATCATTAACCTATACCTACGTTTTCTAATTAATTTATCAACTAGTGAAGGAGAATATCCATTACACTCAGCTACATTCCTAATGTAATCTCTTTCTATTTCATATCTTTCGTTGGAAAGTGGGAAACTAAGTAATCTATGAACTAAGAAATTTAAACTAGCCATTCACAACTATGATGTGATTCATCAGGAATATATCTGCGTGTGGTCGTATTTTTTCCTATAGATATAAAATTCCAGGCAATTATTAGCATTTCTAATAACTAATACATCTAGAAATGGTAATCTGTCGTTGTTCTCAATTTCATGCGTAAATTTAATGGAAGGAAAACGATTATTTAACTTAGAAATAAAATTATCTATGGTGTCTGAATGTGTGTCAAAAACAGCAAAAATATCATCCACATATTAGTATGGTTTAGGTATGTGGATGATATTTTTGCTTAATTTACAGGCAATTAGATGCATATGAAAGCATCAGAATTAATAAATGTAAAGATAGTATGAACAGAGACAACGGTGCAATTCCTTCAAGTTCTTTGTTCCTACTACTCTAGTGGCGGAAATCTAACTGTTACGCTCAGTGGGTTCTGACTCAGTGGGTTCTGACTCACTGGGCGAGTATATAAACGCTCAACTTGTAGATTGTACTTTAGTTTATAATCATCTGCTGATGATGCTAACATGGTTAGCGAAACGCGCGTCCAGTGTAGAAGTAAGTGTTTTGGTGTATTGTGGTGATTTAGTGTTTTTATTTCGCTGAAGATCTTTGTTTTTAGGTTTTCTCGCACAAAAAATATCTGGCAAAAACAAATTCATCGTTTAATTTAATAATATACCTACTTTATTATTTTTAATGCACCTTCTATAGGTATATCATTCTTCGTTGCTACAAAATATTTTTGTTTGAAATATAGATTTTTATTTCTGTATCATGGTTCTGAAAATAAAAATATATAAATTAATGTAAGTAGAACGCGTTTTTATGAGTTTTAAACCTCAACAGCCGTTAAAAACATATATTTTTAGTTAAAAACGCTAGTGATGTAAAAATTCTAAGTAATCGTTACTAAGTAACAGTTACTTTACGAGGACTCGAAGTAACGCTTACCATTTGAATTTAGGACTCGTTACTCAGCTAATTCGTTACTTTTGCGCCGCGCCGGCAGTAATCGTAATCCCTGGAAATGCACGAACCGAGGACTCGATACTGAAATATACCTTACTTCGATGTAGGTCTAGTTATTATCAATATGTTTATAGTTTTGACTTGACGCCGGCCGGTGTTTTGGAAGGCAAATGTGTGATATTTCTATTACTATTATTATGATTGGCTCATGCCGACCCGGCGACGGTCTGTCCCTTTGCCCTTTGTTGTCGCTTTTTATTTAGGTAATTCCGCACGTTTTTTTTTAATAAAAAGATTTTTAATTTTATTAATAGTACATAGTTTTATTAAACATATCGTTATAAAAATATTATACATATTATTAAAAACATATTATTCAGTACTTGAATACCGAATATTGAAATTATCCTATTAAGCCCTTACACTAGAAGAAAGTAGGAACCCCTTACAGGTTAAACCGAGCACGCAACGAAGATCGCCGCGCACAATAAGTAACAAAGTTCTACGTCAAGCCCAAGTCTTCCAACCTGTACACAAAACAACGATTATAAAGTAATGATACTAAGTACCAAAGTAGCGAGTAGGTAACTAAAGTAACGAGTCCAAAGTAACGAGTCCTATTACTGAAAGTAACTAGTAGTTACGAGTCCATATAAGTAACTAAAATTTACATCACTAAAAAACGCTATCACTAGCCAACATGGCGGAATTTTAATTAATTATTTTATAAATTTGACATGGAGTCGGACACAAATCATCTACATTATATCATATTTGTGTCTAAAATGAGAGATACTCTTGTTTCGAAAATAAATCGACAATAAATGGAAACCTTGTTTCCAAAATGTTTCGATTTAGCGCTATCTGTGTAGAAATTTCGAATTAGTCACCTGTCAACAACGTTTTTTTTTGTCGTTTATTATACGGCTTTTTAGACTGTTTGTCAATAAATATCGCAAAATTATGTTATTTTAACTTGTTATTTAAAAATAGTAATTACTGTAATTACTCCACACAAACTTTTATTTAGATTTTCCGTAGCCTTGAAAATAAATATATTTTTTATTTAAATATCCACCCCGCAAGTAAACACTGTGACCCTCTCCTTTACAACATATATTTTGCTTAAAGGAATACCTGTCACATAAACCGGAATTTATTAGAAAAACAAAACCAAGATCGGAACGTGAACTGGAACGGTGGGCAAGTTGCTCGAGACCTAAACAACTTAAATATCAATAGAGTCGTATATGTGGCTTGTAAAAGGATGTATCGATCACCGTGTTTTCTTTCATGCTTATTTTTATTTTTAGCGTTCTCCAATGTAATAAACGTCTATATCTGATTTATTCTACTCTATATAACCTGTCACCGACAAGAATGGACTGTATTGTACAGTGTTATCATTTTATTTTGTGCCATTTTTTTCCCAACCGGTTTTAACTTATTTATTTTAGAATATCCATTCATAATAAATTATACAATATTTAGAAAAATTTTAAAATAGAAAACAAATTTCTTGCAGTATAGGTATATAATAAAATTATGTAAGGATTCTTGCCACTTAACTACTGTACTGCTGTAAAACTGCAAGAAATTTGTTTTCTGTGGTTGTCATTTTGTGGATCTGCTCAAGCTCACCTGATGATGGAGTAGGGCTCCGAAACCGGTAGTGAGAGCAGGTTGATCCATATTATGACAAACCCCAGTATAGAATTAAATTTCTATAACAGCAGTTAGCGGCAAGAATCCTTATATAACTTTATTATATACCTATACTGCAAGAAATTTGTTTTCTATTTTATAATTTGGCTTGCCTGAAAAAAAGCCTTTTACCATCCTCTTACTGTAGATAGTTGTGCCTCGGTGGTACGAAAGTACTACCATTGCACGCAGGCCGCTATCTTCCGTTCGGGATTTAATATCTAACCGATACTTTCCGACAAGTCGGAATTAACTACCTCTGCGCTGTGGTTGTCATTTTGTGGATCTGCCCAAGCTCACCGGATGATGGAATAGGGCTCCGAAACCGGTAGTGAGAGCAGGTTGATTCACATTATGACAAACACAGCGTAGAATTAAATTTCTATATCAGCAGTTAAGTGGCAAGAATCCTTATATAATGTAAAATATTAATACATCATTGAAAATTGTATAACTATACTACACTACCAAATATCGAAGAACATATAATATAAACTATATATTTTTGAATGAGAGATTTCAAAATTATATGAAACATGCCATTTCTTTGTAATAATTTTATGTAAATTTAAAAAAAAATGTGTAGAAAAATTATATCTAACCATTAGAATACAATTGCTTATCTAACATAACAATTATTAATTAAATGCAATTACTAGAGAGATGATCAATACATCGCAAACTGCGATGCAATGATTCAATAGCAGTCATTTTAAAATTACAATCGCAACCTGCGATTGGTTCTCGATTGGTTGGCGAGTTTCAATTTAGGCAGCCAATATTAATATAGTTGCAATTTTGCCGCGATTTGCGATTTTGCTGTGATTGTGATTTCGTAAACTAGGACCGTGTAACCTTCTATCTGCGAGTTCGAATTTTTAGGAGTTGTGATTTGCGATTTTGTTGCGAATGTAATTTTGTGGTCCATTGAAGCATTTTATAGTAAACTGCAATTGAATTTTTTTTTCTGATTTTATTTATAGAAAAGGTATTATTTTCTAGTGTCAAGATCATAATATACCGGGGTATAATAATATACTATAACTTTTTTTATTTATTTTGATAAAAAAACGAGATTTGGTATGTTAGCATATGACATAAATTAGGGTTGATTGACGTATTCAATTCGTTTCGATCACTTCCTGTTTCACCGGAAATTACTACAATATTGACTTTTAAATGGCACCTTCGGTATTTTTTTACTTTATTAGTAAGTATAAATTAAATTATTAAATAATTACTTTATTAGTAAAATTCTCCTACCAAACCAAACCAAACCAGAAGAACCATTTACGCCCGTTGCCTCGTCGTCCTTCAATATTTCCCTCAACAATCAGTTGTAGGAAACTATATTTGTTATTCCTAAAAATCCTAAAAATATGACCAAAATGTGATGCTTTCCGTCGTTTTATTGTAGTCAATAGTTCTTGGTCCTTATTCATTCTCTCTAATACTCATACTGTCATATACTAACGTACTAAAAAATAAAAAAGTTATAGAGGTGAGCCACCTTAAAAAAATAGATCTTTAAGAACCGTTTAAGAATTGGATAAAGAATTAGATATGTAGAATGAGTAAGAGGGGGGGGGGGGGTTAATCACTGCGACCTTAAAGATCTATTGTGTGCCCCCCTTCCTTGAGTCATCACACAATCTATAACCCATCATACCCCTGTTGTAGAGAGGACAGGGTATTTCCCATCCTCCTCTGACAACAGTTCTTCCTACGAGGGTATACACCCTTTCACGGTTGGAGTTTGGCTCTCCGTGCCGCTCTTCACAGTCGAGGAGCTTGCCTCCGGCTGAGGAACCCGTGAGGTGGACGCTGGAGGATCTGTCTCCATTTTCTCCACCTCTTTAACTTGGTCTCTCCTTAGACCTGATACCGGTGTTATCCCGTATCTATAATAGAGGATATGTCCCTCTTTCCCTATTGCCTCCTTGGATTTGAGGTCAATTCCTATTGTGAAGAATTAGATAACTGAGAAACCGTAGAAAGAGTAGGTATGCAGCAGTTGCAGCATATTATAAAATCTATATTATAAGCCACCTATACTATGTGTTGCAGATGTTAAAAAAACTAAACAACTGATTTTTATTAACTTTTTTTTACAATTATATATCTAGTACAATATTTAAATATTAAAATCGTAATTGCAGGTTATAGTCGCAGCGATTGAAAAATCGTTGCGCTTGCAAATCGCGAGTATGGCGGTTTTGCTCATCTCTACCAGTTACCTGTCTAACATGACACATATATCATACATATTAATATTTAGGTACATTTTTACCAACTTTTGATATAAATATTAAAAAGAAACGGTATTGGGGATATGTAAGACTTAAAAAATAAGTCAGTTATAATGTTAATTTTATTGTACATTATTAGGATAAAAATATTGATTAGCTTGAAAAGCCTTTGAGTTATTTATCAAGTAGTGTTACCTACTTTAAAGATTACCAGCGAAAATATGACAGCGATCTATTGAAATATGAATCCGTGTTTACACGTGGATTTTATTAACCATACAGTTCGGATTTTTGTTACGGTATCATTTTAGACAATTAACTTAATAAGCAATGAGGCCCGATATACTTGACCCGATGGTAAATTTTAATTAAAGTTAGTGTAGTAAAACTGGAAAGTTATGACTATTCGACGAATCCTGTTGGAACAATATCAACTTTTCTAGTTAGCATTATAAGCATAAACTATTATGTCGACTATAGCTTTTAATAATACGGCGTTGCGCTCCAAAGTTTTATTCTGCTTATTTTTGAGAGACAATAATAAATTTAAAGCTTTCGAAATTTCCTAATAAATCGCGATAGTTAACTTAGTAGAACAATAAATAATTTTAAGATTATCCATGAATTTAAATTCTAAAATTGTTCGCTATGAAGGAGTGAAATAATATTAAAAAAACAATAAAAATAGCTTTTTTCCATAGCAACTGTTAAAATTGCCTTATATCTATCAAAAATAGTAGATAAAATAGTACTTTAATCGCAAGGGTAGATTAAATGACACTTTAACAGCGAGGATAGGTTAAAAACTTTAATTCTTCTCGCACGTTTTTTAATTGCTTTCATTTTTGATTTTTTTTGTATTCCTGTTCATAAGTTATTCGGGATTTAAATGGAAGTAGTTTGGATATGGCGTTTGTCGCCTCAGCTTGAATATCTTTTGGTAATTTACTTATTTCGTTTTGAGCCATTTCTGGCTCCAATTCAATCGGCAATCGACACGAAAGAGAATTAAAAAATATTGACTCAAAACTGACAACTAAAGAGACAGTTTTATTTATTTGTCAAATTACATAGAAACTGGAGATGAGCAAAACTGCGATTTTCCAATCGCAGTGGAAACTGCGATTAAACATAGGCCTATTTACCAACGCTTCATAAAAATTACGTGGCCCTGATTGCGAATGTGATTTTGCGATCTAGTCTAGGCCGATGTGTTGGGAACTGCAAACGAAAAAGCCGGTCTTCGTTGGCGTGCTCAGTCCCGATGCGGCGCCTGATTCGATGTATTTGATAATCTAAAAACCTGATATGTTCGCAGTTTCATTTAACGATGTCATTCTGCAGAAACTGTGATACTTAATAATATTTGATATTAGTTTTCAAATTAGCATTTATAGATGTATAACATAAGATTATCTTGATATCTGTTGATACATAATCATAATACACATAATGTACCTAAATTCAACAATTTTCGAATTATGAAGTTTTGATTTTGAAATTTCCAAACTTGATATAATCTCATTTTATACATCTATAAATGCTAACTTGAAAACGAATGTCAAATATTATCAAGTATCACAGTTTCTGCAGAATGGTACCGTTAAATGAAACCGAACACATCGAAATTAATTAAATCGAATTATTTAAGTGATATTCTCAAAAGTCAATATCTCGGAAACGGTTGGTTTGATGTATGTACATTGTGTGTATCTCAATTTTTGCTTAGAATTGAAGGAAGAACCGAGATATGCAATAATATACATAGGGTTCCATTAAAAAAATAAAACTTTGATGTGCCACGACTTTATGACCGACCCTGTATACTTAAATTTATTATCCGCTAATAGATATTTAATAACCCTATAACTTTTATATTTAACTTTTTGCGATACCTCCTATATTTTACCTAATAAACGATCGTTCCCATACATATTAGCGACCCTGTATAAAGGCACATGCATAACACAACCTTTATCTAAGGATCTAATTATAAAACCACAAAGGAATTGCTACAACATGTCTCTTGACAGGATAATATGACTGTCAAGTGATACTTGAACAAGCTTATCCTGTTTCAAGAAAATTTTTGCTGCAGACTCTACGATAGATATTCTGAAACAGTAGAGCATATAATATGTCAGTGCGATGCTCTAGATCGGAAGCGACACTTTCTATTTGTGAAAGCAATCCTAGAACCGGAGGAACTATGGTCCTATTCTATCAAGGACCTGCATATGCTGCTGCAGGATGCAGGGATAGGACACTGCGTACACATGGTATTTTAACCGTCTAATTAATTTTTTTTTATTTTTTTTTGCTCATGAATTTTTATTTGTTCATGAAGGTTGCATAAAACAATCTTACAACAAAGTTTTTTCGCACAATGGGTCTTGGAGATAAGCTACAATTTTAAAATGTTCTATTTTCAGTTTTTTAAATTAAGTACCTACATCCAGGCACTCTTTTTTTTGCTTGCACTTTTAAAATTTCGTAGTTCCGCAGTAAATTACAACCTATTTCATGATTGCTCCCTTTAATAGGGACTGCGGAAATATCCAAGCACGCTACTAATTTCTTCGACTTTCACACGTCTATTCCCGCAAATTAGCAGCACGCAATTTAATTTTCTCACATCCTATTCCCGAATGCCGACATTTAGTTTTGCCTGTCAAATATATTCAGCTTAGAGTATTTTTTAGTATTATTTTCAATTTTTTGAGTTTAAAACGACAGACAAAAGACGCGACTTTTATGTGTTATGAACTTTGGGTTAATAAAATAAATTTTAGCCGATTATACCAACAGGTATGGTAGGCTATTAAGAGTCCATTTGCGCTACACCGCTCGGGTCGGTCTCAGGGGTCGGGTAGAGCGGGTGTGCTGTGGAAGGCGGTCCGTTCACGATCCCCCACCGCCTGATTTTTGGTCGGACCATAGACTTAAAATAAAATATAGACTACACTATTTACATCTCAACGCGGACAAACAACCTTTTTTGTACACATGTTTACTTCTGGGTACAGTCGACCGAGCCTTCCTCATCCAGCCTATGTTGTCACGTCTTTAATATTATCAATATTTTTTTTCTTGTTATACACATATATTGAGATATTAATACTACAGTTTAATAAAGTAGGTTTTAATATTCCATAGATGTATTAAATAGTCCTTATACTACTAAATTATAAGTGGGATACTGTTTAATAAGGATAAGTTCTTTACAATATGACAACACCGATTAGAGGCGAGGGAGCCTATTCATTCATTTATTACCTTGTAGTACGTGTCGCACGTGTGCGGTTAAGCTTTGTTGCCGGTATCTCCCCGGCTGTATTAACGCATTTTCTTAGCTTGTAGTCCTTAAGTGTTTATTTTATTGACTTTTTCTGTTCAAAAACTATAAAATATTGTTCGCCAGTGCCAAATTTGCAAGAAATTTGACTTAAATAATCCATTTAACTCTTGAAACGACTTTTGACTGGTAGGCAACTCTCAATTTACCCATTGGGAGTCAGTGGCGTTGTTGTAGAAAGGCGCTTATTTAGATAATATTTTAGT